>NW_008360322.1:1246709-1247397 GCF_000622305.1 Nannospalax galili
TCATTAATAGTAGGGGACTTCAATACCCCACTGTCTCCATTAGATATGTCAACAGGGCAGAGAGTTAACACAGAGACATCTGAATTAAACAATATCATATATCAAATGGACCTAACAGACACCTACCAAATATTTCCCACAAACATCAAAGAATATGCTTTCTATTCAGCACCTTATGGCACTTTCTCCAAAAGTGACCACATACTGAGGCACAAAACAAGCCTCAAAAACAAACAAACAAAAACAGGAAATAATTCCATGCATTCTATGAGACGACAATGCAATAAAGTTTAAAATCAACCCCAAAAGAAATCATACTAACAACATGAACTCATGGAGATTAAACATGCTGCGCCACATCCCATCCCGTAGACCTGCCCACTCTGCTTTCTTGGTTCTCAGGTTCATGTGGTTCTAACACCAACTGACCAAACCACCACAATGTCCTTCTTAAGTTACAGTTTTGGGAATAAAACTATTTATTTGGGCTTTGCGACAAAGCCCATGCTATTCAGAAGAGTGTCACATACAAAGACATGCACGCCCATGGGCTCTTTTGAGATCCTCACCATCAGTGCCCCATCCTTCCTGCAGTCCACATGCCAACTCCCAAGATAGCAGCTCCTCTCCCTCTTTTCACAGTGTGTGCAGCCTTTCCCAACATCCTTAACTCAATGTCCATCCCTAT
>NW_008360322.1:1247503-1250647 GCF_000622305.1 Nannospalax galili
AATCAAAATCCCCATAACATACATCATAGAATTCGAAAAAAAAAATCCTCAGATTCATATGGAAGCACAAAAGACCCCAGAGAGCCAAAACAACCCTAAGCACAAAGATCAAAACTGAGATATTACTATACCAGATCTTAAAGTATACCACATAGCTATAATCTTAAAAACAGCATGGTGGTGGCAAAAAACAATAGACACATAGACCAATGGAACATCATTGAAGAGCCAAACCCAAGTACACGTAATTTCAGCCACCTGATATTTGACAAAGGTGCCAAGAACACACAATGGAGGAAAGACAGCATCTTCAACAGATGGTGCTGGCAAAACTGGATCTCCTCATGTAGAAGAATGAAACTAGATCCTTATCTTTCACCTTGCACAAAAGTCAACTCCAAATGGATCAAAGACCTCAATGTGAAACTGGAAACCCTGAGAATCTTAGAAGAAAATATTGGCAGTAACTGACAAGATATAGGTGTAGGAAAGGATTTTCTAAATCAGACAGAAGTTGCTCAGGAATTAAGGTCAGCAATCAACAACTGGGATCTCATTAAAATGAAAAGCTTCTGCACTGGGAAAGAATCTTCACGAGTGACACACCTGACAAAGGTTTAACATCCAGAATATATAGAACTCAAAAAACAAAGAAGCAAGAAACCAAATGACCCAATGAAAAGGTGGGCTAAAGTTCTAAACAGAGTTCTCAAAGGAAGAAATAAATATGGCTAAGAAACATCTCAAAAACTGTTCAACATCATTAGTAATTAGGGAAATGCAAATTAAAATCACCCTAAGGTATCACCTTACCCCAACCAGACTAGCTAGGACTAAAACAACAAATGATGCCAAATGCTGGCAAGGATGTGGAGAAAGGGGAATGCTTATTCACTGCTGGTGGAATTGCAAACTCATGCAACCTCTATGGAAAACAGTGTGGAAGACTCTTAAAAAACTAATAATGAACCTACCATATGATCCAGTTATGCCACTCCTTGGCATAAACCCAAAGGACTCATCCTATTGTAGAGATACCTGTATAACCATGTTTGTTGCTGCTCCTTTCACTTAGCAACCTAAGTGCCCCTCAACTGACAAGTGGTTAACAAAAACATGGTATATTTACACAATGGAGTTCTATTCAGTAGTAAAGAAAGATGAAATTATGAAACTTGCAGGTAAATGGATGGCTCTAGAAACTGTTATACTAAGTGAAGTAATGCAGACTCAGAAAAACAACGTATATTCTCCTTCATATGTGGCTCTAAACACCAAATCCTTTTAAATTCCAGGTCCTTTTAATAAGATGATGCTATACAGCAGTCCCTTCTGCATGAAATAACTACCATCATCACGACTTCAGCTGAGCCTGATCACTAAAGATCCTCACAATTGGGGTTGTTGGTTGTGCTCATTCATTAAAGGAGTGCCAAGCAGGGTCATTGGACCCTCACAGTATTATCCAGCCACTCTTCCCAGCCAACTGTATGTAATTTGACCCTAATCACAAATGGCCTCCAGGATTTGGGGAGGGCTAAAGTATACAATCTGGGGAAGGCTATGAAATTTGAAAATGCCTTGTTCTGACTTTTTTCTAGTTCTCTGTCTACAACATGTAATGCTAATTACTCTTGCCTTTGTTTCTCTTTCACATAAACTATTCATAATTCAAAGACTTTCTTTTCCTCCTTGAGATAAGAGTTATGCAGTTTGGGAGTCTTTTATATAGACCCACTGAAGGGGTATTCCAATTGCCTCACCCTGCATCCCTGTTCAGCATGGAAGAAGCGAGAGCAATTTGGGTAACCCCTTCAGAGGCTGCATGATAAAAATAGGAGGTAGGAATTGGCTAGGCGGTTAGGGTAAAAAGACCCCAAAGTATTGTAACGAGATTCTTGGCTAAAAGTCAAAATGTCCTTGAGCCTATTAGCAACATACTCTGTTCCAAAGGCCAAAAATGTCAAAAGTATTTGGTAGCTTGTATTTAATCCTTAAAAGATTTTAGGGTTACCTCTTCAGAGGAGAGAATGTTGGAGGGGAGGGAGTGGGCAAGGATTTGATCAAAACACCTTGTATGCATGTATGAAATTCTCAATAAAGTTATGGTAAAAATTTAAAAAATTAGTGATCTTTTTCAAAGGTTAAAACCTCATTCTATTTTATGTCTTATCAGGATTATACTGAGTACAATATTGTATGACTGTATTAATTCAACTCTAAAATCAATAATTTACAGCCAATTCTGAAAGAGATGCATGTCAGCTCTGGAAATAATTATTGACTATGTCAATGCTGTTGTAATGAAACGCTTTTTCTAATTATGTGGTTATTAAATAAATAATTTTTTAAGTTTTAAAAGGCCTCTGCTTCCCTGGGCCTGCACGACCCACATTCCTCTCTCCAAACTGCAGGCCTCTCTCTCCGGGGTAAGATGTTGGGCCCTTCGTGCTTTGACTCCCCAAGCCTCATTCACCCTCCCATCTCCCCTGCTGGTCTCTCCTCCTAGCCTGGGTCCTGTCGCATTCCTTATCTTGGCATCCCAGATACCTGGGGAACCACCAAGCTTCCTGATCCTGTGTATCCAGACGAAGTCAGTTCCTTCTCCGGACCCCAGGAGCACTGTTTCTGGGCCTGGCCCAGCCCTCACCTCCCTCTGCTTCACTGGGCCTGCACGACCTGCCAGCCTCTTTCCTGGATGCAGGGACTGACCTTTCCTCTTCCTGAACCTTTGTACCCAGACCAACCCAGCTCCTCAGTGCAGTCCCCAGGAGCACTTGGGGCCACTTTCCACCCCCATCTCCCTTTTCATCTCTGGGTGGCATGGCCACCAGCTGCCCTAGACCAGCATCTTTCCTGGGCCAGGCTCCCAGGCCAGTCCAGGCCCCAAATTCCTGAGGCCAAAATCTTTCCTGGAGGGATCTAGACCTTAGGAGAAAGCCTAAGAGCATCTGATCCTCATCTGACTTGGGCCTCTGTGGGAATTCCTGAAGACAAAGGCAATCTGGCCACTCCTTATACAAAATCGAAAGAGAGAACTGGAAACTTAGAGAAACAGCCTTTCATGCCCAAAAATTAAACCACAAAGACACATAAAGTTCACAAAAAGAAGCAGACCTAAACTTGAAGGCTTGAGTCTCACAC
>NW_008360322.1:1250983-1251813 GCF_000622305.1 Nannospalax galili
TAAACCAATTAGAAATGACAGAGGAAAGCCTCATCAATAGGATGAATGAAATGGAAAACAGAGTATCAAGACTGGAAGATAAAGTGGATGAACTAGACCACTCAAGCAAAGATTATGAAAAATTTAAGAAATCACAAGAATGGAATATGCAGGAATTGTGTAACACCATTAAAAAGACCAAACTTACAAATAATAGGCATCGAGGAAGGAGAAGAATCCCAAGATAACGGCATGGACCAGATCTTCAACAGTATCATGGAAGAAAATTTCCAAAAATTAAAAAAAGACATGCCCATACAAATACAAGAAGCATACAGAACACCAAACAGACAGGACCAGAAACTCTCCATGGCACATCATAATAAAAAGACCAAGTGTACAAAACAAAGAGACAATACTGAAAGCTGCAAAAGAGAAACAACAAGTCACATAATAAAGGAAAATCCATTTAGGATTACAGCTGACTATGAAAGCCAGAAGAGCCTGGACCAAAGCATTCCCCATTTTAAATGACCACAGATGCCAACCCAGATTACTATACCCAGCCAAAATGTCTATTATAGTTGAAGGGGACATAAAAGTCTTCCATGACATAAACAGGCTGAAGGAATTTATGTCCTCAAAACCAGCCCTTCAGAGAGTTCAGGAAGCAATACAAAGAGCTGAAGAAAGGAATGTCTGTACCCAAGAAGTTGCAGAAAGAAATAAAATGAACGTATAACTGTGGAAAAGTACAGCTATATCATGAATGTAAACAGAAATAAAAATGACAGGATTCAATACTCATCTTTCATTAATAACTTTAAATATTAACAGACTGAACACCCTAG
>NW_008360322.1:1251923-1252663 GCF_000622305.1 Nannospalax galili
GATGGAAAAAAAATATACCAGGCAAATGGTACTAAGAAAAAAGCAGGCATTGAAAATTTTAAAATATCTAACAAAATAGACTTTAAACTAAAACTAATCAGAAGAGATAAAGAAGACCACTTCATTCTGATCAAAGGAGCAATAAATCAAGAAGATATTACAATCATAAACATATAATCACCAAACTCTGATGCACCCAACTTCATAAAAACAATACTATAAGACTTTAAGACCAAGATTAATCCCAACTCATTAATAGTAGGGGACTTCAATATCCCTCTGTCTTCATTGGATAGGTCTACAGGGTAGAGAGTTAACAGAGAGACATATGAATTAAACAATACCATATATCAAATGAACTTAACAGACATCTATGGAGTAGTCCAACCAAGCACCAAAGGACATACTTTCTACTCAGCACCCTATGGAACCTTCTCCAAAATTGACCATATACTGGGGCACAAAACAAACCTCAACAAATACAAAAAATTGAAATAATTCCACGAGTTCTATCAGACCACAATGCAATAAAGCTTACAATCAACAACCGAGGAAGCCCTTATCACCACATAAACACATGGAGATTAAACAACACACTCCTGAATGATGAATGGGTCAAAAGATAAATTAAGAAAGAAATAAAAGTATTCCTGGAACTAAATGAGAAGGACAATACAAAGCAACAAAACCTCGGTGACACGCGGAGAGAGGTCCTTAGAGGGAAGTTTATAGCTCTAAGT
>NW_008360322.1:1253043-1253820 GCF_000622305.1 Nannospalax galili
AAGAAATGGATGCATATCTAAAGGCATGGGAACCACCAAAACTAAACCAAGAAGAGATTAACAGCTTAAACAGACCCATATCACAAAAAGAAATTGAAACAGTAATACAAAACCTCCCGACTAAAAAAAAAGCCCAGGACCAGATAGATTTTCAGCAGAATTCTATCAGACATTTAAAGAAGATCTACATCCCATACTAGTTAATTTATTCAAAAAAATAGAAATGGAGGGAGAACTTCAAAATTCCTTCTATGAAGCCAGCATCATTCTAATACAAAAGCCAGGTAAAGATACAACCAAAAAGAAAACTATAGGTCCATACCCTTAATGAACATAGATGCAAAAATTCTCAACAAGATACTTTCAACCCACATACAGACACACATCAAATAGATCATCCACCATGATCAAGTTGGCTTTATCCCAGAGATGCAGGGATGGTTCAATATACGTAAGTCAATAAACGTCATAAATCATTTAACTGGGCTCAAAGACAAGAACCACAAGGTCATCTCAATAGATGCAGAGAAGACCTTTGTCATAATTCAACATGCAGTTATGTTCAAAGTTCTAGAGAGAATTGGACTGGAGGGAACATACCTCAACATAACTAAAGCCATATGTAACAAACCCAAAGTCAACATCATTCTAAACGGAGAAAAACTGGAAGCACTCCCATTGAAGTCAGGAATCACACAATGCTGTCCGCTATCTCCACTTCTCTTTAAGATAGTGCTTGAAACTCTTACAAGAGCAATAAGACAAGAGCAGAAAATT
>NW_008360322.1:1254009-1254226 GCF_000622305.1 Nannospalax galili
AATCAGAGAAAGAGCGCATGGAAGCACTCCCCTCCAAAATAGCTGCAAAAAGAATAAAATATCTTGGAATAAACCTGACAAAAGACATTAAAGACCTCTACAATGAAAATTTTAAATCATTACAGAAAGAGATTGAAGAAGACATCAGGAGATGGAAGGACCTCCCATTCTCATGGGTTGGAAGGATTAACAGTGTGAAAATGACCATCCTACCAAA
>NW_008360322.1:1254668-1255717 GCF_000622305.1 Nannospalax galili
GCTGAAACTCTGAAACTCTTAGAAGAAAACATTTGGGAAAACTTACAAGATATAGGTGTAGGAAAGGAGTTTCTAAACTGGACATCAATTGCTCAGGAAACAAGGGCAAGAATTAACAAATGGGACCTCATTAAACTAAAAAGCTTCTGTACATCAAAGGAGACAACCAAGGAAACAAACAGAAAACCCACAGAATTGGAGAAAATCTTCACCAGTGACACATCTGACAGAGGTTTAATATACAGAATATATAACGAACTCAAAAAACAGAGAATCAAGACAAGAAGTAACCCAATTAAATATGGGCTAAGGAGCTGAACAGAAAGTCCTCAAAAGAAGTAAAGATGGCTACGTAACATCTTAAAAGATGTTCAACATCACTAATAATTAGGGAAATGCAAATTAAAACCACTTTAAGATTTCATCTTACCCCAGTCAGACTGGCTAAGATCAAGAGAACAAATGATACCAAATGTTGGAGAGGATGTGGAGAAAAGGGAACACTCATCCGCTGCTGGTGGGGTCGCAAACTTGTTCAACAACTATGGAAAGCAGTGTGGAGAACACTTAAAAAACTACAAATGAAGCTACCATTTGACCCAGTTTTACCACTCCTTTGCATACACCCAAAGAACTCATCCTATTGCAGAGACACTTGTACACCCATGTTTGTTCCTTTTATTTTCGCAATAGCTAAGAGATGGAAGCAAACTAAGTGTCCCTCAACTGATGAGTAGATAATGAAAATGTGGTTCATTTATACAATGGAGTTTTACTCAGCAGTAAAGAAAGATGAAATCATAAAATTTGAATGTAAATGGATGGAACTAGAAACTGTTATACTAAGTGAAGTAACACAGACTCAGAAAAATATTGACATATGTTCTCCCTCATATGTGAATTCTAGAACAAAACCCTGATAAGTGAGTATGTATCCAGACATAACTACAGGAACCAGGATAATGGAAAGGAAACAGGGATGTAAAGGAAAAGAAAGAACCTGAAAGAGAAGAACAGTAGGAAACAGGCCTTAATAAGGGAGATATGGA
>NW_008360322.1:1255985-1257318 GCF_000622305.1 Nannospalax galili
GACACACAGTAATTAAAAATACCAGACTGGTGGAACTAACTTTCTTGGGTGTTTAACAGACATACTTTGAGGCCTATAATAATTTTGTCAGAGGGACATAAAGGACAGTTTTTGCTCCTTGCCCTCCTAGGTCAACTATTTTCAGGGGACTATGAGCATCTCTCAAAATGTCCTATAACTGTGGTGTTTCACCTGTCCTCTTGATCAAGGAGGCCATGGAGATCCCACCAGATGACTTGAACTAGTGTCCAATCTACAAAGACAAGGGTCAACAGAGAGGAATCATTTCCTCCATGCTTCCAAGCAAAGCCAAGAATAGTCAAGCAGGACCTTTGACTTATCTTCACAGGTAGAACTGGTGAAGGAAAGGAGCCAGGAGCTCCTCCCAAGCCCATGTGACCCCTGAGGAACAGATACTCAAATAACCTTAAGAGTAAAATTAAATTGGTTTATCTGGGCCAACTGTATGGCCTTAAACACCCAAAAGGAAAGTATAACCAAAGATTAAGGGGGCCAATATCATTTCTTAAGAGTCCATATGCATAGCTAAAGGCTACATAACAAGCAACAATGCCAGACAGGCGATACCTTCTTTTGAGTTGCGGTGGCCAAAGCATAGAACTGAGAAAATGAAAAGCAGACCCCAATCTTATATAAAGGAATATTGACAACTGATTGCTGCTAAATGAGGAACAGATGACCCTCCTAAAACAAAGACCTGTAGGTAGGCTGACTAGATTCACTAGAAGGGCAAGTAGTGGGGAATGGCTGGGGGTGCCAACAACACAGCAGATACTAGCAGGGATATCAGAGTATAAGGACTCTAGTTGGGGGGAGGGAGGCTATGGGAGGGTGCCATCTGGGAAGTGGGTGTGTAGTTGAATAAGATGGTTTGGGATGTTCTATGTGATATACACACAAAAAAAAATCAACAAATTTTTTATAATGTATTATATTTGAGGAGGCATCATGGATAAAAATTAAAAAAAAGACATGTTAAGTACTAGAGGTGATAAACATTACCATTGAAATCTACCTGATGACTTTATATCCATACACAGGTGCCAAGGATCTTAGTGTGACAGATAATGACTAGTAATAATCAGAAACATACTGATTAGAGATGTATGTGCCAACATCTCAGTGTTAGTAGCAAAAACAATGAGCCTTTCTGCAAGGAACAATATATTCTAAAATGGAATGGAGATCTTTTTTAAAGGTTAAAAACTCATTCAATTTTATGTCTTAAAGGGCTTATACTGAGTTCAATATTGTATAACTGTATTAATTCAACTGTGGACCTAGAAGCTTGCTGCCACTTGTGAAAGTGATG
>NW_008360322.1:1257664-1266579 GCF_000622305.1 Nannospalax galili
GTACAATATTATATAACTGTAATAGTTCAACTTAAATCTAAAATCTTACAGCCAATTTTGAAAGAGATGCATCTAAGCTCAGGAAATTGTTATTGAATATGTCAATGCTATTGTAATGAAATGCTTTTTCTAAGTATATGGTTATTAAATAAATAATTTAAAAAAGAAAAGTTTTAAAAAATAGTAAAGAGCCAAGAACATACACCAGCTTGTAAAATACTTGCTGTATAAGCATGAGAACCTGAGCTCAATCCCTAGCACCTACATTAAAGCCAGGTAATCCCATGTTGGGAAGGCAGGGACATAGAAATCTCTGGGGCTTGCTGCTTCATTGGTCTAGTTAAATCCATAAGCTCTTTCAGGTTCTGTGAGAGACCCAGTCTATAAAGAGGGTGGAAATTGATTGATGAAGACTCCCAACATTGACTTATGGCCTCCACCTGAATAAACACTCATACCCATGAACATATATATGTGTGTGAGTTCATATACAGATGTACACACAGGCATACAAGCACTTACACAAATACACAGAAAAACATCAATTTCTTAAATCATAAACTCACCATGTTTCATTAATAATTATAGTTAAGTTAAAAGCTTATTATGGTGAATATATATACATCATAAAAGTATTAATTTGTTTTTATTGAATTTTTGTGTATTTCATGCAGAACATCTCAATCAATCTTATTCACCTTTATACCCCAGTTCCCACTGGCACCATCTCATAGCACCCCCCACTGGAATTCATTCATTCTGTGATTGTGTTAGGGCCTATTGTATTAGGTTAGTGTCCCCAGACATTTCTCAGTGCAGGTTCATCTACTGAGGTCTAGTTAGCTTACCTAGAGTCCCTCACTTTAAGAAGATCAGCTCTTCCTCACCTAGACGTAATCAGTTGCCAATATTTCTTCAGAGAAGATCAGCTCTTCCTCACCTAGATGTAATCAGTTGCCAATATTTCTTCAGCTAAGATTGGTGCCTTCTGCACTTTTCCCCAGTTCTATGCTGGGTTTTTGTCTGCTTGAGTATGCCAGGGACTTGTGTACACTAACGTCATTGCTGTAGATTCATATGAGCAGGGTCCCAGGACTGTATTTGTAGGACTCTATTTCTATATAGCTATGGACCTCCCCTGTGGCTCTTACACTCTTTCCACCCTCTATTTGGTAAGTGGACCCTGTACCCTGGGTGGGTGAAGTTTAATATAGTCCAGTCCAAGAACCAGCATTCTGCAAACTAAATCTCTAAACTTTGGCCATTTGTGATCTTTTGTGTTCCTGACCCTCTATTATATGAGGGATCTTCATTAATGAAAGTTGAGAGATTCATTATTGATCTCTTTACAACCTGCTCTATGTTTTGTAAGCCTTAGATGTAGACATTGCATTGTAGATGTGTCATTTAAGTCTGGGAACTTCATAAACAAACTCTGGACTGACTAATTGTGGTATGTGGTAATAGTCTCCATCTGATGCAAAAAGCTTCTTCGATGAGTGGTGACTGCAGTATTTGTAAATACGAAGACACATTTTTCACATAGTAAGAAATTTCATTAGTCTAGGGATATGACAGTCATGTGGTATTCTCTAAGAACTATGACATCCAAGGAATGTGTATTTGATTATGTTTACAGGACCACACTTGAGTTTCTCCCCATTGAGTGGGCTTTTAGTCCCATTATGTGCCTGTTGATTATCCTGAAGATAAAAGTGCCAATGCCGTATGCTGTGCCAGTCATTGATGTGGCTATTGGGTCTTGAGGCTGGTGTTGATTGATATTTTCCCTTGGCAACTTCATACTGCTCTCCAAAGTTCTAAGAGCTAACCTACAGGGGACGTGGGCTCCTGGTCAGTTCCGTGTCCATTTTTCCAAATCCTTTGTCTGAAGTATGTTCTCCCTTCAGGAGTAGGGACTTACCTTCAAGTTCTGTGAGGCAATCAAGGGCTATGGCCATAGCCTGTGTAATTTTGGGGTCTTTTGGACCACTCTAGTCAACAATTCAAAGGAAGGTTTCCCCTATCTGGCATTGTTTCTTCTGATAGAGAATTTAGCTGTACAGTTGGACTCATGAAGTGATATTGTATGTGTAATTTATTCTTAGTTGTTGGACTGATATGATTTCCTCTGGCTTTTTAAAACTAGTTAGGCATAGTTTAGCCCCTCCAAGTCTCCCTGTCTAACCCTTCCTCTATGGTCTTCCTTTTAAAGTGTTCCAGTTTTCCCAATTTCTTCCTTCATAATACCAGTGACTATGGTCCCACCTCTTATGAGGTCCTGCTTTCCCTTTACCTCAAGGTTCCTTGTATAACACTCCCCTCCCATTTAAATACTCCCACTTTTATCCATTTCTTTCTTAGTAACACCTGCGTCATACTGTTCTTCTCTCCCTGGTTCTTTCTTTCCATTTACCTCCCTGATTGCTTTTGATTATCCTGGTTCCTGCAGTTACATCTGGATACATACTCACATGTAAGGATTTGGTGCTAGGGGGAGGGAGAACATACATTTTTCTGAGTCTTTGTTAGTTAACTTAGTACAACAGTTCCTAGTTCCATCCATTTACCTGCAAATTTCATGATTTTGTCTTTCTTTACTACTGAGTAGAACTCCGCTGTGTAAATGTATCATGTTTCCATTATCCACTCATCAGTTGAAGGACATTTAGTTTGCTTTCATTTCTTAGCTATTGTGAAAAGACCAGCAATAAATGTGGATGTGAAAATACTTCTACAATAGGATAAGCCCTTTCATGTATGCCAAGAGGTGGTATAATCAGGTCAAAAGATAGGTTCATATTAGTGTTCGTAGAGTTCTCAACACTGCTTTCTGTTGGGATGCAGAAGTTTGCAATCCCATCAGCAGTGGATGAGCATTTCCCTTTCCCCACCTCCTCTACAGCATTTGGTATTATTTGTTCTCTTGATCATAGCCAGTGTGGCTGGAGTAAGATTAAATCTTAAGTTGGTTTTAATTTGTATTTCACTAATTACTAATGATGGTGAACACCTTTTTAGATGTTTCTTAGCCATATTTATTTCTTCTTTAGAGCATTCTCTATTCTGATCCTTCTCCCATATTTTAATTTTAATTGATTCACTGTTTTGAATTCTAATTGATTCATTGATTTAATTTAATTCATTGTTTTTAAAGTTCTTTATATATTCTAGATGTTAAACTTTTGTCAGATGTGTCACTGATGAGGATTTTCTCCTACTCTGTGGTTTGCTTTTCACCTCCTTGGTTGTTTATTGTGCTGTACAGAAACGTTTTAGTTTAATAAAGTCCTGTTTGTTGATTCTTGATTTTAATTCCTGAGCTATTGATGTCTTATTTAGAAAGTCCTTCCCTATACCTGTATCTTGTAGGCTACAGCCAATGTTTTCTTAGAAGAGTTTCAGAGTTTCAGGTTTCACATTGAATTCTTTGATCCATTCAGAATTGACTTGTGCAAGGAGAAATATAAGGGTCTATTTTCATTCTTCCAAAGGTAGAAATATAGTTTTGCTGAAGATGCTCTTTCCTCCAGTGAATGTTCTTTGTGTCTTTGTCAAATATCAGGGGGCTGAAATTGCATTTACTCATGTTTGGGTCTTCAGTTATGTTCCATTGATTTGTAGGTCTATTTTTATGCCAGAACCATGCTATTTTATGACTATAGGTCAATAACATACTTTGAAATCTAGTATAGTAATCACCCAGCATTGCTGTTTGTGCTCAGGGTTGCTTTGGGTGTTGCTTTTGTGCTTCCATATGAATTTTGAAATTGTTTTTTTCTAATTTTGTGAAGAATTTTATGAGGATTTTTGATTGGCATTGCATTGAATCTATAAATGGCTTTTGCTAGGATGGTCATTTTCACAATATCAGTTCTTCCAATCCATGAACATGGGAGTTCTTTCCATCTTCGGTTGTCTTCCTCAATCTCTTTCTTTAGAGACTGAACATTTCTTTTATTAACGAATTCTTCAATGTGTTTGGTCAGGTTTCTTCTGAGATTTTTTTGGAGGGTGGGAGGCCATTGTAAATGGAAGAGTTTCCATGTACTCTTTCTCCATGTACTTTTTTTTGTTATTGGTACATAGAAAGGTTACAGAATTTTGTAAATTAATTTTATACCTTGCCACTTTAGTGAAAGTGTAAGTCATTTCTAGGAGTTTTCTGGAGGAATGTTTGGCATCTTTAAGATATAATATGTCATTTTCAAAAACGGTATAATTTGATCTCTTCTTTTCCAATTTGTACTCCTTTAATTTCCTTCTCTTGTCCTATTGCTCTTGCAAGAGTTTTAAGCACTATATTAAAAAGGAGTGGAGATAGTGGACACCTTGTCTGGTTCCTGATTTTCCTGGGAATGCTTCCAGATTTTTTTACATTTAGAATGATGTTGGCTGTGGGATTATTGTATATGATTTGCTTTAATTATGTTGAGATGTGTTTCCTATTGCCGAATTCCTTCTAGGACTTTGAACATAAATCCCTGTTGAATTTTGTCAAAGGCCTTCTCTGCATGGTCATGTGATTTTTGTTTTTGAGTCCATTTGATTTATGACATTTATTGACTTGCATATATTGAACCATCCCTGTATCTCTGAAATAAAGCCAACTTAATTATGTTCCATGATCTTTTTGATGTGTGTCTGTGTGTAGTTTGCAAGTATTTGGTTGAGAATTTTCATATTTATGTTCACTAAGAATAAGGGTCTATAATTTTCTTTTCTGTTCATATCTTTACCTGGTATTGGTATTAGAGTGATGCTGCCTTCATAGAAGGAATTTAGAGGTTCTCCCTCTTTTTTCTATCTTTTGAATAAACTAAGTAGTATTGAATATAGATCATTGTTAAATATCTGGTTTAATTCTACTGTGAAGCCCTCTGGCTTGGGCTTTTTTAGTTTGAAGGTATTGTATTACTGTTTCAATTTCCTGTTGTGTTCTGGGTCTGTTTAAACTGTTGATCTCTTCTTGATTTAGTGTTGGTGATTCCTATGATTTTAGATATACATCCATTTCTTTTAGGTTTTCAAATTAGTAGCATATATATTTTTAAAGTATTCCCTTATAATTTTCTGGATCATTTTGTTGTCTGTTGTTATGTTTCCCCTTTCATCTATAATTTTGTTGCTTTGGAGTTGTTATTTCTTTTGGTTGACTGGGCTAGGGTCTGTCTATCATGTTTATCTTTTCAAAGAACTTGCTCTTAGATTCATTTATCTTTGTATTGATTTCTTTGTTTCTATTTCATTAATTTCTACTCTAATCTTTGACATTTTTGACTGCTGGATTTAATTTGTTGTTGCCCTTCAAGTGTCTTGAGTTGCAATGTTAAGTCTTTTATTTGTGTTCATTCTGATATTTTAATGTAAGCAATTAGGGCAATAAACTTCCCCCTTAGGACTGCTTTTAAAGTGTCCTAGAGGTATTGTTTTGAATTGTCCTTTTGGTTTAGTGCCAGGAATATTTTTATTTCTTTCTTAATTTCCTTTGACCAATTCATCATTCAGGTGTGGGTTGTTTTGTTGGGTAAGTGTGTCCTCTGAGGGAACTAGAACTGAACCCAAAGAGACTCAGAGTTGGAGGGCCTAGGGACGGACACTGAGAGATGTTAAGGACATTAGGAAACCCTGAGTCCACTGGGAAAAAATGGAGGCGAGCCACTATCTTCGGAGCTGGCATGTTGACCACAGGTAGGATGGGGCACTGATGGTGAGGATCTCAAAAGAGCCATGGGCATGCAACCTTTGTAAGTGACCGTCTTCCAAATAGTATGGGCTTTGTTGCAAAGCCCAAATA
Organism: Nannospalax galili; assembly: GCF_000622305.1. Lineage (NCBI taxonomy): Eukaryota > Metazoa > Chordata > Mammalia > Rodentia > Spalacidae > Nannospalax > Nannospalax galili. The sequence continues at coordinate 1,263,462 of NW_008360322.1, forward strand.
AATAGTCTTTTCCCCAAAGTGAAACTTTGGTTTGGTGTGTTGGCATTAGAACTGCATGAACCTGAGAACCAAGAAACCACACAGGAAGGTCTAGGGGCAGGATTTGGTGCAGCATATTTAATCTCATGAGTTCAAGTAGTTAGTATGGTTTCTTCTGGAGTTAATTTTAAACTTTATTGTGTTGTGGTCTGATAGAATGTATGGGATTATTTCCTGTTTTTGTTTGTCTGTTTTTGAGGCTTGTTTTGTGTCTCAGTATGTGGTCACTTTTGGAGAAAGTGCCATAAGGTGCTGAATAGAAAGCATATTCTTTGATGTTTGTGGGAAATATTTGGTAGGTGTCTGTTAGGTCCATTTGATATATGATATTGTTTAATTCAGATGTCTCTCTCTTTATTCTTTGTCTGCTTGATCCATCTAATGGAGACAGTGGGGACTAGTGAATTGGGATTAATCTGTGTCTTAAAGTCCTGTGGTACTGTTTTAATGAAGTTGGGTGCACAAGAGCTTGGTGCATATACATTCAGGAATGTAAAATCTCTAAGTTAATTGTTCCTTTGATTAGAATGATGCCACCCTCTTTATCTCATCTGATTAGTTTTAGTTTGATGTCTATTTTGTCAGATATTAGAATTGCAACCTCTGCTTGTTTCTTAGTGCCATTTCCTTAGAATATCTTTTTGTCATCTTTTCACCTTAAGGCAGTGTCTGTCCTTGAAGAGGAGGTGGGTTTCTTACTGACAACAAAAATATTTTATTTCTTAATCCATTCAATTAGCCTGTGTTTTTTGACTGGGGAGTTTAGTCCACAGATATTTAAAGTCATTATTGAAAGATGTATTTGATTATTGTCATTTTAATTTCCATTTGCATTCTTGATCGAACTGTGCATTTCCACCATTATACTTTCATTTGGTTTCTTTTTGTTGTTCCTTAGGTATAGTCAATCCTTTCTTCAACACTTTGCATTGGTTCAAAATTCTTTGAAGGGCTGGTTTGTGGGCATGAATTCTCTCAGCCTATTTTTGTCGTGGTAGATTTTTCCTTTTCCTTCAACTATAATAGATGTTTTTGCTGGGTAAAATATTCTGGGTTGGAATCTATGGTCATTTAGACTTGGAAATACTTTGATTCAGGATGTTCTGCCTTTCATAGTTTGTACTGAAAAGTCAGCTGTAATTCTGATGGGGTTTTCTTCATATGTGACTTGCTTTTCTTCTGCAGCTTTCAGTATTTTCTCTTTGTTCTGTATGTTTAGTGTTTTTACTATGATGTGCCATGCAGAGTTTCTTTTCTGGTCCTGTCTATTTGGTGTTCTATGTGCTTCTTGTATTTGTATGAGCATGTCTTTCTTTAATTTTGGGAAATTTTCTTCAAGAATTCTGTTGATGATCTGGACCATACCATTATCCTTGATTTTTCTCCTTCCTTATGCCTACGATGCATGAATTTGGTCGTTTCATGGTGTCCAACATCCCCTGCATATTCCATTCCTGTGTTTTCTAAATATTTCATAATCTTTGCTTGAGTGTTCCAATTTGTCAACTTTATCATCCAGTCTTGATATTCTGTTTTCCATTTCATTCATTCTATTGGTGAGGTTTTCTCCTGTCATTTCCAGTTGGCTCATTGAGTGTTTCTCTTCCTTCATTTCAACCTGATTTTTCTTCAATATTTCTAACTCTTGTAATTTCAGTCAGAAGCTTATCCTGATCTTCTTTTAGGTTTTTGGTTTGTTTGTGTTCTTTAAATTTGTTGAATTCTTTGATCATGTTTATGATTGTGGAATTCCTGTATAGGACTGCTGGTGTTTGGTAGGGACATGTTATTTGGTTTTTCATAATTTATTTTCATTCTCTGTGACTGTGACGTGTGAATTTCTTTTGTAGTTTTTGATTCAGCTGTGAGACTAAAGCCTTCCTTTATTGAGTTTAGGTCTGTTTCTGTTTGTATACTTGATGTGCCTTTGTTGTTTTCTTATTGTCTATGAAAAGCTGGATGGTCTAGGCTTAAGGGTTTTGTTTGTTTTTTTTAGACTGAAGGGACCAGATGTCTCTAGTCCAGCTACTCTGAGTTCCCACAGGTGCCCAAGTCAGGTGAGAATCAGATGCTCTAGGCTTCCTCCTAAAGTCTGGGCCCCTCTAGTCATCAGGCACAACACAATTTGGGAAGCTTGCTAGGTAGAGGCTTGATTCAGATGATATCAGGTAGGCTGTGATGTTCTGGGCCAGTACTAAATGGCAGGGCACCCTGAGAAGAAGGGTGGAGTCTAGCTTGGTGGGACATTGGAAAGGGAAATGAAAGTCTGTGCAGTCACAGGAGAAAAAATAGCAAGGGCATCCTGAGATCTGCTCACTGGGCCTGTGGGTGGGGGCAGAAACCGATGGAACTTGGAACAGCTGGTCGCTGTGCTGTGGGTCTTTTTGTAAGTCACCCCATACTCCCCACCATAAAGAAAACCCAAACTAACAATGTCTTAATGTTAGTCTGTGAGGGAGGCCTTGGGTGGGAGCCTCCCATGAAGGGAAGAAGGAAAAAAAAAGTTTAGGGCCACATCAAGCTATCCCCAAGGTTATAAAACAATAAACTGCTGTTGAGGAGAGGAGCTGCCTGGAGGAGACTCCAGCTACCTGTCATCATTCAGGCTCATTTAGGCTTTCCAAAAATACAGCTGCCTTTGGGTTGTTTCTTCTTTAAATCACTTCTCATCCACATTCCCATACGTAATCCCAAGAACTTCACTCTGTCACCATGTTGGAGTTTGGTAGAGTCTAGTGTGAGTAGATTCTTGCTGGTATCTCCCCAGGAAAAGTAACAAAACAATTGTATGGTCTGAATCTATTGGATTGAATACTCTAGTTATCTCTTAGTTTCATTTGCTCTATCATGTGTGTGGTGGTTTGAATGAGAATGTTCCCCCATAGGTTCCAAGCATTTCTACATTTTTCCCCAGTTTGTGGCACTATTTAAGGAGGACTTAGAAAGTATGGCCAGGCTGGAGGAAGCATGTCACTGTGGGCAAGCTTAGAGAGTTCATAAGTATAGAATCTCCAGTCATGCTCTGTTTCCTGTGCCTGCTTGAAAAGGTGAGAGCTCAGCTTCTGCTCCTACTCCAACC
>NW_008360322.1:1268003-1269290 GCF_000622305.1 Nannospalax galili
AAGGGATTGAAGGAACAGCAGCCCCCATAGGTATCAACATCCTTGAGGCATGATGGATCTGTTTGTTAAAAAGGGAAGCAAACGTATTCGTTAGTTCCGTATCTGCTAGCATTTGGGTTTATTATGATTTCTATGGGTTTTTGACAGCCCATTAGGGGGCAGTCTGTGGTTCCGATTACCTGATTTTTTCCTTGATATGTTTCTCTGACATAAAATCTCCAGAACATAGTATTAGGGAGAATGGGGCTGGCTGAAGCATTGCTGTGAAGCAGGGTAAAAACGGCCATGAGGATTACAGAGAAAGAAGCTCGGGGGGCATCTGTGGCGAGCAGTCTCCACTAGATCATGGATCTCTTTCCATGTGATCTGGTGTGGTTTTGGGTGTCATTTCCTCCTCTTCCTTTTCTTTGTCTCTGACAGGGTCATGCAAGCCAGTTTGAGTATATTATGATTTCTATGGGTTTTTGACTGCCCACTAGGGGCCAGTCTGTGGTTCCAATTACCTGATTTTTTCCTTGAAATGTTTCCCTGACATAAAATCTCCAGAACATGGTATTAGGGAAAGTGGGGCTGGCTGAAGCGTTGCTGTTAAGCAGGGTAAAAATGGCCATGAGGATGACAGAGAAAGAAGCTCGGGGGGGGCATCTGCGGTGAGCAGTCTCCACTAGATCATGGATCTCTTTCCACGTGATCTGGTGTGGCTTTGGGTGTCGTTTCCGCATCTTCCTTTTCTTTGTCTCTGACAGGGTCATGCAAGCCATCTCTTTTGTGGGCCGGGAGGTGCCGGACATTTCTGGCTGGAACCCAGATAGGCTTTGGTTGATCCTGTGGGAAAACACAAGCAAATCCCCTCCCTGTGGTCAGCAATGGATCTGGTCCTTTCCAGAGTCCATCAAAGGGGTCCCTCCATCTAACCATGATGGGTGGTACTGGGTGTGTCTGGGACCAGTGTCGGGTGATGGGGGAGCATCAGTCCCTCGATATACATTAAGTACATTAAGGGTAAACAAGGCTAATGTTAATTGAATATTGGGAGAATATATTGTTTGAGCCTGTCTTTTTAATTGGTATTTTAAGGTTTTATGTGACCTTTCTACAATGGCTTGTCCCTGTGGGTTGTACGGGGTGTCAGTGTGATGGGTGGCATGGTGGAGGTTTTGGGCATCTGTTACACTTACACTGGCAGAGAAAGTTTCAGCGGTGGCTACTTTATCTGCTATGGCATTTCTTTCAGTAAGAGGTCCTGGGAGAGAGGAGTGGGACCTGATATGCTGGACAAATAATGGA
>NW_008360322.1:1270574-1279565 GCF_000622305.1 Nannospalax galili
CCTGGATTTAGATACCGTCTGAAGGCTGGGTTTTTGTCTCCCTTTAAGAGATCAAAGAGTGGCTGTAATTGACTTGGGGGATGGAAAGCCAGGGCCTTAGCCAATTAATGTTGCCTAAAAATCTCTGAAGGGAATTAAGGGTAAGTGGATGGGGGACATCCAGGATAGGTTTAAGGGGCCTAACAGTAGTAGGCGTTATTTTAGTCCCCAGGAAGGTAATGGGGGGAACTGATTCTATTTTACTTGTGGCTATCATAAAACCTTTTGTCTCTAGGGTGTTTATCATAGCATCTTTTAGGTCTTCTAGAGAGGAATCCTCATCTTGCAGGACCAGGAGGTCATCCATGTAATGATAAACATGTAGCCCCCTTTTTAAAAGGGGTACTAGTGCATTTGCAACCGCCTCCTGGCATATTGTAGGGCTATTTGCCATACCCTGTGGCAGAACTTGCCATTCATATCAATCAGCTGGACCAGAATTGTTAATTTTTGGAACTGAGAAGGCAAAATGTTGGCAATCAATTTTGTGCAGACGGATGGAGAAAAAGCAGTCTTTTATATCTAGGACTAACAGGGGAGTATTAAGGGGGATGGCAGAGACCATGGGCAGGCCTCTTTGGGGGGATCCCCATATTCTCATGGTTTTGTTTATGGCTCTGAGGTCCTGTAACATTCTCCATGCCCCTGTCTTTTTCTTAATTTCTCCCTGGGTAATGGCCACTGTTCCACCCAGACTGGTTCCTTGGTGATCCAGTTGAGGCAGAGACTCTGGTAATCAACAGTGGCCTTTAGGATTGGGGGTTCTTTTGTTTTAGGAACCTCATATGATCATTTGTTTTAAGTCATTTCTCTTCAGACCCACTAGCAAGAACTACATTGAGGTCTTCCAAGATATCTCATCCTATGAGGTTTGTGGCTATATCTGCAATCAGGGGTCTTATTGTGCCAACCTCTCCATCAGGATCCTCCCATTTATAGAAGTTTTTAGTGATGAATGCTCGGGAGGGCCCCCCTACTTAATTCCTATATATCTTGATAGATTTTCTGGTTGATTTGGTTGTGAGTACCTTCCCCTGCCCATCATATTAACATTTTGCTAGTGTACTGTGTTAGGGAGGATAGACTTCTTCATAGCTTTGATTTGTTCATTTTCTTTTCTTGAGAAAATGCTTAACATAAACTGGGTCTGACCCAAAATATCTTCTAATCAGGGAACACATTTAGGTGAAATTTTTTTTAATTACAGTGATTAGCTCCTGTGCCCTACCTACAAAGCTGAGGGAATGGGAAAAAGCACATCCTTACAAGAAAGACACAGAGACGTTAAAATATATTATAGTTCCCTTTGTCTCACAATTTAAAGTTTTGCTATTTTGAAATTTTTATTTTTAGTATGTTTTTAGAACGTTATTTTTTTAGAATGTTATTTTTATATAAGGACCATAAGTATTTTGAAAGAGATTGCAGTTAATCTGTCCATTGATTTAGGTAGTGAGCATGCTTTAATAATAGTAATTTTAATCCATGGACACGATAAGTTTTCTATATTTTTTGGAAATATTTTACTAATAATTATTGATTCTTTGAGAAGTTCATACAATGCATTTTGACCGTATTCAAACCCCTGACCCCTCTACACGCAGATATGTCCCCATATTCCTACACCTCATCACTTTATATCCTTTACTGTTTTTAGTGCTTATGCCATCTAATTTGTGTTACCCAAATACTCTTGGGCAGACTTTCTTCCCTGTAGATGGTCAACTTGCCCAGCATAACACCCTTAAAGAAAACCAATTCATCTTCTCTCAGCATATTTTAATGGCCTAAAGTTCCCCAGTGAGGGCTAGAGCTTCTTGCTCGCATCTGTTTTTTTTTTGGGGGGGGGGCAGTTTGGACTTACACAGGTATTATCCGTGCTGTCATAAGGGCTGTGAGTTCATATGTGCAACTGCCCTGTTGTGCTAGAAAACAACAGTTTCCTTGTATTTATCTGCCACCTGTGGATCTTATTATCTTTCTGAACCACTTTTGCAATGCTCCATCTTTACAACTACTTCAGCATGTAAACATAGTCACACTTTTTTTGTAAGTACTAATACATTTAGTGTTTTATTTTTAATAAAAGCAAGAATAAAAGAATTAAATAGAATTAACTTAAACAAGGATACTCCCCCAGAAGTCATAGGTTATCAAAAAAGAAAGCTCAGTGTCAGGTATGTGGCACCTCCCTTCAAACCGTTGATTGAGGGAGTCTAGAGCTCCCTAAAACAATATGATCTATTGTCATTACTCTTGGTCACCCACCAGAACTTGATGGTGAGACCGTGTTGATGAAGACAACACATACTTTGGTCACAGGACATGGAGAAATCAAACTGGCACCAATCTGGAAGCTTCTGCCCTTCTGGCTGACTTACATAGTCCTGAAAGTTGCTATGAAGACTGCGGGTATGAAAATTGATCAATGATCTTACCCAGCCTTGAACCCTGAAATCAATAATGACCAACCTTACAACAAATTCATAATGGTGCATGGGGCATGAATTGTGCAGCATTAATCAGTAGTTTATTGAGTAGCATTAAAGTCTGCTCCAGAGGAGGGAATTGAAATCTGATACTGTAAACCTGGCTTAGAGTGTGTGGCTGGGAAGACCATATGCCTCATGGGAGAATCTACTACTATAATTTTGCTAAATTAATGTGCATCAAACTTCCTTCTAAATATATCACCTTGTTCCCATAGACAAGTGTGGTTTTCACTCCTCATCATTTCTCATTGTAGGGACCAATAATCAAAACAGAGACTCAAAGTTAGTCAAAGTGCTGTGAAAAAGTGATTATGCAGAGTTCAGCCCCAAACCTAACATCTCTATCACCCTTTCCCCCACAAGGCTTAAGAACTGCTGTGCAGAAGGGATAGAAAGATAAGATCCAGAGGTAGAAAAGAACTGTTGCAAAATGGTATCTTCTGGATGTGACAGAGCTGTTGCAGTCTTGAACTCATAGCTGTTTTGGCTGCCTATATAAGACCCATACTAGATTAAGCCAAACAACATTCCAGTATAGATGGGGAGGAGCTCAGAAAACCTCACTATTGGCCACTAAGGGCTGCTGGGGGAGAGAGAGTCAGTTTTTTCAGTGATGAGGCATTTGTAGGTTAAAAGATGTGTGTGAAATTGGCAAAGAACACAGTTTAATGCACAATGTAATCCAAAGCCGTTTTCCTTCAGAATTTGAATGTGAAGAATATTCTTTAATTTTTTTAAATTTCTTTTTCCATGTATTTGTTTTGCCTGCATTTAATTGTACCATATGTGAGTAATGCCTGACGGGGCCAGAAGCAGGCATCAGATCCCTTGGAATTAAAGTTACAGACAGTTGTTAGCTGCCATGTTGTGCTAGGAACTGAACCTGAACCCAGGAGCCAGTACTCATAACTGCTGGGCCATCTCCAAAACACCACCTAAAATATTTTTTTTTCAAATTTTATTTATTTTGATTTTATGTGTATGAGTGTTTTGCCAGCATGTACGTAAGTATACCCATGCCATGTAGTGCTGAGGAGGCCAGAAGAGGATGTTGGATCCCCTGGAAGTGGAGTTGTTAACCATCATGTGGGTGCTGGGACTCAAATTCAGCTCTTCTAGAAGAGCATTCATTGCTCTTAACTACTGAGCCATCTCTCCAGTCCCTAAAATATGCTTAATTACAACTAATTCATACTTATGTACCAAGGAAAACAAGAAATATATGGGCTCTGCATGTACTTTCTGAAACTAGAATTTTCAAAATAAGAATGTCCTTTCCTTGCTAAAATAATAAACAAACAAACAAACAAATAATAAAGAAAGAAAGAAAGAAAGAAAGAAAGAAAGAAAGAAAGAAAGAAAGAAAGAAAGGAAACTAAACTTTAGGAGAATGTCAAACTGTGCTTTTTGTACCACATTTCTGGCAGGCAGAGGACATAATACAAGGGACCAAAGTGATCCTTCAACAGGACAAGATTATGTGATTCACATAACTGAGTGATTTGACTTGAGATGGAACTTTAGTAACCTACAGTTTTAATCTACTCTGACACATTTTATTCCCATAACTTGTTCATCCACTACAGTCTTCCTTAAATGCAATTTTCTAGGATCAGTGCTCTTTCAAAACCTTTTACAAGGGTTAATTCTCAACAGTGTAAACCTCATGTACCTGCAACAACTTAGGGATCTCAAAGTAACAGGGAAAAGAAAACCAAAAGAGGCCTCACATCTTTACATTTTGTTTATAACCATAAACTTGTTGTTTTCATAGGAAATTATTAGTTTTTCAAGTGAGAAAGCCATGGAAAACAAGATGAGTAATAAAATATTTTGAATTCTTAAGCATAAGCCATATTTATTTTCTGTGGGAAAATTTTCTGCATCCTTTGGATGAAAAGATGGAAATAACCCAAATTGTTTCAACAAAACCTAGAGAAACTAAGATTCATTGAAAATTTAAGGCCACGTCAAGGAATTAACATGGATAATGATGTTTAAATTTAAGTTGTTTATCACGGTACCTGAAAAAGAAAAGAAAGACACTTAGGTTATCACAGTAGAAATCCAACAGAAGCCCACTCAGATGCCTCAAAAATCTGATTTTGTGCAATGGACTAGCACTCTGTTTCCTGAAGGGCCATGCTTTGCAGCTCTTCATCCCATGCTTTGTAGCTCTCCCTTCTTTTCTGTAGACTAATGATCGCATTTGCTCAATGTGTTTATAAAAACACCCATGACCTTCAGAGCCATCCTTCTCTATTTTAGAACAAATAAATATCATTGACTGTTTATCATCTGTAGAATAAATCTTGTTTTATTGTGCTGGCTTGATCCTGATTTTGCTATATATGCCTTACCTTTATCAGTACCAATTTACATGTGGAAACTACGCTGGCAGGCAAGTCTTGATGGGATATGCTTCACAGATTGACTGACCATCTAAACAATTTACATGTGGAAACTACGCTGGCAGGTCAGATTGACTGACCATCTAAGCAGGTTCTTCATATTTTTCTAATTCATAACTCCCTAGAAAGGTGCCTCTTTTTTGACACTTACTCCACCTGTGGAACACTGAAACTTTCCCCCTGTAGATATTGTTTGCTGGACCTGAAGTTTGTCAACTGATAACTTCTCCAACTTTGGGGAACCTTCTGATGAATGTAATTTTCCTGGGTACATTCCTCTTGACTCTTTCCTTTCTCCTTGTTATTTTCAAATCCTATTTTTCAATCATCAACACAAAAAGAAAAGCTATTTTATTCTATTGTTGAATTTTAACTGGATTATTTAGTCCATTCTGTCATTAGTTAAGATGCAAACAAATGCACAAATATAAAGCCTAAATTTCAGATAAATGAATCACAAAACTCATAGGGGAAAACCTGCTGTTATTCTGATGAGTGGGCATAATATTAAACTGACTTCGAGAAGCTTCCTTTTGCAATAAATGGAGAGTAACATAGAGACCCACAACTGTTCAACCTACAGAGAGTAAGCAACGACAATGTGCTCTGTCCTAAATGAGAAAACTACATTATATCTTCTCCTCCTAATAATCAGGATTTACTTTAGAAGAGTGGGAGGAAATATTACAAGACCTAGTGTTGGATGACTAGAAGAAAGTAATGTTGTCCCAAGAGAACAGGACAGCTGTATGTATGAGCTCATAACAGTTATGACCGAAAGAACAAGACCTGCACAATCTCAAGCTAGACAAATTCCAAGCATGGAGAGGGAAGATAGGCATGATGTCTGAGAAGCTGAGATGTCTTAGATTGATGATTGGTGAGAGGAAAGAGTCATTTTCTTTGGAGTGTGTCCCCTAGTAGGTCGACCACATTTTAGTGTATGGCCACATACCCAAGTGTATATGGGCAGCACGAATTGGATTTAATGAGTTTAAAAAAGAGAAGACACAAGTTGAGTATGTAGGGAAGGGGGTGGGTCTTGGACTAGTTGGGGGAATTGATTACAACCACAATACAGTGCATGGAATTCTCAAAGTTGTAATTTTTTAAACTTCTGAAATACATTTAATAGTACAGATATAAGATACATTCCTGCTTCATGCTGCTTATTCTGTTTTCATTTACTTCTTTTGATGGTCTGTGATTATAATAGAAAAAAATGTAGAAGTAAAATTAAATTAAATCTAAGTTTAAAATGCATTGACAATGAAGATATTGTGCTATTGAAATTATGTAAAAGGAGTCTGGAGAGATGGCTCATAAGTTAAGAGGACTGCCTGCTCTTGCAGAGGACCTGGATTCCATTTCCAGCACCCACATGGCAGCTAAAAACCATCTGTAACTCCAGTTTAGGGGATCTGATGCCCTCTTTTGACCTATACAGGTTGTGTGCACTTCTCTACAGAAGGTTTAACAATCATATACACAAAATAAAAATAAAATCATGAAAATTAAACAGAAAATTTCTTGAGATAATTGATCAGTGATTATGGTTATTTCAGAATAAACTGATTTCAATGTGACATGATGATGAGAATCATAAAGACAATGCCACCACAAAACATTTCAGAAATGGTGATTCCATTGAATACATATAGAGTCAGTTCCTAAGATCATTCAATGTATTGTTTGAGTTATTACCAATATTGATTTTTCCAGAAATTGTCTAGTAAGCCAAGAATATTTAAGATGAGTAGATCTATAAATGCCTTTCTTACCTTACTTGCTGACAAAAACGGCACATATTGCTATATGTACGGCCATCTGATCCACAAACAGGTAAGTATTCTCTGGTGCAAGCTTTACCCATCTTCGTGTACCTTCCACACTGTGGCTATAAAAATCAGAAACATTTAAGAAAAAGAATAACTATATAACAAAAATAGCAGATACCATTTCCAACACTGTGAACATCCTGGTGTATAAAATTATCTGAACTCCTTTTCACTCCGAATAATCTAACATTGGAATTCGTATATATCAGAATAACCCTCAACAGAGGGCTGATGCCCAGGGCTAAGGTGTCCAGCGCCACCTGAGCCCACCGTCTAAGCCAGTGGATCTGCATCTGCTCAAGCAGAGACTTTGGGTTTTGTTTAAAGTGTCTTTATTTTAGATCCAGAAGTGGGGTTTGCTCTCAATTTGTAAACAGGTCTTTCTTGTCCAAATGCCCATTGCTCTCCTCTGATGCTTACCACCACCACAAGCATCCATGGCTCCATGGACACTGTTTTAAATCTCTAAGATGTCTGAAACAAACCAGTAAAGTGTATATAACTCTTAAAAAAAAATAACTTCCAGCATGTAAAATATGCTCTATAAATGTTTTTATATTAATTACCAAAAGTATCCCCACCACAAGTCCTATCCATGTCTTTGCACTTCTGCTTCTTTAATCCTGTTCTCAGCCACCATGATCTTTTATATGACGTTTGCACTGTTCCTTTCTATCTGTGATCTGCTCATAGCCAATTCTAATGATTCTCAAGCGTTTATATTGAATCATGTCAAAGACCTACCTTTTTTCTTTTTAGATCAGTATTCTAATCTTTTTCAGCCTGTGAGACTAAATATTTTTAAATTCTTCAGTCTCCAAATCATCTTCACCTAGCCTATCTTTACCTTTGATTTCCAGGCTCAAAGCTCTTTCTATTTCATCAAAATATATAGCAGCCTCACCAGGACATACACAGTCCACTTATACCTTATTTTTGAACACCTATCTCTTACTTCCTCTAACTTTCTAAGCTAAGCCAATCTAGTGTTCTCTCTCTTCCATCATACCTAGCACTGGGCTAGTAGAGAAGGTGGAATTTGCACTCATGTGCTCTGATGTATTGGAAATTGTAAATTTTAAGGCTTAATCATCCAATTGAAACCTTACCTGTGTAACTGGTTTCCTTCGAGCTCCAGAGAGTATACCTGAAATCAGAGCAGAGGTGAAAAACTATAATAGATGTTTTAAACATTTAAAAATGAAGGATGCGCCGGGCGTGGTGGCGCATGCCTTTAATCCCAGCACTCGGAAGGAAGAGGCAGGCAGATCTCTGTGAGTTCGAGGCCAGCCTTGTCTACATAGTGAGTTCCAGGACAGCTTGGGCTACAGGGAGACCCTGTCTCAAAAAGACAAAAAAAAATGAAGTATGCAATTACAAACATGACTCTTTGTAACCCAAGCAACATATAAATAACCAATAAACTATTTTAAATTAAATCTCAGTGGAGAAGCGTTTGTCTATGCACGATGTAAATCTGGCTAATGCTACAAACTCCCAAATAATGATGTATGTAATTTTAGGATAACTGTCAAAAACAGGTAATTCCCCCACTTTGCAGGTGAGAATATTGAAGTGGAGGAAGAATAATGATTTGCATGATATTCAGCATAAAGGAGGACAATCTGAAGTAAATTCATTATCTTCAATCCAAGTTTAGTGTTTCCTTAAAGGCACCTATGCTTCTTCCACTGATGATAAGGGACATTCTTATTATCATCTGTGTGACTTTAATTCCAACCTCATCTTGACAACTACTGAATGATCAAATGTTTCCAATGACAAAGAGATAAGTTACTTACCTAAGATACTGGAAGATATCAACATGAACAACAAGATAACCTTGATCTCTGAAACTGTAGCCATTTGGTTTGCTACAATCCTGCAGGGGAATCTGGGAAAACAAATGGGTTGATAGTAAATATTTATGCTAATCCCTGTGTTGGCAGAGAGTGGACAGTGAAAGGGTGGCTACAATGCTACTTCCATGCAGTATAGGTCAAAGAAGAAACTCTGTACTTCCAGTCTAGCCACACATACACAGCCAACTAGAAATGACCATTTGGTTCAATCTTAATGAACACTCTAGGAAGATTAAGAATAATTATTTTGGTTGTGAGCCTGCGCCTTTAACGGCTGCGCCAGCTCTCCAGCCCAAATAATTATTCTTAATCTTCCTAGAGTGTTCATTAAGATTGAACCAAATGGTCA
>NW_008360322.1:1280008-1306885 GCF_000622305.1 Nannospalax galili
GCCTGAGCAATTCAGTGAGACCTTGCCTCAAAATAAAAAGTAGAAAGTGGGCTGGGTATGTGGCTCAGCAGTATGGTGCTTTCTTCGCCTGCAGGAGATATGGGTTCAGCATTAAATAAATCATTTTTAAAAATTAAAAAAAACAAAACAAAAAAAAGAATAATTATTTTACAGAAAGTTGTGCATTTTTATTTCTTTTTGTCAAAAAGGCAAAATATATATGTAGATGATATATGTAATTGAACTAATAATAGAAGGTTAGAACCAGAGAGCAAGACACCCTCAGCCAATCACTAACCTGCTGTCTGTCCTGATATATTACAAAGAATACATATGCATTAGCTTTTTGTATTGTTTCATTAATTAGGAGTTCCTATTTTTAAATTAATATATATTCTTACTCATATGTACAGGTTCATTCTTTTATTATGATTAGTATCTCATTTCCAGATATGTAATCTACTCAGTTTAGCCAATGACCTATTGATGAATATTCAGATTATTTCCTATATTTATCCAATACAAAGTTTCCATAAGATTTTAATGCACAACCATATGTGGTTGTATTTTTGTCTCATCATCAGTAACATAGAGGTATGGAACAGTTAGATAATAAAGCAGCTGGATGTATTACTTTTAAAATACTGCAAATTAGTAATTTTAAAACTGAAGTCCAATGTGTCAAGTTTTCTTTCCTCAACCATACTTTTGAACTATGTCTAAAAATGTTTTACTTAACATCACAAATAATTTTTACTAAAACTGTATGAAGTTTTACATGAAGGTCTAAGAACCCTTTAAGTTAATTTTAATAAACACTGCAAATAAAATATTAAAAATGTAGCTATATAAAGGTTCAAGTACTATTTATTAAGGTTATTCATTCTCTGGCTAATAGCTTTTATGATTTTTTTCCAGAATCATACATACTTATGGAGGATTGTATTATCCTTCATTAATTTCAATTAATCTGATTTTTCATTTTGAGACCAATAAGTCATTGTCTTTATTATTACAGTTTTGCAATGAATCTTAAAACTATGTATTCTTAACCCTCCAAATCTGTTGTTTTCTCCTATTTTTTCAAAATCAATGTGAAAAATCCATGTAATTTTATTTCTATATAAACGTTAGAATAAGCTTGCCAATTTCTCCCCTAAAAAGCCATGTTAAGAATTAAAATCCTTGTATGGGTTGTGTTACATATATGAGTGAGAATTAACATCCTAGAAATATTCCATCTTATACTCAATTTCAATGTTTTAGCAAAAATTTGGTATTTGTAGTCAAATTTGTCACTCTTTCATTTCTATACAAATAGTATAATGTGGTGAGATGCTGTAGCCAGCAGTTTTAAAATCGTAAATGTCTTACTGTAGGTCTCCAGTACACAGAAAGACTGATAGAGAGACAGACAGACAGACACACACACACACACACACAGAGTGAGAGAGAGGGAGAGAGGGAGAGAGAGAGAGAGAGAGAGAGAGAGAGGTCAAGTTGGAAATGTTAGTATACTGATTTGTTTGCAGATACCTGAAAATGACCATTTTATAGTTTCTAAGAAGAAAGAAATGTAAATTTCCTCACAATTTTATAGACAGTCATGATTTTTTTACAGTTTGAGAATTCCGTACATGTTTGGAATGTGTTTTTATCAAATACATCACACATCCCCTCTGCACAGTTCATCCTCCTTCCTCCATGCCCCACAGTCATTCCCTCTCAACATCTTGTTAGTTTTTACCACTGAGTCCACTTATCCCTGCCAGTATGTTTATGGTTGAAGGGGCATTACTGAATCATGGGCGACCTCTAAGGAGCCACATCGTTGAACAAAACTGACTTCTCCCAGTAGCCGTGAATTGTCAGTAGCTCCTCAGCTGAGGTAAGATTTAGTGACTGCCTCCCTCCTCCATGATGGAGTTTTATGTAGCTTTATTCTGCACAGACCTCATATATGCTGTCACAACCACTGTGAGTCCTTATGTGTTCCCAAAACATTGTTCCATTCTAGTCATCCACCCCCGTGACTCTTACATCTTTCCATTCCTCATCTATAATGATTTCTGTGCCTTGGGTAAAGGAGGTGTGATGCAGACACCCCATTTATGGCTGAGCACTCCAGAGTTTCTTATTCTCTGGGTCTCTGTGTTAACAATCACATATTAATTATAGAAGCTGCTCTGTTGGGGACTGAGAGATGTGCTAATCTATGGGTATAATCATAAATCATGAGTAAGGGGTATAATACTATGTCCAGTTAGCAAAATAATAGTAGCCAGTACTTGTCTAGGGCCTGTGACCTGTACAGCCACTGGTTCTTGTTCTAAAAATGTTGAGCATGAGTTCAGTCTTGAGAAATGGCCCTAAACCCAATCAAAAAGTGGTTGATTACTTCCATAACTTTATATCACTATTACACTACTGAGTATATCCATCCAGGCCAGTCCTTATTGTAGCTCACAGGGTTCACAGCTTGATATGACTGATGATTACTTTTCTCCCCTGGTAGAATGCATAACACATTCCAGCACTGTGAAAGCTAGCCAGTATGATTTCTCTATGATCCATGATTCAAGTGTGTGGTATCTTCAGCCATACGGTCGCATCATCAAGAAAATGATCAAGAGCAATGGCAATAGCCTGTAATGTTTGGGGGTCTATTGAACTTTAATTACCAACAATTACAAAAGAAGTAATCCATTACTGGAACAATCTTTTATAGTTTATGGTGTCTTGGAGGACCATTATCCCTCTGTTGTAGGGTAACTCCATTGAAAATCTTTTTATATGTGTGTATGCATGTATTTTAGGAAGCTTCTATGGTAGTAAGTTTCCATATGACTCTCTCAAAGCTTTGTAGCGTTTTATTCCTCTGGGTACTCCCTTCTGGCCTACTCTTCCATTTCTTAACCCACCTACTCCTTCAAGTTCATTAGTCCTCAGTTCCCCTTTATACCACCTGCTCTCTACCCCCTTTTCCTTGAAAGCTCACTACCTTTGGTTCCTGACCTTCATGGGTATTTAAATACCCAAAGATTCAAAGCTAGCATCCACATATAAGACAGCATATGGGACATTTGTATTTCTGGGTCTCTGCTACCTCACTCAGAATATTTATTTCCAGCTCCATCTATTTACCTGCAAATTTACCAATTTTGCTCTATTAGCAACAGAATAATATTCTATTTTGTACAGGGACCACATTTTTATTATTTATTCATCAGCTGATGAATATCTAGGCTTTTTCCATTTCATAGCTATTGTAAATAGAGCAACGATGAACACTGAGGTAGTTGAATAGTGAATTCTTTGGGTTTCTGACCAAGAGTAATAGAGCTGGGTCACATGGTAGATCTATTTCTAGCTTTCTGTGGGACCTCCATGTTGATTTCCACAGTATCTATACCAGTTTCTACTCTCACAAACAGTGAATAAATGTCACACTTTCCCTACATTCTTCCCAGAAATTATTGTCATTTGGCTTTTTATGATCTTAGCAATTTGACTGGGGTAAGATAAAATCACAAAGTAATTTAATTTGAATTTCTCTAATGGCTAAGGATGTTGATCTTTTTAAAAAGTATTTCTCAGCTATGTTTAGGTCTTTTAGCTCTTGAATACTCTATATATGAACCCAGTGTCAGATGTATAGCTGGAAAAGATTTTCTTTCTTTTTTTCCCTATTCTGAATTGCCTCTTATTTTTAGATCCATGAGGTTCAAATGAAGTCCTGTTGGGAGCCATACTTGACTTAAGCATTGGTAAATTGGAGAGTGCCTCTTTAAGAGCTTCTGAACTCTCCGCTTCAGCGGTTTGAGCTGACAGGCTGTGCCTCCATGATAAATCAGGTCTCCTAGAAAGTTACTTTCGCCTAGAAACTTACTTTCGGTTCGGTCTTCAGGCACCGGAGTTGGTGAGGTAATGCAGCAACCTGCTGCGTCCGTAGTTACTTTCTGTTAGTAAATTATCCATGGTGATTCTTTTAGTGATGCCTTGGTTACCCCAAATCTGAGTCCTATATACGATCTGTGTTCCCCACAACAAAATGCCTTCTTGTCATCACTCCCCTACCTATAACTGCTTCCCTTTAAATAAATTCCTCATAAAGCAGATTTTATCTGAGTGTCTTTCTTGTTGAAGACCCAAGCCTGGTGGGCTTGAGGGGCATTCGACAAAGTCCCATGAGGTCATGGATAAAGAAGCTGTTGAGGCTGAAGAGATGGCTCAGTGGTTAAGAGCACTGACTGCTCTTGCAGAGGACCTGGGCTCGATTCCCAGCATTCACATGGCAGCTATGAACCGTCCTTAGCTCCAGTTCCAGGGAAATCCCAAGCCCTCATCTGACCTCCACAGCATTGCATGACATGGATGCACTCACATACACATGCAGGCAATACACTCATACACATAAAGCAAAAACAATAAAGAGGTTTTTTTAAAAAAAGAAGCTGTCATCCTCTGGGTTGTTACACCCATTCCTTTCTGTGGTTATCTAAAAGCTCATTGATCCTACACTGGTGGTGATAACATCTGAGCCTACAGCACAGCACAGGCCGTGGTCATCCACCAATAATTCTATAAAACCTACCATTCTTTTAAAAACACTTCAGACTTAACTACAATCTTCCCTTTGTGAAAGACTCAAACCACAATTCCTTGTGATTTTACATTGAGTCCACATTGTTAAATTCTATTGCTATGTTTTCTAAACTGTGTACAAACTACACAGTTTAGAAAACACATAATCATCTATAAAGTGGAGCATATTAAAAATCATAATGTTTTGACGATATTATTAAACATTTTGATGAATGTTTAAATGATGTGATTGACATAGTAACTGAAATAACATTGGTTTCTTTTTTAAGGCAGAGTTTGTAGAATATTTCTAGTAGTATAAACAGTTCATAACAACATATCAAATTCATTATTTGTGCCCATTATATTGCTTTTGAGATATACAGTAAATCTACATATATCTAGGAATAGTAAAACAATATAGAAGAGAATTTAAAACACTTCTATTTTATAGACTTAAATGTTTCTGAATAATGTAGAAACAGACACTGTAACTTCAGATGAGAAACCAGAGCACCATCCTAGCTATGAAAGAAAAGGGGCAGGACTCAGAGAGGACTAACCTTCCCAAACTTTTGGGTAAACCCAGAGTACTTAGTTGTGTTTAAAGAAACAATTCCTTTGGAACTTTTTGGATTCTAGTATTTTCTTCAGTAAAATTAGAATAATCTTTTCTAGAAGGACTGCTGCATGCCATGGCTACCTTGTTAGATTTCAAAGTACATACCTCAGAGAAGGTAATGCAGACAGAGGTTAACTGCTATGGAGATGACTTATTTTGTTGATTGTTCTCTCTGGTTATAAAGATCCAGCTAAGGACTTCTTTTATTCATTTGCAAGTGAGGAGTTCTGTGTAAAACAATTGGCCTAAGATAAAATGATAAGGGTATTCCACCTGGAGGCTTCAAAGTAGCTCAAGAAGAGCATCAGATAAGCTTTGAAAAAAATCTGTCTACAGAAAGTTGGAGAAAATTTGTCCTGATATATGCAGAAGTAGGAAGAAAACTAAAATTTCATAGACTGATGGTAGATGATAGAAAGGAGAAAATAAATGAAAGCCTTCCAAATAAATGCTTATCAAGGAAATTTCATCTTTTTTATTCATTATTATTATTTTATGTGTATGAGTGCATTGCCTACATGTATGTGAGTGCACCCATGTCATGCAGTGCTACAGAGGTCAGAAGAGAGCTTCGGATTTCCCTGGAACTGGAGTTAAGGACGGTTCGTAGCCGCCATGTGGGTGCTGGGAATTGAGCCTGGGTCCTCTGCAAGAGCAGTCAGTGCTCTTAACCACTGAGCCATCTCTACAGCCCTCATCTTTTTGATTATTATATAAGTGAAGTTAATGAAATGTTTGCTGTTTGCAAGGCTATGAGGACAGTGTCCCATTCAAATGTTATAGACACAAAGCAAACTAAAACAACCCACACTGATTCCTGTTTACTTTCATTGATAACTTACAGTAACATTACAAATCCTTATATTTTTCTTATATTTGCTAATGTTTTTGTTTATCTTTTGTCCTAGGAAGCCAGCATCTATAGGTATCCTGAAAATAAACCTCTAGCAAGAGATCATTACATAGGCAAGCATTATTCACTAAAGCAATTTTTAGTTATATTGTAAACAATGAGATGATCAAGTATGTAATTGTGCTTGAAAATAATTTTCTTTTTCTTCTAGTGTGGCAGAACATTGAGGGGTAATATGTTTTAGCTTGAAGGATAATTCCATAGAATTTTACTTGTAATAAATGGTTTTTGTGAACATTTATTTGTCTCTGAATTGTGCCAACACACACTCTGTGCAATACTGCTAATAGAAACATGCTTTCATTGCTCTGACAAGAGGGACAAAACAGAAATCTCTGAATTGTACCCACTGCATTCCACACAACAGATGTTGTACATAGATATCTGTACCCCTACTCTTCAGAAAAAGCTCTACAGACAGGCCTTGTTTAGGTATAGAACAAACTTCCTCCTAGCTTAGACCCTTTTGTCTTCCTTTCTTATCTGTAAAGAAAAGATGGACATCAAAAGTCAGAGCCTCAAGGAACTGGGCTGTGGGTGTTGTAGCCAAGGTAAGACGTAGGGGACAGAGAAAAAGATTTGTGGAAGTCAAATCAGAAATCAGTCATGAGGACAAGATTCATACATATATTTGGGTCTTAATCTGAATCTTATCAGTAAAAGTGAAAACTGATTGTTCCTCACTGTCCTTTGTCAGAAATATATGGAATGTGCTCTATCTAATCTCTGACTCACTTCACAGGAACAAGCACAGCCAGGTGCACAGTGGCTGCACTTTTATCCAAGGACAAAGTGTCCAATGATGATTACCTTACAAGAGAAAGAACAAGGGACCATACCTAAAAGAGCTGCCAGACACAAGCTAAGCCTGAGGAAAATAACTGAGGGAAGTCTAAGAAGAGAGACAGAAACAGGAATACCAGAAAAATTAAAGTCTAAACCGTGCATGATTATAGCAAATAAGAACAGAAATAAGTATGATCAATGAATTTTAATCGGGATCTCACAAACAATTTTCAATAGAAAAAGAACTATTGTTTTTAAAGAAAATACTCCAGGAAAAAATGATACTCCACTTCTCAAGAATGAAAGTAAACTCTACCCCTTCCTTAAATTTTACACAAGGGTGACCTCAACCCTTTGTGCTTCATGAAACTGCTTTTGAGGAGAATTCATTTAATATGACATTAAAAGACAAACAAAAAAAACCCAAAGTAGAATAAATCACATTTTATCAAAATTAAGTTTAAATTTTTTGATTTACTTATATTTTATGTGTATGAGTGTTTTGCCTTCATGTATGTAAGGGCATCTATGCCATGCAGTGTCCACAGAGGCCAGAAGACAGCATTAGATCTCCTAAAACTACAGCTAAGGCACCACAAACTGCAGTGTAATTGCTGGGAAGCAAACCTGAGACCTCTGGAAGAGCAACCAGTGCTCTTAAAAGCACTGAGCCATCTCCCCAATCCCTAAAATTAAAATTTTTATGTGTGAAAGGAAACTCTTCAGACTGATAAAAGGCATTCTTATGAGAGAAGGATGTTTGCAAAGTGAGCCCTTCAAAGTGGTTCATGGTTGTAGTCCAAGCACTCATGATGCTGAGGCAAGAGATTTGCTTGAGCCAGGACACCAACTCCCTGACCTGATTATACCACTCATTGACATATACCCAAAGATCTCATCCTATTGCAGAGGTACTTGCACATCCATGTTTATTGCTGCTCTTTTTACAATTCTTGAGAGATGAAGCAAACTAAGGGTCCTTCAACTGATGAGTGGATAATGGAATCATGTTACATTTACATAATGGAGTTCTACTCAGTGGAAAAGAAAGACAAAATCATGAAATTTGCAGGCAAACGGATAGAACTAGAAACTGTAATACTAAGTGAACTAACATAGACTCAGTAAAACAATGTATGTTCTTCCTCTTAGCATCAATTCCTTATATGTGAGTATGTATCCAGACATAACTGTAAGAACCAGGATAATGAAAAGGAATCAGGGAGGCAAAGGGAAAGAAAGAACCTGGGAGAGAAGAACAGTAGGAGGCAGCTGTTATGAAGGGAGAAATGAATAAAAATGAGGGTATTTAAATGAAGGGAGGGTTATTCAAGGAACCTTGGGATAAAGGGGAAGAAGGAGCTCAAGAGGGGTGAGACCATAGGGACTGGTATTATAATGGAAGAAACTAGAAAAATTGGAACACTTTAAAAGGAAAACCATGGAAGAAGGGTTAAATAGGGAGAGGGGGAGGGGATAAATTATGCCTAGCTAGTTTTAAAAAGCTAGAGGAAATCATATTAGTTCAACAACCTAAGAATAACTTACATGTACAATATCTCTTCATGAGTCCAAGTGTACAGCTAAATGCTACATAAGAAGAAATAGTGCCAGATAGGAGAAACCTTCCTTTGAGTTGTTGAGTAGGGTTGTCAAAGAGACCCACAAAATTACACAGGCTATGGCCACAGCCCTTGATTGCCTCACAGGACTTGAGGGTAAATCTCTACTCCTGAAGAGAGAACATACTTCAGATAAAGGATTTGGAGCAATGGGCCTGGAACTGACCAGGAAGCCACTTCCCCTGAAGGCTAGCTCTCATAACTGTGGAGAACACTATGAAGCTGCCAAGGGAAAACATAAATCAGTCCAATGCCATCTTCAAGACCCAATAGCCACATCAATTACTGGCACAACAAATGATAATGGTGCAGTAGTGGCACTTTTATATTGGGAGTAATCAACAGCTACCTAATGAGACTAAAAGCCCACTCAAAGGGAAGAAACTCAAATGTGGTACTGTAAACATAATCAAATACACATGGCTTGGAGGTCATAGTTCTTAAAAAATACCCCACGATTCTCATATCCCTAGACTAATGTAATTTTTTACTATGTGAAAAATATGTCTTCATATTTGCAAATATTGCAGTCACCACTCATCAAAGAAGCTTTTTTGCACCAGATGGACACTATTAACACATACCACAACTGGTCACACACATTGTCTATGAAGTTCCCAGACCTAAGGGACACATCTACAATTCAACCTTTACACCTAAGGCTCACAGAACTTAGAGCAGGTTGTAAAGAGATCACTAATGAATCTTTCAACTTTCATTAATGAAGCTCCCTCATACAACAGAGGGCCAGGAACACAGTAGATCACAAATGGCCAAAGTTTAGAGATTCAGAGTTTGCAGAATGCTAGACCTTGAACAGGACTATATTAAACTTCACTCACCTAGGGATCAGGGTCCATTGCCAAATAGGGGGTGGAAAGATTTTAAGAGCCAAGGAAGAGGTCCATGACCATAGAGAAAGAGTCCTAAAAACTCCTGAGACCTTGCTCATATGAATCTACAGCAATGGTTTCAGTGTACACAAGTCCCTGGCGTACTCAAGCAGACAAACACCCAGCATAGAACTGGGGAAATGTGCAGAAGACACCAATCTTAGCTGAAGAAATATTGGCAACTGATTACATCTAGGTGAGGAAGAGCTGATCTTCTTAAAGTGAGGGACTCTAGGTAAGCTGACTAGACCTCAGTAGATGAACCTGCACTGAGGAATGTCTGGGGACACTAACTTGATACAATAGGCCCTAACACAATCACAGAATATATGAATTCCAGTGGGGGGTGCTATGAGATGGTGCCAGTGGGAACTGGGGTATAAAGGTGAATAAGATCGATTGAGAAGTTCTGCATGAAATACACAAAAATTCAATAAAAACAAATTAAAAAAGAATGATGCATTTTATGATACATATATATATTCGCCACAGTAAGATTTTAAATTAAATATAATTAATGAAACATATAGAGTTTATGATTTAAGAAACTAATGTTTTCTTTTTATTGTATGCCTGTGTGTACATCTATATATGAACCCTCATGCACATATATGTTCATGTGCTTGTGTGTATATTCGGGTGAAGGCCATAAGTTAATGTTTGGTGTCTTCATCAATCAGTCTCCACCTTAGTTTTTGAGACCTGATCTTTCACTAAACCTGAAAGAGCTTATGGATTTAACTAGAGCAACACAGCAGCAAGCCCCACAGAGCTCTATTTCCCTGCCTTTCCAACGCGGGATTACCTGGCTTTAATGTGGGTGCTAGAGATTGAGATCAGGTTCTCATGCTTGTACAGCAAGTATTTTACAAGCTGACCTATGTTCCAGGCTCGTGAAATAGAATGCTTTAAAGTCTGTCATGCTATGTAACAGTGTTTGAAATAGTCAATCATAACAGAAAGAAGAAAAGAGTCACTGGATTGGGTGTGAGTGTAAACAGACATAAAAACTGATTGAAAAGGAAGGATGCTCAAAAAGAAAATGACCTGTGACTCAGACAGGACAGAGGAGAATGAAGAGGGCTGGAGGAAGCCTCCAAAGAAAAGGGGAGAGGAGAACACAGCAGGAGTGCTGGAGCATACTGGTTGTGGTATGTAAACACTTGATGATATAGTGGAATTGTAAACAGAGGATACACACACACACACACACACACACACACACACACACACACACATGGATCATTTAGCCCAAGCATTGAGTGGAATGCGCCCTTGCCTTTGCCTATGCTGTACAAATGCAGTGTGGGTCTCAATTCAAGTAACTGACAGTGAGTTATGAAAAGAAGCTACGCTGACCCTCATTTTTGGAAACCACACATAGCAGAACCATGAAAATAGTGGTTAAGCAAACCACCCAATGTAAGAAGAAATGAAGAAGTCCTGCTTTGTAAACTGGTTAAATAAAAAAGGGGACATTCAATAATTTCTGTATTTTTAAGGTAATTTTGTTGATATAAGTTCCTTTTTTAAAGCTTTTAGGACAGCTGCGTTGAGGAAGAGAATGGGGGGAGAAGGAAAGAAACCCAAGAGGCAATACAGGTTTAGAGAGTGCATGGAGGTCAGACACATGGCTGACTGGCTACATGGCTGGGAGAAGGAAGCTTTAGAGAAAAAGTAAAGAAATATAAGATGCTAGGGCAGCCCAAAGCATTAAAGAAAGCATGTTTAGAAAAGGAATGTGAAGAATACGAGAGACTATGCTTTTCTGAGGAATACAGAAAAGTGGGCAGACTTGCAGAGACCTACATGTCTGTGACCAGGTCCAGAAGCTCTGCACTGGGAGGTGGGATTCCGGGCAGGAAAATCCACTACCTTGTTATTACACTAGATATTCTGTCCATCTATTTAGCATAACTTAAGGTGAACCTGCCTTCCTAGGGGTGGTCCTATGACCAGAAGATTGACCAGTGAAACTAGAAAGGTCGGTCTTCCATCAGATAGACTAGAAATTATGTCTAGAATTATGACCAATTAAATTTATGGGGCTATTTTCTACTCTAACATTCCCCCCTCTTAAGAAGTAACCATAAAATCTTTTAGTAATTAGACAAGAGCTCACAAATACTTTTGGCATTTCTGGACTTTGATACAGACCAGGATGCTAAGAAGCCCAAAGACATTTTGGCCAAAACCTTGCTCTAGGCTTCAAAGGAGTATAAAAAGTAGGTAGGGAGAAGCAACTGGTACATAGCAGAACATCTTTGTCAAATTGAAGTTTACAACCTCCAGCATAATCACTTAAGGTAAGCTATCATGCTTTAGTTACTGACAGGAATTTTAGGTACAGAGTCCTCTCTATCTTCTCCACGGAATGTGAGTTGTCCTTTAAAAAAATCTATCTTTTATTCATTAATTTTTTAATAAACTTTGTTTCTGTTTCATTAATTTCTGCTCTGCGTTTTGTTGTTTCGTCACATCTGCTATGTCTGGGGTTGGTTTCTTCTAGCCTTTCCAGAGTCTTGAGTTTAAAGCTTAGTTGCTACAAACTACACAATGTATTTATTCTTAGGCTGTTTTGTTGTTCACTTTTTTTTCTCATCACGGGTCAGAGGGCCTGCCTGAAACTGGATAAGAGTCTTGGCGAATATCTTGAGATAACAGGCTTGAATCTGAAGGGGGGGGAGGGTC
Organism: Nannospalax galili; assembly: GCF_000622305.1. Classification (NCBI taxonomy): domain Eukaryota; kingdom Metazoa; phylum Chordata; class Mammalia; order Rodentia; family Spalacidae; genus Nannospalax; species Nannospalax galili. The sequence continues at coordinate 1,292,120 of NW_008360322.1, forward strand.
AATCCCATCTCCAGAATCAGCTTCTCAGTGAGCTCAACCAGCATGTGACAATTTATCAATATAATTTATGCATTTGTTTCTCTTTAGAATTCAACTCAGTGGTTTACACTAGACAAGAGAGCTGTTGAGTCCAGTGACTACTAGAAGGACTGAAAATATGTCCTTCTTATAACCTATATATATTTCTAGGCAAGTGTTCAAATCTGCTGGGTCCTTTATTGGTCCTTTATTTTGTCTGATTGACAAAAGATGGAACATTTTATTTTAAGTGGTCACCTTGCTTGATAGTTCTAAACTTTATGAAACCATGGGTACTTGGCAATGAGTACCCATGATCGAGCAGGTTTAGGTTGAAAGAAGTATCTGCCTTTACCAATGTCAAAGCTGAGATCCTCTCTGGCTATACTTGTGGTGACTAGATGCATGAAAGCTTATACCCACAATCAGTTTGTGTCTATTCATGGAGATGACAACCAGAAAGATTTAGTAAGTACCCTCCTTGCTTATGTTTTGCATTACCGACCATAGTTTTTCCTCCATTATATATCTAGACCAGGTCTGAGTGTAGAAAGATGTGGATCAAGGAGATATGAATGTGTAAGGCTAGTGGATCAAGGAGATCTCAATGTGTAAGTATGCAGCCTAGGACAGCCTTTCCTGAAGACAAATGACTGCCTGTCTGTCAGACAAAAGATATTTTGGAACATCTCCCAAAATCATCTTTGCCACCTTCTCCAGATCATCTTCTGGAGACTCTTATCCTTTTCCATGAGTGACCATGACTAAGAAAAAGCTGAATATATCAGCCTTCCATATTTTTAAATAGCAAACTGTCGATGGGAGACATAATTGCTCCTGTTTTAACATTTCTAGTATTTCATTATTGCATAGTGTCATTATTAAATAAATAAACAACAAGGATAAATTTTGTTCTAAGATATTAATGTTTTAGTTCAAAGGAACTTGGAACATAAGTTCACTCCTTTTACAAGTTAAGAACCTGAAGCAAGAACCAGAAGTGGTTAGTAAAAAGTACATATTTTCTCAGAGCTGTTGAGAAATGGTGGATTGTTCATGTCAGAATTTAGGTCTGATCTTACCGTGTACTTAGAAAATCCATTTTTTATATGCTGGTGACACAATTATTGGATTCTTAATTTTCATCCTTTATTTTTAAATTAATAATGAAACTAATTTAGCACTGTGGGGGGAATAGTAAAAACTTATAACAATCAAATTATATGGACCTCAAATTCCAATAGCGAATCTGTTTAAATAACGGTTTTTCTCTGTCTTTACATTGTGCAATTGGAATAAATAGCAGGGTCTAATGCATCTGACATTTTTTGTCTGTGTGCTACAATTAAAATCTAGATCCACTTCTGATGTGCATAATCGATTGTTTTCTGTTATTGCACAGCTAATAGATGTGGTTTCTCCTTTATTGCTGTTTATGGAGGGAGAGCTGCAGGATAGCCCAGGAAATATGTAGGATTGCTTGAAGAAAGTAATAGTCTCAAAGCTTCGGGGAGCCAGAGTGCTGGTGGTTGGTAAAGCTAAGAGAGAGGTAGAATTTGCACTCTGGTGCAGTTTAAATCTTGTTCCAATTGTTTCTATTGAAGGTAGCCTATGGATGCTTGCTATGAGACTGATAATGAGTTCATCAGGAGGCATTGATTCACTTCGAAGTATTAATGGAAACATAGGCAAGATCAACTTTTGTGTACATTTTATTTTTTCTCAATGTATATTTTTATTGAAGTTTTGTGCATTTAAAACAAAGCATCTTAATCATATTTAAACCCCTCCCCTAACCTCACACTTCATGCCTCCCACCTGATTTCATGCATTCTGTCATATATGTTAAGGCCTATTGAGTCAGGTTTTTGTACCCAGATATCCCTCAGTACAAGTTTGTCCACTGGAGTCTAGTGAGCCTATCTATAATCATTCCCTTAAAGAAGCTCAACTCTCCCTCACCAGCAGTAATCACCTGCCAATAGTTTATCAGCTAATGTTGGGGTCTGATCCCCATTTCTCCAGTTCTATGCTGGATTTTTGTCTGATTGAGGGTTTTTTTGATGGGGAGCAGTTCTTGCGCATTGCAGAGACCCCACTCTGCCTTGCTTTGTAGGGGGACCTTGCTTCTGTGATGGTGATACTGACAGCACAGAGCATCGACTCTGGGACTTGTATTTCTTTGCAGCAAGCCAACTTTACTCCCTAATAGGAAGCTTATATACAAAAGAGGGGCTAGTGGGTACATGCAGGGCACATGCAAAGTTCAATTTAGACAAAGATAAATGGTGCTCATATTGCACATCACACAGGTTGACCAATCCTTTAGTGTGGGTGGAGGGCCCTTTGTTTAAGACCAGGGAATATGAAGGTCGTTAATCAGGATGTCTTAATTTTAATTACACACACACACACACACACACACACACACACACGGTATTTTTGTTTAGTTTGTTTTTCACCTCTAGATCAAGGAAGTCAAGATTTTTTTTCTTAGAACAAAGGCACTGTAAAATTTTAACCTGGCCAGCTTCCTTCTGCTAGTCATTGTGGTGTTCCACATGACAGGCTATGAGACACTGTTTTCAGTGCTTTGCTCTTCAGCAGAGGCTGCAGCTTAATCGTCAAAGTTCAGGCCCATCTTGTCCTAAGTCCAACCACCTTGGTCTCCTACAGTGCATGCTATCACCATTGCTGGAAATTCATATGAGCAAAGTCCCAGACTTTGCAACAAACAGAAAAACAGACTGTTTCCTTATGATCATGCATCAGCCCTGGTTCTTAACTGTTTTTCATTCAGTCTTCTGTGATTGTCCCAGAGTCATGGCTGGATAAAGTTTTGAATATATAAATTCAATACAAAAAATGTAGAGAAATGCACATGGTAACATGGTTACATGGTCCAGACTGACTATAGAATCTGTGGTATAAGATATGGTAAATGGGAAGGGAACAGATGGTATCACAGTGTGCTGTGAAGAATTGTGGTATAAAGTGTGAAGAAGACATAATATGCAGAAACCTGAGGCTTCAAAAATGCTGATTATTGAAGCATTAACATTAATGACATTCAATTCTATTTCTAACAATTAAAAAATGAAATTTAGGGATCATACTAGGAAATCCATTCAAACATCTAATATTTAGAATTAAGGATTCAACAGGAAAATCACTTTCAAATCCAAATGAGTATAAGCTAAGTAAATTTTTTTCCACATGATCCAGTCCTCATTTCTTAGGTCACTTAGGGTTTAATTTAGTGGAAGATCAAGTACAGTGGAGTGATCAACTGAAAAGCAAAATGCCATACACAGTAGGGAGTAAATGAATTCATTTCAAGAAGTATGTTCTGGTAGAAAAAACGTATTTTTATGTTGGAAAATATTTGGAGAATTATTAAATATTGATGTTAGAAAGGCATGGTGGCACATACCTTCAACCTCAACCATCAGAAGGCAAAGGCAGGCAGAGCTCTGTAAGATTGAGGCGAGCCTGGCTTACATAGTGAGTTCCAGGCCAGCTGGGGCTACAGGAAAACCCTGTCTCAAAAAGATCAAAGAAAGGAGGGAAGGAAGAAAGGATGGAAGTTTAGGAAACCAGGATGGCATGCCCTAGGGCAAGATGAGCCTAAAACTTTTAAGTCCAGGCTATGTTCTCTGCTAAAGGGAGGGGAACTGAAAACAGCAGCTCTGATCTCCGTGTCTTGCAGAACACTGCAGGGCTAGTAAGAGCAAACTGCCCTGGTCAAAAGTTTAAGCATTTTGCTCTAAGGGAAAGCGTCTTGGTCAACAGCCCTTAGCTCATCTCCCTGTCCTTAACAAATAACTCAGCTATCATTAGCTGAGAGATTTGGCAAAGTTAAAGGTTTACCCTGGTCTAAAAGATAAAAGTTTACCATGCTTTTAGTCCTAAAAAAGAAAATATTGTGGTCTATAAATTGTCAGATACGCATTGGTAAGCTTGAGTAAAAGTTTAAGAATCCAGCTTTACTTACAAACCCTAGCTGATACCTGCAAAAAATCTGTATGTCCTGTTTCTTGTCTAATTGTACCCTAAATCTTTGTAACTGCCAAACCGAACGTGACTGCCAGTTCCTTGTAATACATAAAAACCCTCTGAGTTTCTTAATCAGTGGCTTGTTATTAAAAGCACAGATCCCAGAGTCTTGGACTCTGTCGCTCATGGGTATCGCCATCTGTCACATAGTGAGGTTCCTCACTGAGTAAGGCAGATTTGAAGCTCAATAAGGAAGGGAGGGAGGGAGGGAAGGAGGGAGGGAGGAAAATATTGATACTTAGTAAATCAGTTTGTATTAAATTGATTTGTGTATGTATACCTAGAAATAGTTTAAAGATAATCCTCAGTTTTTCTTGTAAAGACAGAGATTCCATCATATTCACATACCTAAAGCCTTTGTCTTCAGGAATGTTATGCTTATGCTAATTATGATATTGATTGGTTTAAAATTTTGTGAGCTTTAAGTAAAGCCAAAAGGTGAGAGGAAGTTTGATTTAGTTAAATATCTTATGAAAAAAATAACATTCTTATTTTTACGTATTGCCATATGATTCCTCTAAAGGCATGATTCTGAGAGCAGCCACAATTTAGTGTATTTGGTACAAATAGGTTGTAATTATTGAAAAGATAATCATATTCAAATATTTTAGCTTGAAAAACCAAGTAAGCACCTTGAAGTCAAAGTTTGGTTATATCTAGTAGAGAAAAGAGAAGAAAATCTCATGCATTTTTGCATGAGAAAGAGTTAATAAAGGGTTAGTTTGCAAGGACTCAGACAACAGCTTCTGTTCATTTCCCCATCTCGCTTGGTTGCATCTTGTTGCACATTACCTGTCATCTCCCTTGAAGCCCTGAAATATGGATCTAATGGGAGGATACGTTAACATTTGTTCTTTTATTTAATTCCTTCCTTGAAATGCAAATCTATTCAAGTAACTTCTATAACCGGTTAAAACCCATTAGTTCTATAATATTTGATAACAAACTCTAAATATCACAGTTGAACAGAAAAATATCCAGTGTGCTGAACAAAGTTTTTGTACTAAACTGTTGACCAATATTTCAACAATGGTGGCCTTTTGTTTTCCACATCAGCAATTTTTATGAGCTCTCCCACATTGGTTATTTTTACATTTCATTCTCAGAAACTCATCACCCATAAAATTCCATCCCATTTTAAAATTAACTTTTATTTAGCACTCTAAGTATACTTTATTTTTAGACAACCCTGGCTATTTTCCCATCTCTTTTCCTGTATAAAAATGCCCTAAACTTTTGACAATAGAACATTTGGTGCACATCTATATGCTCTGAAGTGTAATTTGAGACCAGATGCCTCTTTCTGTTTAACATTACAGTGGCTACTTGAAGTATTTTGTACCTCTGTATGAATTGTAGTATTTAATTTTTTAGTTCTGTGAAGACCCTCATAAGGATTTCCATGGGGATTTTGTGGATTTTGTAGATTACTTTTAATATAATCATTCACATGTTATTAATTTCACCAATCCATGAGCATGGGGTATCTTTCTGTCTTCTAGTGATTTCAATTTATTTCTTCACTGTTTCACAGTTCTCACTGTGAAGATATTTCATCTCATGTCCTTGATTAGTTTTATTCATAAATATTTTATACATTTTTTTTCTTTTGCAGGTAGGAATTTTTTCCTGATTCCCTTCTTGGCAAGTTTCTGATTGTTATAGAAAAGCTATTTAGTTTTATATGTCAAGTCTATATAGTGCTCCTTTCCTGAAAATATCTATCACATCTCAGAATTTTTCTGATGGAATCTTTAGGCTCCTTTAAAAATATGGTTATGTCATTTTCAAACAGAGTTAATTATATTTCCTTCTCTGATTAATATTCTCTTGAAGTTTTTCCCTTGTCTTAATACTGTACCTAAGTCTTCACTATATTGAATAAGAATAGGGACAGCTGAGTACAAATGCTTGACCAGATGGGACTTAATGTACATGACAGAATGCTTAAAATCCAGCGGAAGGGGGTATAGGGGCTGGAGATGGGCAAGTGTTCTATATTTGATTAATATCTTTATATTAAATGCACAAAAGCTCAATTTTTTTAAAAGAATAGAAAATAATAGGCTTTTCTTGTCCCTGTCTTGATTTTAGAGAAAATTCTTTCAACTTTTCCCCACTTACTATAATGTTGACTACAGGTTTGCCATAGATACCTTTCATTATGTTGAGATATTTTCCTTATATTTTTCAATCCTTCAAGGTTTTTATCATGAGAGACATTTAAATTTGTCAAAGGCCTTTTATACATCTATTCAAATAATTAGGACAATCATGCCCTTAAATCTAAGTACGACATTACATTTTTTGATTGCTGAACCAACTATCTTTGCATCTCTAAAGTGGAAACAGTTTGGTCACAATATAAAACCCTCTTACTTCATTTTGCTTACAAATATTTACTGAGAATTTTTATGTCTATGCTCATCAGGGAGATTTGTCTACACATTTTCTTCTCGTTGTTGTGTCTGTTCAGTATTGGAACCAGGATAATGCAGGCATCATAGAATAGGGTAATAATGGTTCTTACCTTTCAATTTTGTGGAACAGTTTCAGGAACATTGGTGTTAGCTATTCTTTTATGGTTCAGGAGAGTTGACTAAATGAGTCCATCTAATCTTTTGGGGGAAATTTCTATACACTTATTGAAAACACTATGACTCCTTCGATTTCATTGCTGATTACAGATATGCTTAAGTTGTTCATATTCTCTTGATTTTTGTTTTTTATTTTGGGTTTGGGTTTTTTATGAAATGCGGTCTCAAGTGGCACAGGAAGACCTTGAACTCACTGAGTAGCTGAAATCAGTTAGATTCCCAATTATCATGCCAGTGGCTCCCAAAAACAGGGGTTTTAAAAGCATTCAGTGACGAGTCTGGCCTTTTGGGTTAATTCTGTTATTTCATATATGTCTAGGGATTTCTCCATTTCTTCTAGATTTTCCAGTTTTCTGTCATTAGCATCTGTATTTCATTAGAATCTCGTGTAATATCCCCCTTTTCATCCCTAATTCTATCAAATTGAATCTTCTCTCTTAGGTTAGTTTGACTAAAGTTCTGTTGATTTTAATTATTCTTTTCAAAGAACCAACATGCATTGTTTTATTGATTTTGTTTATTATTATTGTAGTCTTTGGTTCAGCTCTTTGTTATTTTTTCTGTAGATTCCTTTAAGGTTTGTTTTTTGTTTTTATAAAGCTTTGAAATTCATTGTCAATTATTTATTTGAAATCTGAGTTTCATCGAGAACCATTATAAACTTGAATTTGAAAACTGCCTTTGCTGTATCTCAAAAGTTCTGATAAGAACACTATGCTTGGGGCTGGAGAGATGGCTCAGCAGTTAAAAGCACTGACTGCTATTGCAGAGGACCTGGGTTCAATTCCCAGCACCCACATGGTGGCTACAAACCGTCCTTAACTCCAGTTCCAGGGGAATCCGAAGCCCTCTTCTGACTTCCACGGCATTGAACAGCATGGGTGCACTCACAAACATGCAGGCAATACACTCACACACATAAAATAAAAATAAAGAATAAAGTATTTTTAAAAGAACATTATGCTTTATTTAATTTAAGAATTTTTAAAAATTTCCTTCCTGACAGGTCTGAAGAGACAGTTCAGTGGTGAAGAGTATGCATGTACTACTCTTACAAAGGACCTGGGTTTGCATCCCAGTGCAATAACCTGTAACTCCTGTTCAGGAGATATGACACCATCTTCTAGTCTCTGCAGGATAAAAATGTCCTTGAATTCCTGATCGTTCTGTGTCTGCCTCCCAGGGAGAATTACAGGAATGAGCCACTACATATAGCTCTTGGTTTACTTCTTTTCACTCGTCACCCTTTCGTTTCTACACACTTCCCTGATCCTATCATTCCTCTGAAGGAATTTCTGATGCTTTTACTTACTCCACTTGAGTAGATTTGGTTCTTTCTCATCCTGACTCTTCTTTGCTGGTTTATACAGAAGATTCTAATCCGCCATCTTACCAAGAATTCATTATCTAACTCTCATTCCTCATGTCAATACCTATCCACACACTGAACAATTTATTCTCAGAGGAAACTATGTTCTCTTTTATTTCATTGTAGCATTTTTCCCTCTGATATATTTTCTTTTTCTTGGCCAGGATTAGTTTGTCCAATATTTGCATTTCTCCTCCCTTTGCTTAGCATCTTTCCTCAAATTCACACAAGAGTGTCCATCTTCCCCTCATTCATGTATTCCTCAACTATCCCAGGCCGACCCAACTATAATATTATAATAATAATAAATTTTAATAGTTGGATAACATTCTAAACTCTAACACTATTCTGCTTGAGAAAACAATATTTACAGCCCAACATTTATTGTATATGACAAATGCCATCCTGAGTTTTCAATCATCCCAACAAAATTATCATGATCACTATCACTGCTTTAGAAATCCCAGATATAATATTTATAGACAAAGTTAAGAATAATTTTTCTCCACAAATAAAAATAATGATACATATAATTTATTTATTTACATGACATTGGCAAAATGTGAAAGGCAAAAAAGAGAATAAAGCTTTACGTTGAATCTGCATTTTATTTATTGATATGGTAAGTGCAATCAGAGTGAAATGCTTATAAATGATATATTATAATACTATAGCAACAACTTTCCCAAAAAAGGTAATTCTCCAACTGAGAGGACTAACCTGATAGAAGTTACAACCAGGAAGGCCCTCAGCATTGGGAAGGAAGATTAAGATGCAATCAGATTAAATACCAACTTGCAAGCACAAATCCCAATTCTGAAATCAGCTTTGTCTGACATCAATACAGTTGCTCTAGCTTTCTCCCCACTACTGATGCATTGATATGTTTTCCCATCTCTTTACTTTTATGTTTGGATTTCTATTTATTGTGTTTCTTTTATACTCAGCATACATTTTGGTCTTTTAAAAAAAAAACAATAAAATCTAATAAACTCTGCTTTTTAACTTTTTATTATTTTTATTTTTATGTGCATGAATGTTTTTGCCTGCATGTATGTGAGTGCACCCATGCTATGCAATGCTGCAGAAGTCAGACTAGGGTTTTGGATTCCCCTGGAACTGGAGTTAAGGACAGTTCGTAGCCACCATGTGGGTGCTGGGACTCAAACCCAGGTCCCCAGAAGAGTAGCCAGTGCTCCTAACTGCTGTGCCATTCTTCATGCCCCAATCTCTACTTTTGAATTTGAAATATTCACGTTACTTCTATTTAATGTGATTCATGTGTTAAGATGTATGTCTGCTACCTTAGTAAAGATTTCCTATGGATATGTTCCTGTTTCATTTCTTTCATATTTGTATGATTAATTTTTCTGCTTTGTTGGGCATTTACTATTACAACCTGTTGTTTTATTTTCAAGCTTGTTTTTTATTATATAGAATAGATAGTTGATTGTTGTATAGTACTATCCTGAGTCAGACAGATGTCATCTGCCAGAGCTCAGCTCTGTGTGCTTATTAAAGAGATCATCATTGCTGGGCTTGGTCAGTTTTGATCAGCCAACATAAGAGGAGGGGCAGGAAGAGTCACATGACCCATACTTGAGTATTCAGCCATACTTCCCAACATGTAGTGGACAATTTGGCCCTAACTGCACATGGCTTTGTGGAAGAGCTAGTTGATATAGACTGGTAGTGTAAGGAAGGAAAGTCTAGATTTGTGCAGCTATGGGGAAACTCTCATCCATGCTGGGTGAAGACTTTCTGATGTGGCCTTGGGTGAGGAACAGCCACACTCTTGTAAGTAACTTATCACCCACTGCTCTATAAGCCTAATAAACTCATTGATTCATACTTCAGTTTGTCCAGGGGGAACTGGGAGTAGGTACTGGACATTGTTTATATCTTCCCCAGAGAAGGAGTTTTAGCAAGATTGATGTATTTAACCCTTCTTCAAATGATGCCATAACATGAATATTATTAAAAGCTTCAAATATGCTTTTATTTACAGACCTGCAGACTCTATGCTAGTATTTGCAACCCTGTTCCTTCCGTCTCTATTATAAATACCACAGTGTTTAGTTAATAAAGTTTTAAAAGTTAATTTTTAAAAGAAATTTATACCACATAAAAATGTTTTCCATTCTTGTTGAGAAGAAGGGTTCCAGCTGAAGAGGGAAGAGTAAGAGGGCGAAATGACCGAAACTGATTACGAAAGTGTGTGAAACTATCAAACAATAAATATTCCAGCTTCTTCTATTCATTTCTCTGCTTGGATCTGGACGTTCCTTTGGTTTGATAGTGTTGCATTCATCTCCTTTTCATCCTATTGTTACAGAGATGAGTCCTTCCCTGGGATTCTGGGGAGATTCAAAACCATAGCATCTAATAAATGTTGAGGCCAGCAGCAATTCATTATTCACAAACCACCAGCAATGAGGGCAGACTGCACTTCATGCAGAGCCTATGGGACTTCTACTCAACCAGAGATTGTACAAGTAGTATCTGTCAGAGGAAGCTTGATAGTAAGAAGAGGGGGAGGAATGACCGATGTTTCATGTGGAATTATGTGGACTGGATAGTTGAGTAATTTGAGAGATGGCAGGAAAGAGAGCTCTTAGATTGAGGAGCAGAAAAAAAGACAGATGGTTTTGCTGAAAGGGAAAGTAATCTGTCAAGTAGACAATCCCTCTGGGTGGGTTCCCCAGTTAGAAAAATCACAACATAAATGCATCTAATTTTTCTAATCTTTCAAGAGCCCATTAACACTATGAATTTTCCAGTATCTTCATTTCTAACAGCTCTTGAGAGACAAGGAAAACATATTGAAGGTTAAGACTCAGGAGGCCCTACAAGGCATGAAGACAAACCCACTGTTGGTCCACCTACATTGAGTCCAAGTTACAGAAATTAAAAGAGCTACTAATTGCAATACCTAAGTGTGTATTTGGTGACCATGCCTTCTGGGTTGTACAGAAAGTATCAGAAGCTTGGAGACAAGTCATGATCTATATTATGTTATTGACAGAAATAAGCCTGTGCTATCCATACCTATGGGCATAAAGGAGAGTGATCATTTTGATATTTTTCTAAATAAGCGAAATTCAATAATTCCATCAATTAAAGTATTTATCATTGACTTCATATGTGGGTTATTTCTTAATTTTCTGTCCAACCAGACAATGAAATTAGATGTATGTTCATGCACAGTTCTCCCTCAAAGTCAACATCTTCAGGTTATAGTCATGAAACTTTGCATTCAGAAGATTTTTGGCTCCTTGATCTCATAAATAGAGTTTTCTAATTAATAATAAATTACTATGATAACACATTTTAGTTGTTTAATCCATAAATTTCCATTTCTCATTTAAAATGTCCTTAATTATACCTTGTTAACACGTCTCTTTAAAAGCAAAACAAATATGTAGGCTCTGCACACACTTTTTAAAAGTAGAATTTAAAAAATATTTGTGAGATTTATCTAATCCTTAAAAGATTTTAGGGTCACCTGTTCAAAGGGGGGAATGTTAGAGCAGCCAAAAGCTCCACAAAAATCAATCAATCAATCAAAGAAGAAGAAAGTGTACATGAAGTTACCAGAAAAAAAGTGATGGGGAGACATGAGGAGTTGGAGGGGAGGGAGTGGGCATGGATTTGATCAAAGCACGTTATATGCATGCATGAAATTCTCAACAATTTATTTAAAACAATAATAATAGTTTTAATTCCTTCCTAAAGAGATAAAAGGAAAGAGAAAAGAAAAAAGAAAAAGAAAAGAAAGGGAACAAACAAAGACACCTTAAGGGAAATGTCAAACCTGCCCTCTCGTGCCAGCTCTCTGAAAGACAAAGAATGTAATATGAGGCAGCAAAGTGATGTTTTAATAGGAAAAGATTATGTGGTTCCTTGGCAATGCTTAACTGATTTAACCTGAGATGTAACTCCATTAATTGATACTTTTAGACTGTTTTTACACAACTTGTTTACATAACATCTCCAACCACTAAAGTGTTCTTGAAAGTATGTCGTTTTCTAGTATCAATGTTCTGTCAAAAACTTTATAGTAAGGAGTTCGGATGGCTCTGGGAGGAGTTGGGGGAAATTAGTTGAATATGATCAAAATATATTACATGAAATTCTAAAAGAATAAAAATTATTTTTAAAATTTTGAATGTAGGCTGTTGTCATAATTAAAAAACAAATCTTCTAGGTATCCAAAGATACCTTTATTAACTTAGGAATCTTAAGAGAAAAAGGGAACCCATAAAGCAAAACATATCTTTACATTTTGATTTTTATTCATCAAATTGTTGTTTTCATAAGAAATTACTAATGTTTTTAAAGCAAGACACTCATTAAAAACAAGTTGAGTAAGAAATAATGATTTTGTGAAATGTACATAAGTCATTTTATGAAAGAAACTAAAAGTTTCTACATTCAATGGAATAAAAAAAAGATAGAAATATTCCAGATTACATCACAAAACAGAGAAAAAAGATTAACTGCATGGTTAAAGCTGTGTCCAAGATTTAGCATGGCAGATAATGTTTACACCTAAGTTGGCCACCATAGAGTCTAAAAAGGCAAAAGAAAAAGAAGACACTTTGAACATTGCACTGGAAATCCTATAGAAACACCAGGATTCTTCAAAAATCAAGATTTCGTGTAAGGAACTGAGCATTCTGAAACCTGTTTCCAGAAAGACCAGAACTTGTTTCCTTCCCAAACCTTGTAGCTCTGCTTTCTATTCTTTAGACTAATGACCACACTTGTTCAATGTGTTTCTGTAAAGCACCTGTGACCTGCAGTGTTTGTAAAAACCAGAGCCAGTCTTCTCTATCTTGAAGGGAAATGACATAATTGCCCATTTATTGTCTGTAGAATAGATTTTGTCTTATTTTGCTGGCTTGATTCTGATATTGGTATCTCTGCCTTACATTTATTAGTACCAATTTTCATCTGAGAACTATACTATCAATATGATGAGATATGCTTCACAGGTTGGCTGACCATTTGATCAGGTTCTGCACATTTTCTAACTCCCAACTCTACAAAAAGGTGTCACTTTGATACTCCTGTGGAGTGGTGGATGGAAACTTTCATGATTGCTGGGCCTGCAGTTTGTCTACTGATAATTTCCACTCTGGAATACCTTCTGCTGAATATAATTTCCCTGGGTTTCTTCCTTTTGTATCCTATAGAAGAAGAATATAAAAGCTTCTCTTTCCTTTCACCTCGTTCATGTTGAAATCATACACTTAATAGCTCCACAATACATGAAACCGTGTTTTATTCTACTATGGAATTTTAACTAGATTGCTTAATAAATTGCATCTTTAGTTAAGACACAGTTCAAGACTTATTTTGCAATCAAATTCATGAATATAAAATATAAGTTAAAAGAATGGCAAATTTTTCTAAAATTCAATTCATAGAAAAATTTAAGATGCATTCTTCCATACTGTTCTATTCTGTCTCGATTTACTTGATTATTCCTGAATGATCTGTATTCATAACAGAACAAAAATGTACTAGAAAATAATAAATGTTCCAGGCAGATAGAAATAACAAAATACATTTGTAATTAAGGTATTATGTAGGTGAAATTCAAATAATAACTAAAGTTACCTTGAATTACTCAGTGACTATGGTTGTTATAGACCATACCCAGTGACTATGGTTGCTAATTGGTTTCAATGTGACTTGACAATAAGTGAGAATAATTAGAAAGATAACCTCCTCATGAAAACCTTCAGAAAAGGTAACTCTTTTACAGACATATATAGTTCAATGCCCAAGATCTTTCAATGTATTTTTTTGAATTATTGCCAATATTGGTTTTACTGAACCTTTTGAAGAAGGCAAAAATATTTAAGATAAGTAGGTTTACAAATATTTTTTCTTACCTAGCTTCGGGACAAAAAAAACACACAAATTGCTATAGGTGTTGTCATCTGACCCACAAACAGGAAAGTATTCTTTGGTTCAACCTATACTTGTATCTTCAAACACGAAAGTCAGGCTATAAAAATTAGAGACATTTTAAGAAAAATAATAACAATGCTGATAAAAATAATGAGGATCCTGTCCCACACACTATGAATATTCTGATATAAAAATTATCTGAGTTTATTACAACTCATATGTCTCATGAGTTGCCAAAAGTTTGTATTGACTCTTTTCCAAAAAAAATTTGTCCTTTCCTTTAAGATCAACATTCTAATCCCTTTCATTATAGAAACTAAATATTCTGCCTCATATCTTGTTTCTGAATCATCATCGCCTAGGCTCTCTTTAACTCCTTGTTTTCCATGTTCAAAGATCTTTCCATCTGCTGAAAATCTATAGTACTCTTGCCAGGATGTACATAGCCCACTTGCTTCTCATTTCTGAACACCTCACCTCCTATCACTTACTTTCTCAAACAGCCTGAGCTAAGCCAATCTAGTGTTCTGCCTCTTCTCTCATACCTAATACTAGACTATTAGAAAGGATAGTATTTACTATTATGAACTCTGATATCATCACAACTAGAAATTTTAAGTTTTCATTTAAATCAAAGCTTACTTCACATCTTAGTTTGTTGTGAGTTTTAGAGGATGTGACTGCAAGCAGAAAAGAGGAAGAATCAATTAAGAACAGTGATAGTGAATATTGGTCTTTTTCTCCAGAAAGAAAGATGAGGTGTTTAATTACAACCATGCTCTTTATAACCCATGAAAAAAAATA
>NW_008360322.1:1306942-1316637 GCF_000622305.1 Nannospalax galili
ATATAGGCCTTCTATAAACCTTGCACATATCAGATGGCAAAGTACATAATTCTAGAATAACTCTGTCAACAGTAGGTAATTTTTCAGATGAGAATGCTGAGTAAAAAAGAACAATGACTTGCATGAAGGTATTTAGCATTAAAATAAGTACAATCTCAAGTAAATTCATTATATCCTATCTAAGCTTAGTGGTATTTTTTTCAAAGCAGCCATGTTTTTTTTCCTTGAAATTTGTTACAATAAGAAAAATGATCTTGGGATCCTGTGCATGGTTCCCGTTCAGACTTGGCCCAATTTTGCAATTACAGAATGGTCAAAGGTTTTCCAGTAACAGAGAGATATATTACTTACCAAAGAAAGTGGCAGGCATCAACATAAACAATAAGATAACTTTGATCATTGGAGAAGATGCCATTTGGATGACCACAATCTTGCAGTGAGAATCTAGAAACATGAATAGGTTCAGGAAGTAATCATTAAGGAAAATCCCTGTGTTGGTACTTAGTAGATGGTAAAAGGGTGGACACAATGCTACCTCTCTGAAGCCTAGGTCAAGGAAAATACTGTGAACCCCTACTCTACCCACACATACACTCCAATTAGAAGTGACCACTTGGCTCAATCTTGAAAGGTTATGGATAATTATTTTACAGAAAGTTGTGAATTTTATTTTTCAAAGGTAAAAGTACACATATAAAGAGTATATGTAATTGCACTAAAAATACAATGGTTAGAACAGGATAGCAAGACATCTTCAACTAACTACTGATTTGCTGATTTCCTGATACATGAAGATGTACAGCATTTTGTATGCCTTTATTAATTAATTTCTTTGAAGTTCATATATACATATATATATATATTGTTGTTCATATGGACAAGTTCATTCTTTTTGTTATAAATTAACGTCTCATTTTTATATATGTACTACACTGTATTTAGCCATTCACCTATTGATGGATTTTTAGATTGTTTGCAGTTTGTAGCCATCACAAATCAACTGGCTATGACATTCTCTCTTTTTTTTTTTAATTCAACACTGACATTTTATTTTCTGAAGTTTGGCATTTTTACAAAACAAGAACAAAACAAAAAGTGGGTATCAAACACAGCAGAGTTTACAGAGAATTCTTATGCCAGCTCTCACACAAGCCAGTGATCACAAAACCAGGATCTAATGCAAATATTAAACAAAGGCTGATTCCCTCAGTTATAAGTTTGGGTGGTTTGCTTTGGAACTACTTTATGATATCTTTTTATAAACACTAGTCATTTTTTTGAGAGCTGATTTGGTTTGTCCAACAAACACTTTTTCACTATTTGACATTGTCATTTCTTAAAAAATACTGAGCTGAATCGGAATATGTATTTGTTGTAGCTCAAAGCCAAATTTCTGTATCCCAATTACATCAAGAACACAGATGACATTTATAGGGCACATTGTTACAGTGAGTACTTGTATAAACGTCTAAGGCAGCTGCTTTATTTCTGAAGAAAGTACTATATCAATCAAAGGCTGCTGGAGTTTGAACACACTGTTTCTATAGCCTTTCTGACTTGGAGTAATTTTCCTAGACACACTTATTACTGGAACAAAAGTGTGATATTTGTGCCAAACAGGCTCTGAAATTTTGTAAATGCATTTACACAGAACAAGACTTCTTGCTCTGGACCCTGGATGACCACAACGAGATTAAGGGGCCGTGATACCTGGATGTTCACAGGAAATAGCACACTTACACTCACAGCATCATCTGCAGGCAAGCAGAAATAAAGTTGGAAACTGGTAGTGGAGTTCACCCACTACTTGTTCTGGAAATATATTTTGCTTAAATAAAAGCAGCATGGTCCAGTTTTGCAATGTTAATAGCTGCCAGTCTCGTTTCTAAAAACAAACATTACCTCTTGAATAATGAGTTAGGAAACTGGCCTCAAATTCAGATCAGGTCTCTCAGTTATTAAAACTAAGTAAAACCTTGAAACCAGCCAATAGGAGTTAGAAAATGCACAGACAAACATGAACATAAATTATAGTCTGGTATACACATTACTGATATGGTTATGAAAGAACCAAACACTTCTGCTGAAACAAATTTTCTCCACATCATGCCAACTTTCGTTAAAGGAAAACTGATATGTAATCGCTTCTTTATAGATATGAAAAAGGAAGCAAGAAGGCAAAACTGAGAAACAGATGCTGCCCACAGGGCAGCGGTAGCGTTTGGTTGTTTCCGTCTTTTACCAGCAACTCCCACTCCTGTGATTGACATCCAGTTCCAAATGGACCACACAGTTTTCCTTGCAGCAGTCAAAACTCTAATGATGGACTCCTTCAGCAGCAAGGCCCTTTTCATTTCACTGTAGTAACATAGCACTGTGATTGTCTGACGTGCTTTCAAAACCTTTATAAATATACTCCATTAGGAGCCCACACTATTCTTGTCCAGAGATTGAACGACCTTTCCAATGTCGTTAGCTTTAAAAGAGATGAGAACCTTTAAGATAATATTACCTGCCCGATCCTTCAGCACCTGGCTTTGTATTGATAGGGGGGAATTTTGAGAGCTGCCTGGAAAGCAGCTGTCATGTTTCCTTGCCGCAGGCACGAGTCCACCTCAACTTCATTGATCCTTACTGGCTGTACCCACCCCCCACCCCCCATCCCCCGTTCAGGAACTTGTTTTCATTGCCCTGGTCCATGTCCAGATGGCCAGATGGGCCAAGGATACCGTGTTCTTCAACACCTAGCACCCCGATCAGCGCAGGCCTTCCCTCGGAAAGCGAGCTCAGCCCAGCCCACTCTATAACATTCTTTTTTTTTTTTCTTTAGAGGGCGGCAATTTTTTTATTGAGCTTTTGAAAATTTCATACAACATTTCACACTGAAATCCAGACCCCCCCCTCCCCCATCCATGCTTCCCTATCCCCCCACCGAACCCTATGCACTCTGTCATACATGCTAAGTCTCATTCATTTAGGTGTTTGTATCCAAATGTCCCTCAGCATAAATGCGTTCACTGGAGTCTCCCAAAGGACTCATCATACTATAGAGATAACTGAACATCCATGTTTTTTGCTGCTGTCTTCACAATAGCTAAGAAATGGAGGCAACTTAAATGTCCCTCAGCAGAAGAATGGTTAATTAAAACGTGGTACATCTACTCAATGGAGTTCTACTCAGCAGTAAGAAAAGATGAAATTATGATATTTGCAGGTAAATGGATGAAGCTAGAAAGTGTTATACTAAGTAACACAAATGCAGAAAAGCAAGAACGTGTGTTCTCCCTCGTTTGTGGACTATAGCACCAATCCCTCATATACGACTCATATATGACTATATAAATTCTGATGTAACACCAGGAGCCAAGAAAACAGAAAGGATACATGGAGGTAAGGGAAAAGAAATAACCTGAAAGGGGGATAGTAAGGAACAGATGTTACTTGAGGGAGGTGGAAAAATTGTGAGTAATCAGGAGGGAAGAGAGGAGGGAGGGACATGCAAGGACTATAACATTCTTATACACAGCCAATATGTGGTGGCATTTTTGTCAACAGTGATGCACGATTACAGAATGCTTAGATCATATAGTAGATGAATATTTTACTTTTTTTTCAAAAGTTTTATTTTATAAAATCTTTCCAGTGTTGGCTTGAAATTCAACTTATTTGATGAAAAAAGAGAGAAAATACTCTAGGTGCCCTGTGAAACCCCCCACGGCTCTGTTTAAGAGATCACTCCATGTGTTGAAGTGCTGACAGAAACTGAGTTATTTTTACTACTGGATGTGCTAGTCTGTTTTCATTTCTGTGACAAAATACCTGAGAGAAATAAGCTTAAATGAGAGAGATTACTTTGGATCATGGTGAATATTTTACTTTAGGGATCTGTCAAATTACATATTTTTATTAATGTCTAATATGTCAAATTGCTCTTCTTTAAATCATTCTTTTGAACAGTGTATAAGACATTTTTACTTAATTGAACATCACAAAGATTTTTGCTAAAACTATGTGAAGGTTTAAGTAGGCCTAATTTCATTTTTATATATGGGATAAAGGATGTACTAATGTTCAGTTTTTAGGCACATGTGTTTCTAACAGTTCAAGCCTTATTTAATAAAAAAGGCTATCCATTCCATAATGAATTGCTTTTATGATTTTCAAAATCAAGTATATAGATCCATGTAATATTATATTCTTATTTCTTTAAGTTCCATTGACCTAATTGTCTTTTGTTCAATAATTCATTGTCTTGATTATCAGAGTTTATCATAAATCTTAAAATTAGATAGTGTTAGCGCTGTTCTTTTAAAAAAATACATGTGGAAAGTCTATTAACTTTTGATTTCCAGGAATATAAAATAAATTTGTAAATGTGAATCAATTTCTCCAGAACAAGCCCTTATCAGGATCCTAATGGGGTTCTGTCGCAGGTGTAAGGGAGAATTAGTATCTTAGTGATATTGCATCTTAACCCAATTCAAGGATTCAGTAAAAATTTAAGATCTTTGGTTAGAGTTATTATTTTATGTCTGTGTAACTGGAATAATGCATGGTAATACACTATATTATAAACCATTTCAGTATTTTAGTTTCTTATTATATGTTGCTTGTACATATGGACAAATATCACATTAGTAATATTCCTATACCAATCTTTTCTCATTCCTGGCCATGCTTATTTTATAATTTCTAAAATAATTTGTGAATTCCATTGCATTTTCTAGAGGAAGTTGTAATAATTTTTAGTAAAGGCAGAATGACTTTTGTTTGAAATCTGGATGACCGCACTTTCCTTTCTTTTTATCTCCCTATTACTGAGTAGATACTCCGTAAGACTGGTAAACAGAAATAGCAGAACTAAACATATTTTTCTTGCATTTTCCCTTTGCTTGAAACCGTAAGATATTAACTAAGAATTTTTTGTTTGTTTTAGTAGTACTTCAATCTCCCCCCAAAAGGAAAACAAATCAATAATATGTTTTGGATTTTGCCAAGGTGCTTTATCCTCTGTTGTGCACAGATGTTTGAATTACATCAAGTTATTTTCTTTGTACACAAGATACTCACAATTTTCATTTGATTTCTACTACTGTAAATAGCATAAATTGATCTTCAAGTGCTAAATTAACATTGAAACTTGAAATAAATGTCTCTTGTGTTATAAACTTTTAACTGAATTTTTAATCCCGAATCTCTGTATCTGTATCTAAAAGTGTATTATTGTATATTTTCTTATAATTTCCAGCAGGTTAAATATTCCAGTAGTATTAGCATCACAGAGAGCACTGAAAAAGATTCTCTGCTTTCAATATTCTGTATGACTTTATATATAGTATTGCTATTGTTACTTCATCAAGTAATAGAATAAATTTACTGATGAAAGTATCTTATGATAGTGATATTGTTTTTGGAAGCTCTTAACTAAATATTGAATTTCTTACAAATACAGAACACTTGCATTGTCTGTTTTTTGAGTGATAATTAGTTTTGCATGTTGTTCTAGAAACTTGTATATTCTTCTGAATTATCTAGTATATGCACTTGAGTGAACTTGATGTTATTTTTACTCATATCTGGAGACTCGAGTGATGTTTTTGCTAATTCTTGATTCTGTTTTTTCACATCATGTGTCGTTTCCACTCTGATCACCTTGCAAAATATTTTCTTATTTATACTTTTTTTTGAAGAATCATCTTTTAATCACATTGACTCTTCTCTGAATTTTGTATATCTATTTTTTTCTACTTCTTTATTTTGTCTCTGGTCTCATTTTGCCTGCTTTGGTGTCCTAAGCTTTTATTAATTCTGCTTACCTTGGGTACATTTTCTAATTTTTTACTGAGGAGTGTGGATTCAGATATAGGAGGAAATATTTTTGTTCTAACAAGTAATACTAGAAATTCTTCTTTAAAAACTGTGCCAGTGTCATATGACTCATTTTTTTCATGGTGTATAATTTTTATTCAATTCAGAATAAGTTTTAACTTTATTTTCATTTCCGCTTTGGCTTACCTATGATTCAAGAATCATGTTTAGTTTTTAAACAGGTGGGATTTAATTTAAAATTAATACTATGTAATTAACTAATATAAATGCAATACCTGAAACATTTACATTATTTAAATCACTTTTATGACCCAAAATATGGTCTATTATTATATTTTTGTAGTGATTCACTAAATTCTGCCAAAAGAAAACATTTAAAAATACCCCATTTCAGTATAAACTCTAAATACTTCAGCTTGTTATTTTATGCTTAATGTTAAGTATATTCTTATGCCTTTAAATTGCCAATAGATATTTGCTGAATGAATGAAGTAACTATTAACTCAAATTTCAAACCGTTCAGCCCTTATATACAGAAGAAGAAGTTGTCATCCTTAGTACTTGCACCTATTGTTTTAAATGCTTCTGTAAAAGCCCACTGGTCCTATGATGGTGGTAACAACATCTAAGTCTGCAGCAACTGCAGGCTCCTTACAATATGGTCATCTGTCAACACTCTCATTATCACTTACTACTCTTATAACGACAATGGAGACCTAAACTGGAGTCTCCCCTTCAGGAATGACTCATGCCAGAGTTTCAGGTGATTTAAGGTTGGGTTCACATTCTCACTTCATAATGTGGTATCTTCCTAACTGAGCAGAAACTGGAACATAGATGAATAAGCACATGATCAGCTATAAAATGGGAGCATTTTTTAAAAGAACATAGTATTATGACTGGGTATTAATTTTTACAAATATTAATGAATGTTTAAGTAATGTGAAAGATATATTATCTGAAATTACATTGATGTCTCAAAATTTTATGGCAGGGTTTGTAGAATATTTCTAAGAATTGAACACAGGGTTGATAAGTTTATAAGAATATATCAGTCAAATTTGTTATTTGTGTCTGTTATATCTCTGCTGAGATAAACAGTAAGTATATTCATTTCTGGGTATAGTAATAATGTAGAAGAGAATTTAAAACATTTCAGTATTGTAGAATTCAAAGTTTCTTAATAATATGGATTCAGGCACTGTAACTTCAGCTGAATCCCAGAGTACTCATTATGTTTTTAAATTAGACATCCTTTACAGGAATTCCAAGTTAACATCTAGAGGACATGGTATATTTTCATGAATGCTAAATTATAACATGAGGCACCAACCTCATCAGCCTGCTGCAGTGGAGTAGATTAATTCATCAGCTTGACAGGCTTCAATTTGATTTGCAGATCTTGTGTCAGTAGCTGAATGAGTCCACTGACCGCATTCTACAACTTATGATCCATGTATTATGGGAACTTTGGTTACCAAAAAAAAAAATATTACTTAAAATAAATAGTTAATTCTATGAAAATCTGTATTCTGGTGGGAACTTATATTTTTAAGGTCGCATCTTTTTCCTACTACCTACTGAATTTTATGGGAAAGATGAATAATTTGGTAAGTTCAAAATTTTTTTGGATGATATAAAGAATTCTGATCTCTGTTTCACTAAGTATTTTCATATTAGAGACCTTGAGGGGAAATTTCTGTGCTCTATTTGAAATGATTGATTCTTATTCCTTTATTCCATTTTAAAATATTCTCTTGTTAACTCAAGTGGCTACATTTACAAGTGTCATCAGTGAAAATCAGCATACTGTGGTGTTTCTATTAGTTCTATGTATATAATTGTAATAGTAGGGATTTTAGTATCCATCCCTAACATCTTCAACCTCAGAGACCACAGCCCTCCTATTCACCATATTGATCTACCAAGACACAGTATGCAAATGGAAGCAGGCAATACTGGACACCCTCAAGTTCCTAGACAGAACTTCCCAGATCCTTTTATGTACTTTCTAAGATATCTCACTTTCAATGCTCTGTTTGTTGCTGTTTTTCTTGACCATACTTCCCATCCCCAGCTTTCTTCATCATACTGTCTGAGGTTTGCACTTCCTTTCATCTGCTGTCTTCTATAGAGGAATTTGTTTACTTAACCCAGAGTGAGGAAAGTGTTCATGGCATTACTCTACCAATGATTTTTGCAAAGGTCACTTAATGAAATGTCCAACTGAAGATCATCATCTTCTTTCATTCATTCTCTACAGTGATTAATCTACATGAATTACAAGTGATATATTGTGTATTTTAAAAGTCACATGTTGCTGATGAAAGTGAACTGAAGTCATGTGGATTGAGAAGCAGAAAGCCAATCCATGTTTTATCAGGAATGATACTATATATCAAGCATATCACACCTTAAAACAGATTGCAAATTATTTGAGCCCATTTCTGTTTTAGTTTTATAGACAGAACTTTACTAGTACCTTTATTGCATATTAATTCTAAATTTGTTTTGCTTTTCATGAGCAGCTGCGGAGGCATACAGAGAAAAAAATTATTTAAGATGACAGCTTCATTTTGATTTTTTAATTAAATTTGAACATAAAAGAATAAAAAGTTGAACTCTATCACCATTGAAAATACATCTGTAGATTGATAGACTCAATGTAACACTTATGGTTACTTTCAGTTCTCAAGAGATACATTTTAATACAAGTAATCTATTAAAATTCAATGTAAGGGTCTGTATTTCTCCTTAGAGAAAGTAAGGGGTCTGCTTAAAATTCTTTCTCTGTATAAGTGTTGATGCTTTAAAATAGTGTCAAAATTTTCATTTTCTAAGGCATGTAACATCACTTGTAAGACCTGTAAGTTATGAAATTAGGCATTCCTTTGAATAAAAAGTATATAAACATATTTACTGCCTTATTTTAAATCCTTTAAGGAATGCTAAAAAGTGATTAAATTAGCAAAAGATTGGATACATATTAATATTTGACAAAGAAACATAATTATATTTAATATTATGGTAACAGCTATCTGACATTTAAGTTACTATTTCTGAGACAAGATCACTACATTATAATTGATAAACTCCATTACATAAATCTTATGTTGAGCATATTCTAAACATACAATTCATGCTTCAACAAAATAAAGATTCTAATGAGTTCCTATGAAACATATGTTTTTTGGGAGATATTGACCAGGGCAGACTAATTGTATTCCTTAATTAAATATATAGGGGAATGAAAAGAAGATATAAAGGATAACAGTATACCCATTTATGCCATCATGAAACAGATGTAGACAGCTCAAACCTGATTTGACCAAGTTTTTTCAATAGAAATTATTTTATCATAAAGTTTAACAGACCATCCATTGCTTAAGGTAGCAAGACATTTCAACCAATACCTGTCAGGCAATACTGCTCCAAAAGTTGAACTTGAACTCATACAATTCACTGACGACTGTTTATACCCTACCACCTATGCTTCTGTCTTTAAACAAGTTCTTTCAAGCTTCAACAAGAGATGGCTTTCAAATGGCAACTGTCTCCCTTAAGGCTTTATCAGTGTTTTGCTACATGAGTACTTCCTTGTTTCCTGACATTGAAAAATATCTTAAACTCATCTTTTTTTTTTTAATTTTTTTTATAATAGTCAACATAGAACATAGTCTTAACTCTCTTGGCCACACAATAGAGAAACCAGTGCTTAGGTACAAACTGAAGAAAGAAAGATCTTGTTCTGATTCCCCTCTGTTAATTCCGTTTTTTTTTTTTTTTTTTGGTTTTTTTGAAAAAGGGTCTCCCTTTACCCCCAGCTGGCCTGAACCCACAGTTTGGCCTCTGCCAAACTTTTTAAA
>NW_008360322.1:1321921-1330180 GCF_000622305.1 Nannospalax galili
GGCCTTCAAGTTTAGTTCTGCTTCTTTTATTTTTGAGCTTTATGTGTCTTTGTGGTTTACTTTTTGGGTATGAAGAGCTGGTTCGTCTTAGCTTCTGGTTCTCTCTTTTGATTTTATATTGTCGAGGCCGGATTGTTTTTGTCTTCAGGAGTTCTGCAGTGGGCCAACTCCAGTGTGGATCAGAAGTTTTCAGGCTTTCTCCTTAGGTCTGGAATCTTCTAAGAATGCTTTTGGCCTCAGGAACTTGGGTGGCACTGACCTTAGACCCTCGCCGTGGCCGCGCCACACAGGGATGCAAAGGCAGATGGGGAGGGAAGAAGCCCCAAGATTTCCCAGGGAGTGGATTGAGTAGCTGGGTTGTACTGGATGCAAAGGATCAGGGAGAGTAAAGGTAAGCCTCGGAGCCCTAGAAAGAGGCTGTCAGCCCCAGAAAGAGGCTGGCGGGTGTTGGAGGACCAGGGAAGTAGAGGGAGATGAGGGCAGGGCCAGGACCAGAAGCGGTGCTCCTGGAGCCCAAGAAAAGGACTGAGTTGCTCTGGGTGAGAAGGATCAGGAAGCAGTATTGGTTCCCCAGGTGTCTGGGGCCCCAAGACTAGGAATGGCGCAGGGCCCAAACTAGGACTATAGAACGATGAGGGGGGGATGGAAGGGTGAATGTCACTTAGGGAGTCCCGGCAGGGAGAGCTGCGCTATAGACTTACCCCAAGAGGCCTGAGGATAGTAGTGCAGGCTAGGAGAGTTAGCCGGTGGTGCAGGCCCAGGGAAGCAGAGAGAGGTGAGGGCGGGGCCAGGACCAGAAGCGGTGCTCCTGGAGCCCAAGAAAGGGACTGAGTTGCTCTGGGTGAGAAGGGTCAGGAAGCAGTATTGGTTCCCCAGGTGTCTGGGGCCCCGAGACTAGGAATGGCGCAGGGTCCAAACTAGGAGTATAGAACGGTGGGGGGGGGGCGGGGGGGGGGTGGAAGGGTGAATGAGGTTTAGGGAGTCCCGGTGCGGAGGGCTGTGCTATATACTTACCCCAAGAGGCCTGAGGATAGTAGTCTAAACTCATCTTTTTAAGTACTTATTCAAGCCCTAAAATAACTTTTTTTCAAAACATTTCTACTACTGAAAAAGTAGTATTATAAAACAACAGCTGGGTATGGCATGTGTTTGTTGCTATAGAGGTGCAATTCTCAGGCCCCACTGGCTGACAAAGCAAGGATATATATGTATTAATGTTGTTATTTCCAATGGATAGCCAGACAGAATCCACACACACTTTTCTAAAGTTTACTGCTAACAAAAAAAACTTTCAACCACCTACTCTTAATAAGGATGCACTGTTTACTGTTATTGCCCTGATCCTTAGATGTAAAACTACAGATTATGTGCACAGCACCCTCTCATCTGTGAGAGGTAGTACAAGACACTCAGGGAGAACTTCCTTTCCTGATCTTTTGGTTAAACCCTGAGAACTCTGCTGCATTAAAAAAATTGCTCTGGAATCTCAGTACCTTCCTTAGGAAAGAAAGTATTATTATTTAGAAGGAACATTCTGTGCCACACTTGCCTTACTGGAATTCAGTAAGACATACCTCAAAAATGATGGTGAATACAGAGGTTAACTGCTGTGGAGACTTCTAATTTTGTTGTCCTCCTTCCCCAGTCATGGAAATTCAGCCAAGAAGTCCTTTAATTCACTTGGGGATGAATATTTTGATGTGTGTCAGGCTAGTGGCCCAAGATTAAGAAACAAAGCTGTTCTGCCTAGAGGCTTTAAAATAGCTCAAGAGACAATCAGATAAGCTTTCAAAGATCTTCTTCTAGAAGGAAAAATTTTGTTCTGTTAAAGTCAGATTATGAAGATAATAAAAATTCTATAAGTTTATAGTAGATCATAGAATTTAGATAATATGAGAAAGGTTTCCAAACAAGTTCCTAAAAAGGAGCTCTCAATTATCCCCCAGAACTGGAAGATAAGAGCCTTCTGCTAAAGATAGGACATACTTCAGGCACAGGACTTGGAGCAGCAGAGCAGGAACTGACTTGGAAGCCTTCTACCTGAAGTTCACCTTCCATAGTTCTGGAGGATACTAGTCAAGCTGCTACGGGAGAAACTCAATGGCCCAATCCAACACTAAAGTCTAATATCCATAACAACCAGCAGAGAAAATTACCTCTACTAACAAGCATACCACACACCACTCATCAAGGAAGCTTATTTTTGCAACAGATGGAACATACTTCAGAACCCCACAACTGGTGAGACACAGAAATTATACATCTGAAAGTTGCTCAGTCCTAGATGACATATCTACAGTGGAAACTCCACCTAAAACTTACTTGCATAGTGGAATAGGGGTAGATAGAAAGCTAATGCATCCTTCAAGTCACCAGTGAAGCCTCTTTATACATCAGAGGGCAATGCACACAAAAGGTCACAACTGGCCAATTTTTTTTAATCATTATTTTTGCCAATTTTTAAAGAATAAAAGACTTCAGAATGTGTGCCCCTGGGTAGAACTCATATATCAAACCTCTCCCACCTATGGCCCAGGGACCATTGTGGAAGAGGTGGCATAAAGATTGTAAGAGCCAGGGTTGGTCCATGACCATAGGAAAGCAGACGCTTTCAGGCCACTGGAAGCTTGCACATACATACTTATGGCAATGGTGGCATTAAGTACAGAACCCATGCCAACTCAGTCAGATAAGGGCCCAGAGTGGAATGAAGGAAATGGGTGGCAGGTTGGCCCTAGTCTTGGAACTATTGGAGACAGTTTGCTGCTGCATGAGGGAGAGCAGGCCTTACCAACAATCTCTAGATGGGCTAACTAGGCTATAGTGGACGGGTCATGGATGGTGTAACGAAGGTAGGAATTAGGAAGTAGACAAAATACACTTGTGAAAGTCAAATAAAATCTATAGGACAACTGAGATTAAACTAGAGGATTGCGTAAATTTCCCTTTGAAGCAAACAAGGACCTTTATGAAGAAGAGAGGCAGATAAATTTGGCGGACTTCATCAAAAACTGTTACCCACTAAAATGGAAATGTCTTTTTCTTACCATCCTTTGGCATAAATGTATGGAATCTGTCCTCCTGGCCTCCTACTCATATCACAGGAAAAGGCTTAGCCAGGTGCAAAGCTGCTCCATATGTCTCCAAGAAGAAGCTGACCTTGCAAAAGAAAGAAATTTCATAAAACAGGAAGTGAGGATTTCTTTAAAAATGCCATACTCTTTTCTGGAGAGATGGCAGCCTAGAAGCCACATTAGAATGAGTGGTCAGTTGTAGTTAGGGAAACAAAGAGAACAGGCATCTTTCACCCCTTCATCATTTGTTCCAATCCCTGGGATCCATTCATCAATATCCAACAAACTTGCTCTACCAGTGAACTGGGTCTTTTTGCTTCTGCTGCAACCAGTATGTGGACTGCTGAAGGCCGAAAAAAATCTGGCAGTCTCTTTAGTCTCTTTCAGTCAATTGAAGCCAGGAAATCTACAAAAGCTGCATCTGTAGCGACTTTTTAAACATTTTTATTATTTTTAAGTGTGTGTGTGTGTGTGTGTGTGTGTGTGTGTGTGTGTGTGTGTGTGTGCGTGTCTGTGTCTGTGTCTGTGTCTATGTCTGTGTGTCTGTGTCTGTGTGTCTGTGTATGTGCGTGCAGAAACTATCAGTGACCAGAGGTGTTGGATGGCCCTTAGACTTGGAGTTACATATGGGTGGTGGAAAGTGAACTCAGGCCCTCTGGAAAACCAAGGCATGTTCTTAATTGTGAAGCCATCCTTCTAGCCCCACCCATAGGTACTTATACAATGGTCCCCAGCATTCATGCTCTGTAGTATAATTTGAGATCAGGAATTGTGACACCTCAACCACTACTTTTTCTGCTAAAGATTGTAGTGGATATTTGAGATCTTTTGTGCTTCCATATGAACTTTAGCATTGTATGTTTTAGTTCTGTGAAGACTGTTAGGGTTTTCATGTGGAGCGTATTGAATCTGTAGATTGCTTTTAGCAATATGACCCTTTATATGATAGTAATTCTACCAGTCCCTGAGCTTGGGGCTTAGGGTGTGTCTTTCTATCTTAGTGTCTTCTTCATATTCTTTCTTCAGTGTTTTTACTGTAGGTCTTTCATCTCCAGTCCTTGATTTAACTTATTGTGGGTGAGATCCTTTTTCCTGATTTCTATCTGGGCAAGTTCATTTTTAATAAATAGAAAATGACTAACATTTTATGTGGATTCTAGACCCTCCTTTGCTGAAAATGTTTATCAGATTTCAAAGATTTCTAGTGAAATATTTAGACTCTTGTAATATAGAATCATGTCATTTGCAAACAATGATCATTTTATTTCCCCCTTTCCTATTTATAGTCACTTAATTTCTTTACCTTGCCTTATTACTCTAGCTAACACCTCACTCAATTAAGAGTTGACCTCCCTTGCCCCTTCCCTGATTTAAGAGGAAATGCTTTCAGTTTTTCCCTAGTTAATATAATGTGAATTATAGCTTTGTCATACCCTTTATTATATTGAAGTATTACTTCTAGTTCTTGTTTTTCAATGTTCTTATCATGAACTAATATTGAACATTATCAAAGGCATTTTATTAATCTGTTTAGATAATTACATGATTCCTATCCTTAATTCTGTTTAGGTATTGCATGACATTTGTTGATGACTAAATGATCCTTGCATCCCTGGAATGAAATAATTTGGTCATGGCATATGATCTTCTTACTTCATCTTGTTTGCTAGTATTTTATAAAAGATATTTATTGGGGTTGGTGAGATGGCTCATGGATTAAGAATGCTTGCTGCTCCTGCAGAGGAATTAGGCTCAGTACCTAACATGCAAATGGCAGCCTACAACCTTCTAAAATTCCAATTCCAGGGTATCTGATGTTCTCTTCTGGTCTCCATGGGCATTTCGTGCAAGTGGTACACTTACATACATGCAGGCAAAAGACTCATACACATAAAAACAAATAGACAATTTTTAAAAAATATTTTTTCTCCATAGTCATCAGGGAAATTGGTCTATAATTTTCTTTTTCCATTGTGTCTTCATCCAGTTTTGGAATCAGGATAATACAGGCATCAAAGAATGAGTTTGGTAATGGTTATTTCCATCCTGTTCTGTGGAATAGTTTCAGGTGT
The DNA here is from genome assembly GCF_000622305.1 of Nannospalax galili. NCBI lineage: Eukaryota > Metazoa > Chordata > Mammalia > Rodentia > Spalacidae > Nannospalax > Nannospalax galili. Next base: position 1,327,068 of record NW_008360322.1, read on the forward strand.
ACTGGTATTACATCTTTTTTTAAAGGTTAGACAGAACTGAGTAGTGAATCAACCCAGTCCTCAGCTTTTCTTTATTGGGAGAATTTGTTACCACTTAAATCTTATTACTGATTATGGTCTGTTTAAGTTGTTTGTATCCTCTGAATTTATATTATCTATTTATTTACTTTTGTTTGCTTGATTTTTTAATAAGGTATCATGTAGCTCTGGATGACATTTGTATTAGTTACTTTTCTATTGCTGTGATAAAACATCAAGACCAAGGCAACTTATAGAAGGAAAAGTTTATTTGGCTTATGGTTCCAAAGAGACAAGAGTCCATCATGGCAGAAGGCATAGTGGCAGAAGTGGGCAAAACAGAAAGTTGAGAACTCACATCTTCAAGTATCACTGTCTGCACAGGAAGCAGACAGTGGCTACAAATATGGCAAGGCCCCACTCCCAGTGACATGCTTCTTCCAGCAAGACTGCATCTCCTAAAATCTTCCAAAACTGTGCCACCACCTGGGGAAAAATTGTCCATATACGTGGAATCTATGGGGGACATTCTCATTCAAACTACCTTAGTCCACAGTCTGACCCCCATAGGCTCATGACCATATAAAATGCAAAATGCATTTGGTCCACTTTTAAAAGTTCCCGTAGTCTTTCCCAGTCTCAATACTATTCAAAAGTTCAGTCTTCAGACTCTGAGACTCAAAGCAATCTTTTAACTACAAGCCCTTGTAAAATTAAAGTACAAATTAGATACTTAGACTACATACTTCCAACATACAAGGGAATCAAATATACAAACCCATTACAAAAGAGAGGAATGGGGGCATAGTAAGGAAACCCTAAGCCAAAACAAAACCAAAAACCAGTAGGTTCCATACCAAATCTAGCAGCTCCATGTCCATCTTCTGGGACTTTACTTTCAAAGGATTTAGATGATTCAGCCTCTCCAGTTTTGCTGATGGAAACATATATTTCTTCTCTTAGGCTGGTACCACTCCTTGTATGATGCTCTCCTTGGCAAATATTCATACAGTTCTAGCATCTCCAGCCTCTTGGGGTCTCCACTGTCAAACAGACTTGACTTTCACAGCTTCATGCAATGGCCTGTCAGAACCTCTTGGCTCGTGAAGACTTCCTTTATGCAGGGACATCCTTGTTGCATACTGCCTGGTCTCAGCAGCTCCCTGAAACTGTGGAAGAAGAAGCAATGACACCTTCACTCTTGAATTCTTCATACACTAAAGCAAACACCCAATGAATGATGCTACCAAGCTCAGTTGCCAGCTTGGAATTGACTCTGGCCTGCTTCATTCACATTACCAGCTTTTCTACACTACATTTTTCTAGGAGCAGAAAACCTCTCTGGCATTTTCCTTTCATGAGTTGGAGATTTACCTGGGTGTGGTCTTGCCAATATGGGTGCTCTTTCCATTGTTGGAGTGCAAATCCAGAGGCCTCTCTTTAATGGCTCTAATCTCCTTATCAAAGAAAACCTCCACTTCAGCACATAGCTTGGATCCAACATTACTAAATTTCATACTGCTCTCTTTCCAAACTGCATTCTGCATTTTCTTTCCCACTTGCTCTTTTTCATTATAGATCTCCATAAAATTCACTGTTATTAAACACGCCATCAATTCTATGTTCAGTTGTTTTAAAAATTCCTCTACCAAATAAATTAATCTATTACTTTTCAACTTAGCTTCAGATAATTCTTAGTCTATGGGCAGACAGCCTTAAGACTCTTTGCCAAAATATCCGGTTACTGCTGAAATCCATATTTCCCTCTAGAACTACATTGTTCTCAGCACTGCTTTCTTTTGGGTCCCTACTAGACTGGCCTGTTAAGCTCTGCTTACACCATTCAACTGCTTTTCTAGTCCAAGCTTCCAAATTCTTCTACATTTCTCTCAAAACCCGCATAAGTTCTTCACAGCAACTCCCCACAATCCTGGAACGAACTTCTGTATTAGTAGCTTTAGTGTTGGTGTGGTAAAGCACCATGACCAAGGCAACTAATAGAAGGAAAATTTTATTTAGCTTGTGGTTCCAAAAGGGAAACAGAGTGGCTGTAAATATAGCAAAGCATAAGAACTCTCAAAGTCTGCCACAGTGATGTGCTTCCTCCAAGGCCACACCTCCTAAAACCTCACAAAATAGTGCCACCAACTGGGGACATAATATCCGAATACTTGGAGGCAATTGGGCACATTCTCTTTCAACCACTACAATGTGAATTCACTACAGAGCCAAGGCTGTCCTTGAACTCCAGATCATCTTGCCACTGCCTCCCAATGACTGAAATTAGACACTTTATGACCATTGTTGGATTCTTAATTTAATTTTAGTATCTCATATATGTCTAGGAAGTTACCCATTTCTTCAAGCTACTATTGTATCATTTCAGTGGGCACATCCTGGCTGGAAGGTCATCATTCTTACGTGCAGTATTCAGCACTGGGTAAGATCATGGATGTCTTTTCTCCCCTAGCTGTCTGTGTAGTACCTTCTAGCACTATGAAAGCTACTAAGCAGAGAAAAATTTCTCAGTTGATTTTAGATTGATTTCTCTATGTTTTTAGCCAAACTCTGTGGTATCTTCAGCAATAGGGTCTTATCATTTAGTTATGGTGAACAGCCAAAGGCAATGGCAATAGCCTGTGTTCTTTGAGAGACCTCTTGGGGCTTCCTGACTAATAACTCATAAGTAGATATCCCATGCATGGTGCTATGATTTTTGTTTCATTGCCCATTTCTTCTGGGAGAAACATTGTCCACTCATGCAGGATATTTCCATTTGAAAAAAAAATTTGGCCTTTTTGAGACAGGATCTCATTGTAGCCCCAGCTGTCCTAGAACTTGCTATGTAGATCAGACTGGCCTCAATCTCAAACAGATACACCTGCTTCTTCCTCCTGAGTACGTGGATTAAAGGTGTGCACAACCATTCCTGACTTAACTCTTTTTCTAAGTTGTATTCAAAACTAACTTACTAATTACTGGGTTTACATAAAGTTCCTTCACATATCCTTAGTTTTGGGTTAACCCACGTACTACCTCATTTAGCCCCACTTAATCTTTTAACCTTCAGTTTTTCCCCCTCTTCTTTCATTATA
>NW_008360322.1:1330351-1336225 GCF_000622305.1 Nannospalax galili
TACCTATAATATACTCTCCTCCCTTCCTCTAAAAGACCCTTTCTGGTTTCCCTCATTAAAAGACCTCTTTCTGGTTTCCTACTTCCACTTGTGCTCCAAGTTAAATACATAAGCCAAATATTTGAAGTTAGAGAACATATAGTATTTATGTTTCTGTGCCTGAGTTACCTTAATCAGTATAGTTTTTTTTCCAGTTCCATTCATTTACCTGCAAATTTCATGATTTCACTTTTTCTTTACAAATGAGTAATATTCCATTGTGTATATGTACCACATTTTTCTGAGCCATTTATCTGCTGATGGACATCTACGGTGATCCCTTTTCCTAGCTACTGTGAATAGAGCAGCAATGAACATGGGTATGCAAGGATCTCTGTACTAAGACATAAAGTCCTTTGGTTATAAATCCAGTAGTGGTATAGCTGGGCCTTAAGGCAGTTCTATTTCTTGTATCTAAAGAAACTTCCAGAATTAATTCCAAAGTCTTCTCTCCCCGTCTTTTGGTTAGCTTAGCTAGAGATTTATAGATCTTGTTTATTCAAAGAACCAACATTCATTATTTTATTGATTTTGTGTGTTATTTTAACTTCCACTTCATTAATTTTGAGGGATAGTTAGGGAGAGTTAGTCTGATTGGGAACTGAGCCCTTTTAAGTAGGGATGCTTCCCAATCCTTCCTCCCAAGATTTTTTACAACTGTTATGACTAAATAAGGTCTTAACAGCCAGAATGAAAAAATTGCCCTGAAGAAAAGAGCTCCCCCAAGGGAGGTAGCACTAATGAAGAAGAAGGGGAGGGGTCAGGAAAGGGGAGAGCCCCAGGATGCTTTTAAAATCCCCACTCAAAGTCCCATAGTGGGCCTCTTAGCTCTGGGATCCTTGTCTCATTCAGGTGGGAGCTGTTAGTCTACTACAACAAAGTTAGTCTTTTCCTTCTTCTTTTCTCTCTCTTTGGCTGCTGCTCCTCTGTACTCCAGCCTTCTAACTTGCTCACTCCATATGTCTGACTTCCACTTTCCAGCCCCTGCCACAGTGTTCTCTGCATGTGGTGATCTCTTGCTTTCTGATACTGCCGCCACTTTCTACTCCTGGATCCCCCATCACAGCCGCAGAGAGTGAAAAATAAGAATGTAACTTGGCTTGCATCTACCTTTGCCATTTGGTGTTTTCATTCTTCATCCTGATTGGACCTGGCTAATGGGCAGTAAGTCTCAGTCTCAGACTCCTTAACCATTCTTATGCAATGGCTTGTGACCACTGCAGTCACCACGGCCCTGGCTATCTTTATCTACCTCTTTTTCCCCTCAAATCCTGGGCGTGCCCTAATGCTCTTCTCCATCTCTCTTTGGATAGCAGTTTCTGAGGACTCAGACCTGGGAAGTGACAACCTCCTGCAAATACCACAGTCCTTGCATTAAGGCTATATTTGGGACACCTGCTCCCTGGTGCCTGTTCCTGAGGAGGATTTTCTAAATCTCACCTCAGTTTTTCTTATTTTCTTATTTTGTTGGTGTTTTTTTTTGTTGTTGTTTGTTTGTTTGTTTGTTTGTTTGTTTTGTAACGGGTTTTAACACATCCCAGGCTAGCTTCAAACTTTCTGTCTATCTAAGAATAACCTTAATCTCCTGATCCTCCTGCCTCTGCCTCTGGAGCAGGATCACAGTGGTGCACCACCATGTCTAGCTCTTGGTTTACTTCTTTCACATCATCACTCATCTGTTTCTACACACTTCCCCCATCCTATCATTCCCTTTGGGGAATTTCTGATGCTTTTACTTTGTCTTTTGAATACAGTCTGTTTTTTCTTATCCTAACTTCTTTTCTGGTTCATAGAGAGGCAGCTTCTAATCTCACACATCACTCAGAATTCACCAACGATGCCTCAAACTTTAATGAGCTCACATCCACATACCACACAATTTAATCTTAGAGAAAATTCTATTTTCTCTTAACTTCTATTTTAGCTGCTCCCCGCCCCCAACATTTTTCTTTTCTTGGGCCAAGGTTGGCTTGCTCAATATGTGTATTCCTTCTTCTTTCTTCTCCTTAGCCCTCTTCACCAAATTATCCAAGAGTCATTCTCACACTCCTCAAACATCTCAAGCCTGAATCAATCTTTCATATTATCTTAAGTCCAACACTATTCCACTGTTGAGAAGGTAACATTTACAACCTTGCAGTTCATGATCAATGTCTTCTTGAAATCTCACTCATTCAGATCAGACTCTCAGAATATGTTCTTATTTTCAAAATTCCAGAGATAAGATCTGCAGCAAGTCAAGAATAAAAGTGGAATGTATTCTCTGTAAATAAAAATAATGAAACAGGGACTGGAGAGGAGGATAAGCAGTTAAGAGCACCGGCTGCTCTTACAGAGGACCCACATGTCATTCCCAGCATCTACATTTCAGCTAACAATCATCCTTAACTACAGTTCCAGGGTACCTTTTCTGGCCTCCATGGGCATTGCATGAATATGGCACACTTCTTCACATATTGCTAAAATATTCATACACATAAAATAATAATAAATAAAATTTTAAAAGTAAATTTATAATTGTGATTATTTATTTACTAGACAATAGCAAGATCTGAATAAAAAAGGAGACAGCTTTAATTTGAATAGGTATTTATTTGCATCTGAGGTAAAAATAATTTGCACCAGTCAGAGACTATTGCCAAGTACCACAACTGGTCATACACAGACATTGTCTATGAATCACCCAGGCCTAAGCAACACATCTACAGTGCAACCTCTACCCCTAAACTGGGCAGAACATAGAACAGGGTAATGAAGAAGACACTAAAGAGTCTCTCAGTTCTTAATAATGAAGCTCCCTCATGCAACAGAGGGACAGGAACACAAAAGGTTACAGATGGCCAAATCGTAGAGATTAAGAGAGTCTGCAGATGGCCGGTCCATGGACAGGACTCCTATATTAAACTTCAGCCACCCAGGGCTCAGGGATCATCATGGAAGAGGTGGCAGAAGATCATAAGGGCCAGGGAGGATGTGCATGACCATATGGGAACAGAGTCCTACAAGTTGCTGGGAAACTGCTCATATGATTCTATGGCATAGGTGTCAGCATACATAAGTCCCATTTAAGCCAGGGAGGATGTGCATGACCATATGGGAACAGAGTCTTACAAGTTGCTGGGAACCTGCTCATATGATTCTATGGCATAGGTGTCAGCATACATAAGTCCCATTTAAACTCAGGCAGACAGTAACCCAGCATAGAACTTGGAAAATGAACAGCAGACCCCAATCTTAGCTGAGAAACATTGGCAGCTGATTACTGCTGGGTGAGGAAGAGCTGATCTTCCGAAAACAAGAGACTCAAGATAGGCTGACTAGACTTCAGTGGATGGATTTAAGACACTGACTTGACACATTGAGCCTTAATACAGATAACAGAGTATACGTGTTCTAATGGGGGGTGTGCTGTGGGAGCATGCCGGTGGGGACAGGAGTATAAAGATGATTCAGATTCTTTGAGATATTCTGTATAAAATACACAAGAATTCAATAGAAACAACTTCAATCAGATTCAAATGCTTATACATAGTATGTTTTAAAACTGTGGCAGCAAGGTGTAAAAATGGGTAATGCTCCCAATTTATAAGTGAGAATACTGGCATGATGTAAGGGCTGTTATATCCATGAAAGCATTTGTAATTAAGGAAGAGTGTACAATCAAATTAAATATCCTAAATCCAAATAGGGTGTTCTTTTCATCTCAGAGCAACATTGTGTGATATTAACAGAGTCACTCTAGCTTTTTTCTCACTACTGATACATTGGTATATTTTCCCATCTCTACTTTAGATGCTTGTGAATAATATTTAATATGTCTATTTCATAATCAGCATAAGTTGGGGTTTGGTTTTTAAACTATAATCTAATAATCTCTGTTTCAATTGGGAATATTCAGTTTATTTATATTTAATGTGATTCATGGACTCAGATTTAAGCCTCTCACTTATTTTCATAATTTTGTTTCATATATTTTTGTTTCTCCTTTTTTCTTTCTTAAGAATTTGTATGAGCCATTGTGCCTGTTTTGTTAGCTTATTAACTGAAACAACCTGTTGTTTTATGTTAGAGGTTGTTTTAGGGCATTTAGAAAGTTCATATATTTTATCCTTCTTCATAAATAACACATCATGAATATTAGAACTTTCAGATATGCTTCTCTTTATCCACTTCCAGTTTTTGTGCTGCTGCTGTCATTAATGTTGCTTCCATCTCTGTTATAAACAGTACAACATTTAGTTATTTAAAGTTTTAACAGTCAGTTTTCTCAAAGAAATGTATACCATGTAAAATATATCTGTTAAATTTCCAGTTATTTCTCTTCATTTGTCTGTGTGGATTTGTATGTTCCTCTGATATTATTTTCTACATTGGTGAGAATTATATTCATCTCCTCTTTAGCCTATTGTTAAAGAAGGAGGTCTTTCCTTGGGATTCTGGGGAGAGACAGAGCCATGGCACCCAATCTCATAGAAAAAAGATGGAAAGACTTTATTTCTCATATACACTCAGCACTGGGAGCAGACACTGAGCCTCATTCAAGGCCAAATGAGACTTCTCAACAGTGGACTACTCAAGTAGTATCTTTCAAACTTTGTAGTAACAGAAGGGGAATAACCCATATTTCATGTGTAATTGTGTGGATAAGGTTTGTTAGAAAATTAATAGCTAAAAGAGAAGAGATCCCTTGGATTGTGGACTAGAAAAAAAAACATATAATCCTCATGAAAGGGAAAATAATCTGGCAAGGAGGTATTCCCACTGGACATAACTGGCAAGGGCACACAAACTCCCAGTTAGGATGTTGGTCCCTCAAAGATACAGAGATATCAAGGAAATATGCACTATCACTTCTAAATTTCAGACTGTGCAGCAGAGATGAATTTACATGACTTGTAATGAAAGGATAGAAAACTGATTATCCAGATAAGATGTTGCCTGTCGAGATTCATTCTGTCATACCTTTCATTAATGTGAATTCTCCTCTGTAAATTTCATCTACTACACAATGAGATATTAAACAAAAATGCAGTTACCTTCACACATCTTTGATATCATAATCTAGTAGGTAAACATATTTATGTTTATGTATCTTCCAAATATGCACTTTTATTCTAGTGCTGTGTTTTGAACAACATGGATCAGAACTCAAAGTAGAAACTAAAAGATATAAAAATACTGAAACATCTTCAAGTGTCCAACATTAGCAACACTGGCATTTTTCTACAGTATTTCCACCATCTATTTTTCCAAAAGTCCGTAAGGTAAATGGCTCTAACTTTCCTGTTCTCTCAAGAGCTCTTTAACACCATGATTTTTTGCAGTATATTCATTTCTAACAGGTCCTAAGAGACAAAGAGGCAAATTGAAAGTTAAAACTCGGGATGCCAGATAAGGCATGAAGGAAAATCTACTGTATGTTCTTCTAAGTGGTGTCCAAGTCACAGAAAGTAAAAAAGTTACAAATGTAGAGTCTAAGCACATAATTGGTGATCACACCTTAGCACAAAGTACCAGAAATTTGGAGAGAAGTCATGTTCTAGATTATAATTTTGACAAAAATAAGCCTGTGCTATGCACTGTCTATGGACATAAAAGAGATCGTTGACAGATTTCTCCAAATGAGTAAAATTCTACACTTCTGTCAATTAAAGCATTTATCATGGAATGTATGTACAGGTTACTTCTTATTTTCTATCCAACCAGACAATGATGTCCAATGAATGTTTTTCACATTTCTCCATCAAAGCAAATAAATGCAGTTAGAGACCTAAAACTTCATATTAGGTAGTGTCTCTGCTCCATAGTCTCATTTCTGTTTAATAAAAATAAATA
>NW_008360322.1:1336363-1342568 GCF_000622305.1 Nannospalax galili
AAAAAAGAAAACAAAGATTTAGACCCTGAATGTACTTTGAAAGTAACATTTACAAAATCAGTAAGAATTTCATTTCCTTCCAAAAAAATCAGAAAACATAATACAAGAAATAAAAATTAACAAACTAGAAAATCCCTTTAGGAAAATGTTAGACCATCCATTGTTATATCACCTCTCTGAAAGGCAAAGAACATGACAGGAAGCAAGGGGTGTTTCAATAGAACCAGATCACGTCATCCACTGGCTGTATGTGAGTTCTGTAACTTAAGATGTAAAGTTAATAACCCACAGTTTAAGACTATTCTTACACAATTTGTTCAAATAACTTGTTAATCCATTATAGTGGTTCTTGAAAGTATAACAGCTTTCTAACAGTGTTCTAACATCTTTGTACAAGGGCAGAGTCTTATAACTGTAAACCAGTCTTTTCCATTTACATTGTGTATCTTCAACAACATAGGGACCTCAAAGCAACAGGAAAAAGCAACGACAACAAAAACAAACATTCTACATTTTCACATGTTGATTTTTTAGTCATCAAACTGTCATTTTCATAGAAAATTATTAATGATTTAAAACAGTAAAATCATTAAGAATAAGTTGAATAATAATATTTTGAGTGTTGAAATACATTGTATTTTATGTTGGCTGCAGTTCTGGACCCTCTGGAAGAAACAGATGGGAACTTCCAAGATTACATCAACAAACATGGACAAGAGGATTCATTCTCTATTCAAAACCATGATAATGAATCAACATGGCAAATTATGCTTCAATAAAAGTCAGCCAATGTGGTGCCTAAAAAGACAAAAAAAGGAAGACATTTAGATCATAACATTACAAATCCTATGAACCCCATCAGGATTCCTTAAAATGAGGATTTTGTATAAAAATGAGATCTAATCTTCTTTCTGTCTTAAGCCAAATTTACCACATTGCTTGTATATCATCTCTAGAATAGGTTTTGTCTTACTCTGTTAAATTAATCCTGATCTTACCAACCTTTATTAGTATCAGTTTTCATCTGGGCACTACACTGTCAGGCAATTCTTGATGAGATATGCTTCACAGGTGGACTGACATTCTAAGCAGGCTCCTCATATGTTATAATTCTCACCTCCCTACAAAGGTGTCCTATTTCAACACTCCTGTGAACTGGGGGACCACCACTCTCATTGTTTGCTGGGCCTGCAGCTTGTGTGCTAACTTCAACTGTGGGACAGCTTCTGCTGAATCAGTTTCCCTGGATTTCTTCCTTTTCTTTAATCTCTCTTTCCTTCCGCCATGTTCATGCTGAATCATATTTTTGAATAATCTCCAAAGGAAGGGAAAATTTTTATTCTATTGTTAAACTTTACAAGGTTGTTTAATAAATCGCATCTTTAGGTAAGGCACAATTCAAGGTTTATTTTGTGATCAAATAAATGGGTGAATATGAAACCTAAGTTAAAGTAAAAGAAGGACAAAATTTCTAAAATTCAGTTCATAGAAAAATTTAAGATACAGTCCTAATTTATACTGTTTTATTCTGTCTTCATTTACTTGGTTTACTATGGGTGGTCTGTAATCATAGCAGAACAAAACTGCAGAAGGAAACTATAAATATGTCATGCATTTACAATGAAGTATTATCTATTGAAATTAAAATAGCAATCAAAACCATTTTGATTTAAAATAATTAATCAGGAACTACCATTGCTACTTGCTTAAGTGATTTCAGTATTGCATAATGATACATGACAATGATTATAAAGATGATAAAGTCCACTGTGAAACGCTCCAGAAATGACAATTCTTTGCAGATATATAAAGTTCAATGCCCAAGTTCTTTCAATGTATTTTCTGAGTTATTATCAATATTAATTTTAAATAAATTGTTGAATAAGGCAAGAATGTTTAAGATAAATAGGTATACATTTTTTTACCTAGATTCCTGACAAAAAAAATGTAGACATTTCTGTGTGTTTTGCCAATCTGATCCACAAACAGATAAGAATTCTTGGCTTCAACTTCTATTTAGCATGTATTTAGAACAGTCACTCTATAAAAATCAGACAGCTTAAGGTAAATAAAAATGACAAAAAATTGCTAATACCATTTCCCACATGCTATGAGCATTCTGATATAGAAAATTATTCAAGTTCTTTTTGTATAAATACTCTCATATGGACATTGAATTTTGAATAGAGTAATAACTCCCAGCACATAGCAGGTTCTTGTAATTTTTTTCAATTAATGATCAAAAGTAGCCCCACCACAAGTCCTACTCATCTTCTGCTTCTGCTTCTCTGGTCCTACTCTCAGCCACCATCATTGTTGAACAATTGCAAGAATTTTCTCTTTAATGATCTGATTATACACTTCTAATGGTTCTCAAACCTTGTGTTGAATCCTGCTAAAACATTATATATTTTTCTTTAATTTCAATATTTTAATCTTTTGAAACTAAATATTCCTAGCCTCCATCTATCTCCACATATTATCACCTAGGACATCTTCAACTGTATGTTTTCCAGGTTCAAAGACCTTTCCATTTGGTCAAAAATCTATAGCAGTGTTACCAGGATGTATGGAGTTTACTTGCTCCTCTTTTCACGAACACCATACCTCCTATTACATACTTCCTCAAACTCACTAAGGTAACCCAATGCAATATTTCCCCTCTACTTTCATACTTAACCCTGTGCTCCCAGAGAAGGCAGAATTTGCAATCATGTACTCTAATGTCATCAAATTTAGACAAGATTTTAGACATCAAAACAAAGCTTACTTTCTTTCTATATCCAGAATGTATGCCTGCAACTGGAACAGAGTTAAAAACAATAATTAAACTTTAAAACATTTTTGAAATTAGTTAATTACAGTCATGTCTTTCTATAATACAAGGAATATAAAATAGCACTGAAAATTTTGAGGCTGTACTGATATTTTTTATTCCTATAATAAAACATCATGACCTAGGCAGCTTATAGAAGGAAGAGTTTATTTTATGCTTATACTTCCAGAAAGACAAGAATCCGTCATTGTGGGGGAAGGCATAGCAGGAGGCAGCTGGGGCAGAAAGCTGAGAACTCACCTCTTCAAGCACATACACACAAAGCAGCGAGAAAGAAAAAACTGGAAGTGGGATAAGGCTATGAAAACTCAAAGTATGCTGTGTAACAAGGGCACACCTCTTAAAGTTTTCATGATCTTCCCTAAACAGTGTAACCAGATGGGGAAATATATACCAAGTATTCAAATACTTGAGCCAATGGGGAACATTTCTCACAGACAGGGTCTTCACTATGCAGCCCTGATTGGTCTGGAAGCCATTATGTACACCAGGATGGCCTTGAACTCACAGAGATTTGCCTGTTTCTCCCTCCAGAGTCCTGGCATTAAAGGATTATTTGGCATTGCCACTACTCGCTTCTAAGAAAAATAATTAATTAAATTTTACTGTAAAAGGATTTGTTTATGTCTCCTGTAAATCGTGGTAATGTAATAGACTCTCAGATGGATATATATAAGTATATATTCTGCATATATATATTATGCGAATCCATATCCTATTGTGTGTATGTGTGTGTATTTGTGTGTGTGTGCATGTGTGTGTGTTTATAATTCTAGGATAATTCCTTTTAAAAAAGGCATTTCCCCACTTTGCAGATGAGAATGCTGAGGTAGAGTTAGAGCAATGACACCATGAGGGTATTCAGTCCCAAAGACATATATTCTCAAGCAAATGCATTACATTCAATCTAAGATAAGTGCCTTTATAAAAGCACCCATGTTTCTTCCATTGATGGTACCAGCACTTGAGAGGCAGAGTCAGGCAGATCTCTGTGAGATCAAGGCCAGTCTGACCCCCATAGCAAGTTCCAGGCCAGTTATGGCTACATGGAGACCCTGTCTCAAAAAGACCAAATTAAAAGGGGAGAGGGTAGAATTCTTCATGTGGTTTCTAGTCATAGTTGCTCTAAATTTGACAACTATTGAATATTGAATGGTTTTTCAATGAAAAAGAGAAATTACTTACTCAAAAAAGGAGAAGCACACAACATGAATAGAAAGATAATCTTGATCAGTGGAAAAGAAGCCATTTCGTCTTCTAAAATCTTGTAGTGAGGCTCTAGGAAAATAAATGGATTCAGATAATAATCATTAAGAAAAACCCCAGTGCTAGCACTTAGTAGACAGCAAAAGGTTGACTGCAATGATACTTCTATACAGCTTTTGTTTAAAAAATAAAAAAGAAAGAAAGAAAATTATATCTTCAATCTACCCACATACATGCCCAATTAGACATGATCATTTGGCTCAATCTTGGAGGATTAAGAGTAATTATTTCACAGAAAATTGTGCATCTGTTTGTCAAAAAGGCAAGAGTATATAGAATGAAAACATATAATCATGCTAAAAATAGAATTTTTAGGACAGGATAGCAAGACATCTTCAACCAAATCACTGACCTGTAAGAATATTCCATTTTGTACGACTTCATTAATCAACAGCAGTTATTTTTAGGCTCAATGCATTGTTGTTCATATGGACAATTCCTTTTTTTATTGTGAACTGGTATCTAATTTTCATAGATGTACTTTACTGCATTTAGCCATTTGCATTTTGATAGATGGTCAAATTATTTCCGGTTTGTAGCTATTCCAAGTCAAGTGACTGTAAGATTCTTGTGGTTGTATTTTTGTTTCTTCTTCAGTAACATAGAGATATATAATGGTTAGACCCGAAGGTATGTGTTTTGCTTTTCACACACACACATACACACACACACACACACACACACACACTCATACACACACACACACACACAGAAGACAAAGGTAGGGGAAAAGGTATGTGTTTTGCTTTTCACGCACACACACACACACACACACACACACACACACACACACACAAATATGGCTTACCTGGGACTCAATATTAACCAGGCTGACCTCAGTCTTACAGAGATCCATCACCTCTGCCTCCCTAGTGCTGTGATTAAAGGCACATGCCACCACATCTGGCCTCCAAACTATTTTTTAAACTAAAATCCAATACATCAACCTGTTCTTTATTTAATCATACTTCAAAACTGTATTTAAGGCATTTTACCTAACTAAACATCACAAAGATTTTTGTGAAAATTTTCTGATGTTTTATGTTTGGGCATAAAATCATTTTAGAGAAAAATTTTGTACATGGCATGAATTTTTATTAAAACACAGTTTTTAAATATGTGGAGTAAAAATACAAAACTTAAAGTACTTTATAATTGAAAAAATATACATGTAAGAATCTAAGTGTTCAATCACTCTTTTGGTAAAAGGTTATTCCCTACTGAATAGTTTTAATGACTTTTGTCAAAATCAGTTGCCCATATTTATGCAGGATTTTATTCTTAATCTTTATTATATTCCATTGATCTAATAAATTATCATGAGATCAATAATTCATTGTCTTAATTTTGTAGTTTTATAATATTTCTTGAAGCTAGATGTTCTCAGTACTCCAAATCTGTTCATTTTTATCAAAATTAGTGTGCAAAGTCTATGCCCTTTGCCTCTCCACTTAAATGTTAAAATGTTTGTCAGTTTCTTTCAGAAAATCCCTATTAGGATCCTATCCAACGCTATAAAATAAAAAGCTTGGAAATGTTTCAGGTTACTTCAACCAAGCAGAGAGAACAAGAAGATTTAGTTCTCCTGTACTGTGTATACTAGCTAATGATGTTATGCAGAGTACTTTTCAGGCTTCTTTGTTTTAGCTTTAAAGAGGAGTCTGTTATAAATTCTGAGAGAGAGAGAGAGAGAGAGAGAGAGAGAGAGAGATGACTTGAGTTGGGCCTGAACATCAGCCACATGACTGACATTCAACTACAAGGCAAATAGTGGAGGGCAACATCAGAAAGTGGGAGTCCAAAGTATCATAAAAAGTATGCTTAATCACTGACTAGCATCCAAAAGTAAAGGACAAAAGGAAAGAAAAAGACGGTATACCTTTCTGTGCCAGGACTCAAAGAGGCAGGCAGAGCCAACAGAAACTGATGGCAGATCCCAGCAACTACCATAAGACTAGCTTTAAATTCTTAAATGTAGCTGAGTGTGGTAGCGCACACCTTTAATCTCAGCCCTCAGGAGGCAGAGGCAGGTGGATCTCTGAGTTCAAGGCCAGCCTGGTCTACATAGTGAGTTCCAGGCCAGCTGGGGCTACAGGGAGGCCC
>NW_008360322.1:1342609-1344895 GCF_000622305.1 Nannospalax galili
AACGTCTTATTGGAGGTTGTAGTGCACATAAAGGCTTGTGCCATCATGTCTGGCTGTGCCATGGTCATTTTAATAAGGGTAAAATAGCTTTTTCTTTCCAATCTTGATGACTTCTTTTTAAAAACTGTAAACAGTAATGGAGAAATTCAAATTCGTTTTCTTGCACTTTTCATGTTTGTAAACTTGTTATGGGAAGTTCTAGAATTTTGTAGATGCTGTTTATTGTTCTAAGGATGTTTATTTCTTGTGGTTTTGTGGGTATATCTTGTTTTAAAACCAATATTAGTTGAAACCTCCGAAACAAGGCAGAGAGCACGTTAACAGCTTTTTTTTAGCTTGTCATGGTTTTTGCTCCCATTGTGTATAAAATTTGGGTTTTGTCAAATTTCTTTTGTTTTGTGCATCTATATAATTACAATTATTTATTTTATTCTCACCACTGTGTCCCCCAAATGTTCCTGGGTGTGGGTACATCCCTTAGAGTCTGGTCAACCTGTGCTTCACACTTTGAAAGAAAATCAACTCTTCCTCCCTCAGTAGCTATAAACTGACCATAGTTTTTCATTTAGAGCTGTGGCTCCTTGCCCATCTCGCCCTCTATGCTAAGATACTGTCTGGTTTACCTGGGTCTTATACAAGTGATCACAAGCACTACAGGTTCATATGTGCTACTGCCCTGCTATGCCCAGAAAACATGGTTTCCTTATATTCATCCATAACTTTTGGCTCTTACAATTTATCTGTCTTCACTTCTGCAATGATCTTGAGCCTTTGGAGGAGAGGGTGTGATGTAGATGTCCATTTAGGACTAAGCACAGCACAGTCTCCTATTTTTTGCGCTAGAGCAGCTGTGGGTCTCTGTGTTACTTTCCATCTGCTACAAGAACATTTTCTAGTGAAAGTTGAGAGATACACTAATTTATGGGTCTAATAAAATAATCAGTAGGCATTCAATTAATACTATGTCCATTTAACAGAATAATAGTAGTGGGTTTTCCTGTACAATGTGTAACATCTGCAGCAATAGGTTCTTGGCCTTGACAATCATGCTAGGTATAGGCTCCATCTTGTGAAGT
The DNA here is from genome assembly GCF_000622305.1 of Nannospalax galili. Taxonomy (NCBI): domain Eukaryota; kingdom Metazoa; phylum Chordata; class Mammalia; order Rodentia; family Spalacidae; genus Nannospalax; species Nannospalax galili. The sequence continues at coordinate 1,343,686 of NW_008360322.1, forward strand.
GTGCCTTAAATCTAATTATGAATTAGTTGGTTACTCCCATAAATTTTGTGTCGCTATTGCAAAAGTGGACATATCTTGGTAGGCCAGTTGTTATTATAGTTTTCAGTGTTCACAGATGGGTAAAATTAATGATTATTATTGTCTTCTGGTAGTGTGCATAGCAAGTTCTACCACTATGAATGCTATCTGGTAGAGATGAAGTCTTGAGGTCAGTACCAACTTGATTTTGCCATGTGTTTTCTACAATTCATGTATGTAGTGTCTTCAGCAATAGAGCCTTTCCATCAAGTTCTAGCAGGTAACCAAGAGCAATAGCAAAAATTATTTTAGGGACTTTAAGACACTCCCCACCAAGGGTCAACAACTCCAAAAAAGGAAACCCATTCCAGGAATTGGGTTTTTTTACTTGCTAGCCTGTGGTGTCTTTTAGGGGCATTGAACCCCATTATAGGTTAACTCCATTTAAACTATTTTTATATATGTATGTGTACATACTTTAATAGATATTTAGGTTGTTTCCATTTCCTAGCAATTGCGAATATAGTAGCAATGAACATGTCCTAGTAATCATCCCTATAGTAGGACACAAAGTTCTTTGGGTATATGCCCAAGAATAGTATAGCTGAATCATGTGCTAGATCTATTTTTAGCTTTTTGAGGAAACTCCACACTGATTTCCAGACTGGATGCACCAAATTTCTCTCCCACCAGCAGTGAATAAGTGCTCCCCTTTCCTTACATCCCCATCAGCATTCCCACAGAATGGAAAAAAATTTCACCAGTGACACATCTGACAGAGGTTTGACACCCAGAATATATAAAGAACTCAACAAAGAATTGAGAAACCAAGTGACCCAATTAAAGATGGGCTAAAGATCTAAACAGAGAGTTTTCAAAGGAAGAAAAAAAGATGGCTAAGAAACACCTCAAAAAGTGTTCAACATCATTAGTAATTAGGGAAATGCAAATTAAAAACACCCTGAGGTATCACCTTATCCCAATCAGACTGGCTAGGATCCATAGAACAAATGATACCAAATGCTGGCGAAGATGTGGAGAAAGGGGAATGCTCATTCACTGCTGGTGGGATTGCAAACTCATGCAGCCTCTATGGAAAACAGTGTGGAGAACTCTTAAAAAACTAAAAACAAACCTACCTTATGACCCAGTTATACCACTCCTTGGCATATATCCAAAGGACTCATCCTAT
>NW_008360322.1:1345025-1379371 GCF_000622305.1 Nannospalax galili
CAGACTCAGAAAAACAAACAATGTTTGTTCTGCCTCGTATTTGGCTCCTAGCACCAAATCCTTTTAAATTCCAGGTCCTTTTAATAAGGTGATGCTATACAGCAGTCCCTTCTGCATGAAATAATTACCATCATCATGACTTTGGCTGAACCTGATCGCTAAACATAGTCACAATTGGGCTTGTTGACGGTTGTGTTCATTCATTAAAGGGGTGCCAAGCAGGGTCATGACCCTCACCTGAATATCCAGTCACTCTTCCCAGCCAACTAGTCCAGCCTTGGAAAACAAAAGAAAAATGATGAAGGACCCCAAAAGAGGGATGCTTTTGGAATCCCTTGTCAAAAAACTTCAATGGGCTCTCATATGAACATTTGAAAATTGCCCTGTTCTGACTTTTTCTAGTTCCCTATCTAGAACTTGATTTTACTTCTCCTTCACATCTCCTATTCATGATTCAAAGACTTTCTTCTCCCCTTAGACAAGAGTTACACAATTTAGGAGTCTTTTAGATAGACCCACCGAAAGGGTACTCCAGTTGCCTCACCCTGCGTCCCTGTTCAGCATGGAAGAAGCCAGAGAGGTTGGTGTCCCTATTCCCTATTGGCAATTTGGATTAACCCCTTCAGAGGATGGTATAAGAATAGGAAGTTGGAATTGGCAAGGCAGTTAGGGTAAAAAGACCCCAAAGAAATGTAACCAGTTTTTTGGCTAAAAGTCAAAATGTCCCTAGGCCTGTTAGCAACATACTCTGTTCCAAGGCCAAAAATGTCAAAAGTATTTGGGAGCTTGTATCTATTCCCTAAAAGATTTTAGGGTTAACTCTTCAGAGGGGAGAATGTTGGAGGGGAGGGAGTGGGCATGGATTTGATCAAAACACCTTATATGCATGTATGAAATTCTCAATAAAGTTTTTGTAAAAAAGGTTTTAAAAAGCTTAAAAAGTATTTCTCAGGTATTTGTGTTTCAGTTTTTAAGAACTGTTTAGTTCCTTGTCCCAAAATTTAACTGGGTTGTTTGGTTTTGTAATGTTTAGCTTTTTTAAGTTGTTTGTGTATTCTAAATACTCTCTATCGAATGTTTAGCTCATAAAGGTTTTCTTTCCTGTACTGTAGGCTTTCTCTTCTCTTGAGTGATGCTATTCTTTGCTGTACTGAAGATTTTTGGTTTCGGGTGATCCCATTTGTCTGTTGTTGGTATTAATTCCTGCACTATTGAGGGCCTGTTCAGAAAGTCCATGCCTTTGCCTGTAAATTCCAGGGTATTCCCTACTTTCTCTTCTTTAAATTCAGAGTTTGTGTTCTTATGTTGAGGTACTTGATTCATTTGGAGTCCAAGGTGAAAGATAGTGATCTAATCCCATTTTCCTACATGCATTTATTCAATTTGAGTGACACTATTTGTTAAACATGTTTAATTTCTCCAAAGGTTACTTTTGGCTCCTTTGTCAAAAAATCAAGTAGCTGTAAATATGTGAAAGTAAATCTGGGTCTCAGTCTTATATCATTGATCAATGTGCCTGTTTTTATGCCAGTACCATGATGTTTTTTTATTTCTTATTGCTATAGCTCTGTAGTATAATTTCAAGTAAGGAATGATGATGTCTTGAGTTCTTTTATTGTTCAGGGTTGTTTTGACTACCCTGGTTTTTTTATGTTTCCATATGAAATTTGAGATTAATTTTTTCAATGAGTTGGAATAGTAATAGAGTTTATTGAATAGAGAGATTGCTTTTTCTAGGATTGCCATTTTCACAATATTACTTCTGCTGATTCATGAACAAGGGAGGTCTTTCTATCATTTGTTATGTCTTCTATTTCTATAGATACCCACCCCTTCAAGCCAAGTATGAGTAGAAGGGTGCAACCTCAGTCCTTAAAGTGTCTTTGAGGGGATTTTTTCACTTTTATTTTATCCATCCCCACTTCCCCTACTGCAATAAAGATGACCGAGGTGTCCTGGATTCACTAGCGCAGAGTGAACTAGCTTCTCGAGACCCAGAATGCTGTGTAAGCTGGCTATCTAGAGGAAGTGAGCCATGACTGCAGAGACCTCAGAGACTGCACTCCTTCTTCAGTCACTCTGAAAGATGACTAATGTAACCATGGGAGCTTGAGGAGTTGACCAGATTAGTGAGCTGTTTTATATGCCTTAATCTTCATTTGTTGTGTTGCCCCCCTCCTTATGTCTGTTGCTGTGGTTCTTGCATTAGCCTTTGCCATAAGTTTGTAGAAGCTGCTCCAGGTTACTGGAGCCGTGGTAAATGGTTCCTAGTCACAATCTTTTACATCTTTTTGGTAAGATGCTTTATTACCGTTAGATTTTTCTCATCTGTTTCCCTTTGGAGGGAACAAAGCCTTTCATCTTGTGAGCCATGTATTCATGTAACTCAGTTTGGCCAGGGGATTACTTTGACCCTATTCTACCACACCAGTTTCTCAGGGAAAAGTCCAAGGAGCCTGTAGGCACAATAAGACTACCTACTGCATGTAAAGCATGAGATCAATATACATACGTCTGTTTTAACCCATGGTTCTCCCCCACTAGAGGTCCAGAGGTTCCGTAGCAAAGAGGCACTCGTTACCTCAGCCCAAATTATGGGCCCAGGACAGCATCGTCTTTTGGTGCACGAAAGGGCAAGGACAGGACCTAGATAGTCACCTTACTCTGTGAGGCTTGACTTGCAAGAGAGAAAACTTAACAACAAATACATATATGAACTGTCTTTGTCTGGTCCAGATGTATCAGAGACAATGAAATGATTTCTTGTTTCTTTTGTCCTTGTTGGGGTTGTGTCACATGTGTCACTTGACAGGGACAATTTAAAACTTCACTCGTCCAAAGGAGTGTTTCCACAAATGATTATAAGCTAGGACACTGTAATCCTGTCAATTTTATTATTTTTATCCCCATAATCTCAAAATGGGAAAAAAAGCCATTGGCTTTGCATATGAATCTATTGATGGGGGAGAACCCAGGAACTGTATTAATATGGAGGACATGAGGGGTGGCAGGAAGGTAGGGATGGAGAGGAAGGAGGACATCTGGGAATGATTAAAATACATTGTATGAAGCATCTGAATCAATATTTTTTTTAAAAAAAAAGAGGGTTTCACACAGATTAGACTCAGAGGGCCTTTTTAAAAAATGATAAAAAATAATAGAGGATATGAAGGGGATAGGACGGTGGGGGTAGAGAACAGGGAGGAAGTCTGAGAATTATTAAAATACATTGTATGAAATACTTGAATCAATAAAATACTTTTAAGAAAAAGGTTTCGGTCAACCTGCAAAGCCAAGTTTCATCAGGTCTTTCATTCCTCCCTCCCATTCCTACTGCCAAAATAAACCTGTTTCTGGTCCTAGCAGAGACCATAGCCCAGATGATAAAGATCTCATCTTGCTATATATGTAGGAGGACCACTATGGGGGAATCAATGTCCTTGGGAGGCTAGAGAATTAGATCATCACTAGTCCTAGAATGAGACAAAGTACCCCATCCTATTCATACTACTACCAGAAATTGTCTTCTCAAAACCTCAACTATTATAAGAAATTGCATGCCAGATGGAGAGGATGGTTCAACACTTTTCTTGGGAATCTAACATGCCCGGAGCAAAGTTTTTGCAACACAACTGCTCAGAAACTTCAGTAGTGGAGATCTCCTAACCTTTCTGAACCATATCATCACACTCTGTCTAATTTCTTTCATCTTCACCAGGCATCGATTGTAGGAATTGTAGGAGTACTGGAAAACACATGGGTCTTACTGGAAAATGAGGAGGGGCCTCCTGAGCAAGTAATCCATAATAATTTATGGTTCTGTCTATGCAGAATGGGCCCTGGGGGGTACTGTACTCCTATCTGTATGTCAAATCATATTATCACCTTATAGGGGGTAATAGAAATAATAACTAATGAAACTGCAAAAGCCCTTATTCTAGCCAAACAGCAAATCAAAATATGCAATGCTATTTATCAAAACCACTTGGCTGTAGATTACCTCCTGCCTCTGAGGAAGGAATTTGTGGACAACTTAACCTGAGCAACTAGTGCTCAAACATAGATGAGGAAAAGGTCATAAATAAAATCACAGGCGAAATGAGAAAAATCACCATGTCCCAGTTCAGACCTGGAAGAGTTAGAACCCCAGGGAAATTGTGCAGTGGGGGGGGGGAGGATTTTTTTCAACTTTGTTAAAACCCTCGCAGGTTTTAGTTTTCAGAGTTTGTCTGATTCTACCCTGTCTAGCTCCCTTAACTATAAGGTCAGTCTCGAGTCACATGATCAAAAGAAAACTGGCCACACATGCAATGCTGTTAAGGAAATATAAGCCCTAAACCAAGATGATGCTCTTTGACCCTGAAAGGGAGTCCAAGCATCAAAGGAGGGAATGTGATAGAGGCTGTGGGGAGCTGCTCCTCCAACCATTCCCAGGCCATCACCAGAGTTCGAAGGGGTAGTAATGAAGCCACCAATGGGAAATGCCTAAGTGCAGCTCTGACTCCAAGATGACCCTACCTGCAGACTCATCACTTGCTACCCAGATGTGGTATATACTTGTCCTCTACCAAGCAAGCTAGACTGGCAAGCAGTGCACAGATGCCTTCTTCTCCAGCCAATTCACCTGCTTGCTTCAGTCACCACAACCTAATTTGACCATAGATGCTCCATAAGAGGTGACGGGCAGAGGGAGTCAGGCACCACTCTCACCCAATCAATTGGCCTTAACTGCATAAGGGGGAATTGCTGAGGATATAAAAGCTGAAAATGCCATGATGGACAGCTCTCACCATTTTGTGCAGCTGTTCAGAGGTCAAAGGATGTATGTTTTTGTGTGAACTTTCCAATGCGGTCTTAAATGGGGGTGTGCCCACTTTTCTGTAAGTAACTTTTACCCTCTACTGTTAGTAGGCCCAATAAACTCCCTAGGATTTTCCAAACTGCAGTTTTGGAGAATTCATACTTCAGTTTGTAGTAAGGACATTGGGAGGAGGGACCTGGAGGCTGCAGTGCCTCCCAGAAGTAATTTTTAGAACATCAGACAAAGGGAGGGAACAGCATATAAATCAATGTCTACATGTGCTCACAGTCTTCATGCACAATTGCACAACTGCAGCCCTACCACAGCCCTGTAGTCTAGAGGGCCCAATCAGAGCACATGTAATTTCCATACAGGAAAAACAAAGAAACTAAAGTGCAGCAAGGAGAAATGAAATGAAATAATTCCCTGCTGTGTACGTGGCTCAGTCTTTGGGAATGAGCCCATAGAGTTTTTGTAGAGGAATTAAACTCTGCTCCCTGACTCAGAACGCCTCACTGTTCTGCCTCTCTATATGAGTGTCCTACAGCATATTGAAATAGAAACAATCACAAAAATATAATAATTAATGACACAGAGATTTTTTTGGAAAAGTTAACAAAGATCACCAATCATAAGCCAAACTAACTAAAAGATGGAGTAAACATAAACAGTAATAATAAAATTAGAAAAAGGAAACATTACAAAAACTACAAATAATTCAGAAATCTAAAAGGACAGGCATTAAAAACTTATGTTCCAATAAATCAGAAAATTGACTAGAAATTGATGAATTTCTAGATGTATATGTAGATTAAATCTACAACTTAAATAGATCTTTAGCAATCAGTGAGATTGAGGCAGCTATAAAGATACATGGGACAGAGAATGCAAATATTTCTGACACACTGATTTTATTTCATATAGATATATGCCCAGAATTAAGGGGTTTTTATCATATGGTAATTGGAAATTTATGGTTGAAAACTCTGCATAACATTTTCCATAACTCATGATAATTTATATCAAAATCAATATTATGTAAAGTTACCACTTTTTCTAAATTTTTGTCAATACTTGTTATCTTTTGTCTTTTTTATTATGGCCATTCTAATAACTGTAAGATGATTTATATTGTGGCTTCGATTGCATTTCTGTAAATGATATAGTGGCAAAAAGACCCCATAAGAGAAAACTGGTCAAGAGAATCAGACTGTCTGGTCTGAACTGTATGGTCTTAAACACCCAAAAGGAAAGTATAACCAAAGAGTAAAGTCATCAGTACATTTCTTTAAGAGTTCAAGGGATTACATTTCCCAGATATAGGCTTAAGTTTATATAAAAAGTCATTTAGACAATTATTTTTCACTGATGATTTTGTTCCTAACCAGAAAGTGCTGCTCAGATGTAAGACTTCATATCTTGGTCTCCAATACTGTAGTGCCCATCTGTAGCTAAGGGAGACAATCAGCTATTGTTCTAAAATGATGGATATGTTTGTTTTCTCCCTCATCTAGAAGCCTTTGAGAGGGAACTGACACTGATTCTAACCACTCCAACAGCTATCAAAATACCTGAAAGCAAATCCTGAATCCATCACTCTAGAGTCCAGCCTTGGAAGACAAAATTAAAATGAGGAGGAACTCAATTGAGGGATGTTTTTGGAAACCTTTGTCAAGAAATTCCAACGGACTCTCATATGAACATTTGAAAATTGCCCTGTTCTGACTTTTTTCTAGTTCCCTGTCTAGAACTTGTAATGCTAATTACTCTTGCCTTTACTTCTCCTGCACATCTCTTATTCTCGATTCAAAGCCTTAAGAGATAAGAGTTATGTAGTTTGGGAGTCTTTTAGAGACCCACTGAAGGGGTACTCCAATTGCCTCACCCTGCCTAACCTCTTCAGAGGATGGTGTGATAAGAATAGGAGGTATGAATTCACTAGGCAGTTAGGGTAAAAGACCCCAAAGAAAAGTGGCTACTTTCTTGGCTAAAACTCACAATGTCCTTGGGCCTCTTAGCAACCTACTCCATCCCAAAGGTCAAAAATGTAGAAAATATTTGGGAGCTTTTATCTAATCTTTAAAAGATTTTAGGGTTACCTCTTCAGAAGGGGGAATGTTAGAGTAGCCAAAAGCCTCATAAAAATAAATCAGTCAATCAAAGAAGAAAGCATACATGAAGTTATCACAAAAAAGTGATGGGGAGATACGGGAGGAGTTGGAGGGGAGGGAGTGGGCATGGATTTGATCCAAACACCTTACAGACATGTATGAAATTCTCAATAAATTATTTATTTAAAAAATTTTTTTTTTAAATCTGGTCTGGATAAAACCTTAACTTTCCAGTTTTGCCAGATCAATCATCTGGTCACAGGACTACCCCTGGGAAGATGGATTTACCTTAAGTCATGAAAAATAGATAGGTGAAATACCTGATACATTAATAAAATGGTTAACTTTTCCTGCCCAGAATCCTTGCCCTGCAGTGCAGTGCTTATGGATCAGGTCTTAGACATGTAGCTTTCATTAGATCTGCCCACTTTTCAAAATTCATCAGAAAAGCAAAACCTCTTTTTTACTTCTTTCTACCTCTTTCTAAGTATGGTTTCCATAACATTCTGGACTGCCCCGACAGTTTGGGTTTCTGTACTTTTATTTCGCTAAAGTTCCCTTCCCCTCCCTACCTTATAGCTACTAATCTACCGCATGTCAACCTCTCCATGCAGGCAGGCTCTAAAGCAGTATGGCTTTATCCATTTTTTTTCTCCCTTCAATTCTCAGGGAAGCTGCTGAGTTTTACAACTTCTCTGCCCTGAAGATTTTTCTTTAAATTCAAATGAAATTCTAATGACGAAATCCATTCTTAAATTCTTTTATAAATGATATTAAGAGCCCTGAATGGAGACCCTGTTTTCCCCATACCATCATGGTTGGTAATACTGAGGTTTTTCACACACTTTGTCATTTTTATGTCTTCTTGAAGTTATGGTTAGCATGCACAGGCCCATTTTCAAACTGGGCTATTTCCTTTCTTGCTATTGAACAGCTTAGAACCTTTTGTGTTTTGGATGTTAACCCCTTATCAGAAAGATCGCCCTCCCATGTACTGTCCCATTCCGTGGGTTGTCTGGTCAATCCGTTCTTTCCTTTGCTGTGGCAAGATTTTTAGTTTGATGCAGAGCCTTCTAATGTTCTTAATTTGAATTCACATCCAAAAACAAAAACAAATTTGCTAATGCCACGAAGCAATTGCATAGTTTTCTTTAGTGGTTTTATACTTTATGTTTAATCTCTTAACTCATTCTAAATTGAATTTTATAAATATTGCAAAATAAGAACCTCATTCTTTTGCATGTTGTAATTCCATTTTTATCAGGTTCAATTATTTGAACAGACTGTCCTTTCCAGACAGTCTGGCTTCTTTGTCAAATATAATTGGCCTTAAACTCGTAGAAGTCCTAGGAAATAGAACTAAAGATCATAAATAGTCTATTTAACCAAAATTTGGAACCATCTAAGAAAATAAATGGTAGCATTTCTAATTTATAACCAATTAATAAAAGTTTTGGGAACTATTGAAAGTGAAATGTCAATAAATAAAATTAATTAATAAAATTAGAATGAAAAGAAAATTAGAGATGTTAAAGATTAGAAAATTAATTAGAAAATTTGGAAATTGTGTCAGAACTAAAGCTACATTCTGAGAATGCAACTTTTCTCAAGCCCCTGGTCTCTTCTACCCTTTCCCCACCTGGCCTTTTCTGTCTTTTTTTTTTTTTAAACCACCTTCCCCTTCAACTCTCTATTAATACCCAAGTAAAACCAAATTTGTATCACAAGAGAAGCTTTTTATGGCCTCTTTTAAGATAAATCATGGAGAACAAAGAGATCCTAATACTATATACGCCCTGGATAAAACCTACCAAAAACTGATTATGAGTTTTCCTATGCTATATCAGGACCTTTTGGTATTTGCTAAAGAGTACAAATCATCCAGTTAATCTAAAAATCATTATTTTTTTTACTTTTATTTAGAACTTCCATTTGTTAGGGGTCTCTCTCTCTCTCTCTCTCTCTCTCTGCTTATTAGTTCTTAAAACAAGAAAATATTAAAGTAAATATGCATAACAACCCTCACCTTATGACATTTTTGCCTTTCACTGGTCCCTTCTTACATCTCAAAACAATGTCAATTTTCTTCTTTGGTTTTTGCTAAGAGTGAATTCTGTTTTAATGTAATAATGTTATGTGTTGTTTGCCCATTGATCTGTTAGCCCACCTAAGATTTGATATTCTTACTTGAAATTAAAATTCAATGTTTTATTTGGTGGTCGTCTTAACTATCTGAAGCATTAGTTAAATACAGGCATACAGACTTTTAAAGTCAGTTTCTTTTGTTTTACTTCCACAAGCAGCTTGAGTAATTTCCATTATATTTATGGTTATGAAAGCTCTAAGTAGTTCCTACTCTAACCAACCTGTGTGGCAGTAATGAATGAACTTACAATAACTGTGACAGCATGATTGCATGTACAAGACCTGTGCAAACTTAATCACACAAAACCCAGCATAGAACTGGGGAAACAGGCAGGAGGCACCATCCTCAGCTGAGAAACTATTAGCAGTTGATCACTGCTTGGCAAGGGAGAGTTGATCTTTTTTAAAGGATCAACTAGGTAGGCTGAACAGACTTCAGTGAATGAATTCACACCAAGGGGCATTTCGGTAACAAATTTGATGCAAGAGACCTCAACATATATGACAAAATACACTAAATTCTGTGGGCAAACTATGGGGGGGTGCAAATGGGGAGGAAGTCTAAATATCATTAAGATGTATTGTATGAAATGCACAAAAATTTAATAAAAAATACACATTGGAATAAAAAGACACACGTACACTCCCCTCTTTGTCAGACTATTGAAAGAATGAACTCCAAAATATTGGTAGGAATCTTCTGCCGAGCATGAGGATTATTGAAACTCTGGGGCATTAGAGAAGGAACTTGTCTTCTGGACTTGCATCTTGTTAGCTTAACTTGAAAGAGATACTGAGTTTGAAGCTGGGACAATGGTGGACGGGGGCCACACCTCACTGGGCTGCTTAGGTACACGTATGTCTTGCTTTCTCTTTAAGCCCCACCTTCATGTTAGTACCACAGTATGGACCTGGAGTGATACAGGATCTCTTTGTCACTCTTCCTAATGTGGCCACATTAAACAATTCTCCTTTTTCTGCTTTTCACCATTAATATGGCTCCTTTTATTATGGAAAATCAGGAAGCCAAGAAATTAAACACTCAACCAGAGAGCTGGAGAGCTCACTCTTTAACTATGCTCCCAGATCCAGATGAGCTAACACTCTGAGGTTTTGAGCCTCAGTTACAGAAATAAGGATTTTTATGTCATTTATTTAATAGGTATAACCTTACTGTGTTTAGACTACAGCCTATATGATTTTTAACGTAAATGTCTACGTGTATGTAAACCATTACAGGAAATTCTTTTCATGGTCAAATGGTCAGCGTTTTTACAGAAGCAGATCTTGCAGGCAAGGGTTAAGACAACCTTAACTGTATAACTTGCTTCTTGTACCAACACAATAGTTAACAGACATTTCATGAAATAACTGACCTATTTGCTTCAGGCCCTTTTGTTTTCTCCACTTCAGTTTTACCTTCTCTCAGTATAGTTAAGTACTTAATAATAAGAGCATTACAGTGTGACTACTAGCTGTCCTAAAGAACAGCAAAGTACAAGACTCAGTCATAAGAAACCTATCTAAGACACATAGAGCAACATTAAATGCGTGAACATATTTTTCCCCATCGTTTTAATTGGCTTATTGAGTACAGGCGGATGAAGCTAGCTTATTGGAGCACAGTCTATGACCAATAAGTCCAGTAACACTATTCTCAATCAATTTCATTCTAGTTCTTGAAGCATTAAGACAAAAGAAAGAAATTAAAAGATACAAGTTGTAAAGGAATAAGTCAAATTATCCCTAACTGGAAAATGATATGATTTTATTCAAAAGAGCTCCCAAAAATTCTATCAGAAAACTTCTAGAAATGATCAGCACTTTTAGCAAAAATGACAAGATATAAAAGCAACTTACAAAAATCAGCAATCTTTCTATATACAAATAAGAAGTATGTTGAGGAGGCTGGAGAGATGGCTCAGCAGCTAAGAGCACTGACTACTCTTGCAGAGGACCTGGGTTCAATTCCTAGCACCCACATGTGGCTATGAACCATTCTTAACTCCAGCTCCGGGGGAATCCAAAGCCCTCTTCTGACCTCTGCACCACTGCATGGCACGAGTACACTCACATACATCTAGGCAATACACTCATACACATAAAATAAAAAATAAATAAATAAAACATTTTTTACAAAGAAGCATGCTGAGGAAAAGATCATGGAAACACTCCCATTTACCTTAGCCTCAAAAAATAAAATAAAATAAAATATTCAGGCATAAACCTAACCACAGAAGTGAAAAACCTCTACAACAAAAACTTTTAAATGTCTGAAGAAATAAATTAGGGAAAATACTAGGAAATGGAAAGACTTTCCATGCTCATGAGTTGGCAGTGCTAATATTTAAAAATAACCGTCCTACAAAAGCAATGTACAGAGTCAGTGCAATCCCAGTGAAATTTCCCTTAACATTCTTCACAGAAATAGAAAAAAAAATCCTAAAATTCATATGGAAGCATAAAAGACCCTGAATAGCCAAAAGAATTCTGAGCAAAAATAACAATGCTAGAGAGGTTACCATACCAGATTTTAAGCTACATTACCTTTTTAATAAAACCACATTGCTCTGGCACAAAAACAGGCATGGAGATAAATGGAACAAAATAGAAAACCCAAACCAAAGCTCATGTAATTACCACTGTGTGATATTTGACAAAGATACAAAAATATACACCAGAGGAAAGACAACATCTTCAACAAATAGTGCTAAGGAAAGGGGTCTATATGCAGAAGAAAGAAATTAGACCCATCTACAACCCTACACAAAAATCAACTCCAAATGGATCAGAGACCTCAGTGTGAAACCTGAAAGGGTGAAACTGCCAGAGGAAAACACGAGTAGGGCACTAAAAGATTACAGGAACAGGAAAGGCCTTTCTGTGTAGAACTCCATTTTAATTTTTAATTTTTAAAATTGTATGTGTATGAGTGTCTTGCCTGCATATATGTAATTGCATCCATGTCGTGAAAAGCTTGTGGTGATCAGAAGAGGGTGTTGGATCCCTGGAAAGGGAGTTATGAATGGTTGTTAGCTACAGTGTGGTGCTTGGAATTGAACCCAGGTTTCTGGAAGACCAGCCGGTGCTCTTAACCACTGATCCATCTCTCCAACCCATCTTTAGTTTTTTGAATTCTTTATATATTCTAGACATGAACTCTCTGCCAGGTGTATGCTGTTATGTTTCTTCACTTGAATGGTGGTATTCTTTGTTATACAGAAGCTTTTTGTTTCATGAGGTTCCCTTTGTCTGCTGCTGCTCTTAATGCCTGTTCTGCCAGGGTCTTGTTCAGAAAGCCCTTTCCTGTGCCTAGAAGTTAAGATGTAGTCATTATTTCCTAGTCTATCAGATTCTTCGTACCAGGTCTTATGTTGAAGTTCTTGATCCATTTGGAGTTTTATGCAGGGTGAGAGATAAGAATTTTGTGTCATTGTTTACATGTAACTATCCAGTTTGACCAGCACCATTTGTTGAACATGCTGGCTTTTCTCCCATGTAATGTATTTTTTATTTCTTTGTCAAATTTCAAATGCCCTTAGAAATGTGGGCTTATATCCAAGTGTTCAAATCTATTACATTAATGTTCATTTTTATGCCACTACTATGCTGTTTATGTTGTTACAAAAACTCTGTAGTAAACTCTAAATCAGTGATGCTGACACCTCTGACAAGGTTTTTATTGCTCAGGAATTTAGGCTATCCTGGGTCTTTTGTGTTTCCCTATGAATTTTAAGATTTTTCTTTCATGGATTATTAGGATTAGTGTTGTGAAAATGGCCATATCATACCAAAAGCAATCTATAAATTTGATTGTGATATTCTTTATTTACAACACAAGTGGGACTTAAAGACCTTTCCTATTTCATCAAATCATAAGTCTTGGTAATTCTAAAGATTTAAAATAGTATTGAGATTTTTGTTTTACAATTTCTAAGATGTGTGACATTACTTTTAAGATCTATTAGAACTTTAAGACCATTAAGTATTCTTTTGAATAAAATATCAGGAGAATATACTTTCTGTACAATTTTCCATTCTTTAAAGAGTTTAAAAAGTAGTTAACATATCAAAGGATTTTATGGTAGTGTTTGACAAATCAAAACAATCTTAATAATATTATCTGTTAAATAAACATATTCCTAACACTAGTACAAAATAGAATTTCCAGAAAAGAATCATTACATTATGATGAATTAAAAACTGTTTACATAAATGTTATTATCATGTGTCATCAGAAAATAGAATTTGTGCTTCAAGCAAATACAGAATCCAGTGACATCTGAGGTACAGGAAATACTGGCACATGAGCCAATATTTCTCAGTCCCTACATTAAACATCTTTAAAAAGTATTTTATTATTTTTATTTTATGTGTATGAGTGGTTTGCCTGCATGTATGTAAGTGCCCGCATGTCATGCGGTGCCTGCAGAGGCCAGAGGAGAGCGTCAGATCCCCTGGAACTGGAGTTATGGATGGTTTTGAACCACCATATGGGTACAGGGACTCAAACTCAGGCTCTCTGCAGGAACAGTGCTCTTAACCACTGAGCCATTGCTCCAGCTCTAAATAACTTTTAAATCCATAGAAGTTTATTGAATTCCTACTATATAGGAGCCTTACTGAAAGACAATGTGGATATGAAGTTGAGAAAAACCAAATAGGTTATTTAACTCAGGCAACATAAATTCTATTGAGCAATACTACTACATAAAGTCAACTTGAATTCCTATTATTCACTGAGCTCTGTCTCCACCCTACCATGGATGCTTATCTCTGTAAACTTCTTCAGTCAGAGATCCCTCTCAGGTGACAATTAGGTCTCCATCATTGTATTATTTAATGTATCAGCTCTCCCTTCTTTTCTGACATTGCAAGGTACTCCCAACTCATCTTTACATTCCTTACTCAAGCCTTTAAGACAGCCGTTTTGCTAAAAACTTCTACTTCCTTTTATTGAAAAAAAAAACAGTATTATAAACCAAGATCTAGGTGTGATATGTGTTTGTTCCTAAGGGGTATCCTTTTTAGTCTTCCTTGGCTGACAGAGCAAGGATATGTATGTAATAATACATGGCTTAGCAGTTAAGAGCACTGACTGCTCTCGCCAAGGAGCCAGGTTCGATTCCCAGCACCCACATGGTGGCTATGAACCGTCCTTAACTCCAGTTCCAGGGGAATCCGAAGCCCTCTTCTGACCTCTGTGGCATTGCACGACATGGGTGCACTCACATACATGCAGGCAATACATTCATACACATAAAATAAAAATAATAAAATATTTGAAGGAAAAAAAGAGAAAAAAATACTATTATTTCTAATGGATAGCCAAACACAATCTGTACTTATTTTTCTAAAGTTTGCTGCTAGCAAAGGAATTGTTTCAGCCACCTAGACTCCTAATAAGAGTGACCTAATTGCTTTTGCTTGGCCAGATCCTCTGCTGCAACAAAAAGGAATATGAGAACAGAGCACTCCTAGATATTTGAGAGGAGTTGCAGAATACATAGGAAGGACCCCCTTTCCCAATCTCAATATAATAATCAAATATATATGTTCATATAAATAACAGCCTCTTAGCATCTATGGTGGCAGGATATTGATAGGCAGTATTATACTTTGAGGATGCTAGATGCATTTAAAAGAAAATACTTTCTTTGGGATCTCAGTATTTTCTTCAGCAAAATGAGAATTGTCATTTCTAGAAGGAACACTGTTTGTCATGCTTACCTCGCTAGATTTCAAAAGGACATACTTCAGAGAGGGTAAAGAAGACAGAGGTTAACGGCTGTGGAGGAGGATTAGTTGTGTGTTTTCCCCAACCGTGGAGATCCAGCCAAGGAGGATCTCCATTCACCCGTGAGAAGAGCTTGATGTGTGTAAGATAGGTGGGCTAAGATAAAAAGATGCAGGTGTTCTGCCTGGAGGCTCTAAAGTAGCTCAGGCAAGAACATCAGATAAAGTTTTAAAGGTCCTCCTTCAGAAGTTTGAAGAAAATTTGTTCTGAAAATCCCAGAGTATGAAGATAACAAAAATGTCATAGGTTGATGACAGATCATCACATGGAGAAAATGTGAGCAAAGCTTTCCAAACAAGTGCCCAGCAATGAGAAAGAAAATCAAATCAAGGTAAAGATTTTGGAGACCTTAGAAGTTTTCTGTACTAGAAATACATTTGAGATACAAACTCCAAACCAGGAAAATAGGAGGGCCACAAAAATCAGGGAGGTTGAAGGAAATGTGAGGAGCTGGGGAGAGATAAGACATTTTATTCACTCTGAAAAAGGCCTCCACACAGACCACTGGGCAGGAGCCACTAGCAGGCACCTATGCACACTCCAGCATACAAGGGTCACAAACAGGCAGGCACAGCTGCAGACAAGCAAACAGCCTGCATGGAAATAGGCTTACCGGCCTACAGACATACACAGGCAGGTTGGCAAAGTCAAAGGTAAAGGCAAATACAAAGGCTACGGCCTCTGACCTAATGGCCTTATTTATGCAAAACCCACACAAAAGTGGCATCTGCTAAGAATAGTTATATGACAGGCAAAATCATTGTTTACTTTGGGTTCCTTAGACATCAGATGTCAGTCACTTTGTGATGGCTCAGTGCCTCCCAGATGCACAAGGTTTGTCATCTCGGCCCATGCCAGATATCTATATCAGCACTATGTTGTTTAGACTTAAACTAGCCCATATGACCCTCTGTTTCCTACAGCACATTAGATTCAGTTGAGATTATTTCTTTCTGGATTTCAACCTTTTATCACATAGTTATAGCTTAAAGTGAAGTTATTAAATATCACTCTGCAAGGCTTTGAGGAGCGTGTTCCTTTCAAATGTGATAGAGACAAAGCAAACTAGAAAAACCTATAGTGACTCCTGTTTCCTTTCATGGATAACTTATGATAACATAATAAATAATTTTGCTAATGCTTGTTCTTATCTTTTATCTTAGGAATCCAGCATCACTAGCTACCCTGGAAACAAACCTCTAAGAACAGACAGTTACATAGGAACACAATATTCACTAAAACATTGTTTTAAATAATGTTGGGAACTATTTAGATAATCAAATATATATGTTCATATAAATAACAGCCTCTTAGCATCTATGGTGGCAGGATATTGATAGGCAGTATTATACTTTAGTTTGGAAGGGGATAATTGCATTGATTTTTCTTATGAACATATTTCTATTTCATAATAAAAAATTTAATGAGGATGTTACAAGTTATAATTCCTATCTTAAACAAAAATAATAACAGCTAGAAATTTGAAAATCAGTGACCTGGAAGGTGACTTCAGGACACTGTGTCCATAAAAATTAAAACTCCATATTAAGCATGGAAAGGCCAGTTCATCTAGAAAAATTTTTTAGTTTACTTTTCATGAACTAGAAATAATTAGAGCTAAAAGCTCATAGGATCATTCAAATATCTGCTTTTGAAAAACTGCTATATAGACTTGGTGTGAATCAATGAAAAGGTCAAGGCAGAGGCAGGGACCAGAACCCTGAGAAGCACACCTTTGGTGATCTCACACTTCACTGGGTTTTGCCATAGGCATTCTGTCCAGTTCTCATCAGAGCAGAACAATGTGTTCCTGGCTCTGGAAAGAGGAACAAAATGGAAATTTCTGTGAAATGCACCTACAGACTTTCCCACACAACAGTTGGACAGAGATTCCCTGAACCCGTACTTTTCAAGAAAAGATCTACAGAAAAAGCCTTGTTTGATATACACGGGAGAATGCCAGGTTAGATTCTTCAGCCTTCACCATTTACCTAAATAAGAAAAAGAGAATCAGGATCTCAAGAAAAGGGATTATAGATGTTTCAGTCAAGGTACAAATGGGGAAGCACATACATAATTTTATAGTCATAGTGCAGTGATTTGAATGTGATAATGTTTCTTATAGGCTCCTGTATTTAGACACTTGTTTCTAAACTAATGGTGCCATTTTGGAAAGTTGCCCAACCTTTAAAAAGTGGAACCTTACAAAAAGAAAGGAGTCATTTAGAGATGGGCAGTGAGGTTTCTCTAGACCAGGATATGCTAAGAAGCAGTAAAACTGGTAAATATTGCAGTTCTTTTTTTAATCTTTTGAGAAGACAACTCAAGATTGATTTACACAGTAACTGAACTAGTTTATACTCAGGTGTGGTGGTACCCCCCTTTAAACCCAGCCCTGAGGAGGCAGACACAGGAAGATATCAGTGAGATCAAGGCCAGCCTGGTCCACATAGTGAGTTCCAGGGAGGCTGAGACTACCCACATCTATGATGGGAATCTTATAGTAATTTTAAGATTATTTTCCTGATGGCTAGGGATGTAGATTTCTTTTAAATGTAACTATCCATTTCCATTTCTTCATTTGAGAACATCCTGTCCAGTTCCATAACCCATTTCAATTGAGTGGTTTGTTACCTTGAAGTTCAGTCTTTTTAGTCCTTTATATATTATAAATACTAATCTGTTACCGGATATATAACTGCCAAATACTTTCTCCCATTCTTTAAGCTGTATTTTCAGTTAATTTTCAGTTCACATTGCTGTCCAAGACTTATCAGTTTCAGATATCCCATTTGTTACCTGTTATTCTAATTTCCTGTGCCTCCAGACACTCCTTAGTCATGCCTTATGAAGATGCCTTATATACTCCCTACAGTTTCCTCTAGCAGTTGTGGCACAGCAGGTCTTAGATTGATGTCCTTTATCTATTTGGCACTCAGTTTTCTGCAATATGTGAGACAATTCTCTAGTTATACAGTTTTCCCAACACCATTTGTTAAAGTGTATTTTTTGGAGTCTTTGTAGGAATTAATACCCAGAATATATCACGAATTACATAAAACAAAGAAGAAAACAAATGACCCAGTTAAAAAATGGGCAATGGATCTGAACAAAGAGCTCTCAAAAGAAGGAATAAAAATGGTTAAGAAACACCTTTAAAATTGTTCAACATCATTAGTAATTAGGGAAATTCAAATCGAATCTACAGTATGCTTTCATTTAACCCAAAGCAAAATGGCTAAGATCAGGAGCAAATGGCACCAAATGTTGTTATGGATATGCGGAAAGGAGAACCCTCAATCACTATTGGTGTAAACTGGTATAACCACTTTGAAAATCAGTGTGCAAAACTTTTTAAAAACTAAAAGAAAATCTACCATTTTATCTGATCATACCACTCCTTGGCATGTACCCAATGTACCCATTCTACTACTGAGATTCTTGCATCACCATGCTTGTTGCTGCTCTTTTCACAGCAGTTAAAAAATAGAAACAAACTAAATGTTCCTCAGTTGAAGAATGGGTAATGAAAATGTGGTACACTTACACAATGGAGTTCTACTCAATGCTAATGAAAACCAAAACCATGAACTTTGCTGATAACTGGATAGAACTGGAAATTATTATATTAAGGGAAGTAACATAGACTCATAAACAAGTGACATGTGTTCTCTCTCATTTATGGACCTTAGATCCAAATCCATAGATAGAAGTATATATCCTGATGTATAATGTAGGAACCAGGAAAATGGAAAAAGAGCCATGGGGATAAAGAGGATGAGGGAGCTTGAGAGAGGGAGCTAGTAGAAAACAGGTGTTTTTAAGTGGAGAAGGGAGAAGAGGGGGGTATTTTAACCTGGGAGGGAGTAGGGAAAGTTATAAAGGGGGAGTAAGAGGAGAGATAAATAATGTTTAGATGGTATGAAAAAACAGAAGGAAAGATCCTACTGAAAAATATACATACAATAAAAAGTGCATGTGTATAGCTGAATGCTATATAACAAAAAACTCAGTGACAGGCAGGTGAAACATGCCTTTGAGTTGATGGTCAAGGTAGTCCATGAGACTTCCAAAATAACAGGCTACTTCCACAGCCCTTGATTGCTTCCCAGAACTTGAAGGAAAGACTCTATTGCTCAAGACAGGCCACACTTCAGACATAGGACTTGAAGCAGTGAAGCTGGAACAGACCTGGAAGCCTCCTCCCTGACGACTAGCTCTCATGGTATCAGGACACTATACAAGCTGCCAAGGGTGGAAAACAATTTATCCAGCCCTATCCAGTTGTCAAACCTAATAAGCAACAATGACTTGATCAGCAAACTACCGCTATTGGTGCAGTAGTGGCACTTTTATCTTGGGGCTAAACTGTCTAATTGGAATTAAGGTCCACTCAATGGGCAGGAACTCATTACTGTAAAAATAGCCAAATAACCATGGTTGGATGGGTCATGGAAGCTAGAGAAAAACCTATTTTTGCCCCATTCCTTAGACCAATGTAATTTATTGCTTTATTCTAAATATGAATACTCATATTTTCAGACAAGCATACCATTCACTCCTCATCAAAGAAGCTTTTTGCAACAGATAGAGACCATTACAGAGTTCAAGAACTGGTCAAATTTAGAAAATAAGTGTCTCTGAGATACTTAAGCCTAAGTGACACATCTTCAATGCAACCCTACTCCTAGGTGAATGCATCGCTCATCTCTCACCAGAGGAGGTTCCTTATGCAGCAGGTGGCAATTAACACAGAAGCTCACAATTAGCCAATGTACAAAGAACAAGAGGATGAAGAGTGCTTATCCCTGAATAAGACAGTTGTTCCAAACCTCTGCCTCCCAAGGCTCAGGGATCATTGCAATAGAAGTAGTAGAAAGATTTTAAGATCCAGAGGGGTTGGATGACCACAAGGAAACAGTCTTCCAGACAGCTGGTCAGTTACTCATATGAACTCATAGCAATGATGACAGCATGTGCAAGTCCTATGCAATCTCAAACAGACAGAATCCCAGCATAGACACAGAGAAGAGGGTAAGAATTTCCAACCCAACCAAAGGAACTTTGGCAATTGATGACTGTTGGGGGCACGGAGAAGAGTGTCTTAGATGTATAGGAATTTTGGTGGATATGGTGGATACCCACACTGAAGGACATTTGGGACACATATAAGAATCCATAAGCCGTATTATACATATATGAGAGCATATTAAATTGGGCGGGGAGCAGGTGCAGATAATGGGAGAGATCTAAATACCATCAAACTGCATTGCATGACTATCACAAAAATTCATTAATTTTTTTTTTTGTCTTTTTGAAGGAGGGTCTCCCTATAGCCCCAGCTGTCCTGGAACTCACTAGGTAGACCAGGCTGGCCTTGCAATCAGAGAGATCTGCCTGCCTCTGCCTCCTAAGTGCTGGGACTACAGGTGTGCGCCACCACGCCCAGCCATTAATGTTTTTTTTTTTTTCATTTAAATGAGTTAGCTGTAGTTGTGTGAACTTATATTTGAGTTCGCTGTTCTAGTCCATTAATCTGCATGTCTGGTTTTGTGCCAGTACCATGCTGTTCATGTTGTTATGACTGTGAACATAACCATATAAATCATAAATTGAAATCATGTATAATATCTCCATGACAATTTTGTTATTCTTGTTGCTCAGAATGGTTTTGGCTGTCCTTGATTTTTGTGCTTCCATACAAAAAAAAATACTGTTTTATGTTATGTCATTGAAGAGTGGCCCTGTAGTTTGATTGTGATTGCACTGAATTTGTAGATTACTTTTGGCAAAATAGGTATTTTCCCAGATTAATTGTACCAATCCATAAGTTTTGTAGCTCTTCAGTCCTCCAGTGTCTTCCTAAATTTCTTTTCTCAGTGTTGTAAGGCTGTTTTTTTTTTTTAAAGAAAATGTTTTTATTTTTTTTTAAGGCCAAAGAAACTATATGAGGCTCCCTATGAGGATCAGGATTTTGCAAACTTCTCTATTTCTTTTTTAATTTTTTAAATTTTATTGTTGAGCTTTTGTAATTTCATAAAACAGTTCCAATCAAATTCAGACCTCCTTCCCCACCCATGCCTCCCCTATCCCCCCATGGAACCTCATGTACTCTGTCACACGTTAAGTCCTATTCATTCAGGCATTTGTCCCCAAATGTCTTTATTGTAGAGGTTTCTCATTTATTGGTTTAGTTTATTCTCAGGTAGTGTGTGTGTGTGTGTGTGTGTGTGTGTGTGTGTGTGTGTATTATAGTATAGATGGGATTGTGGTGTTGTTTCTTTTGCTGCATGCTTGCCATTGGCTACTGTTTCTTTCATGTTTATTTGTATTCAACCACTTTGCCAAAATTGTTTATCAAATTAAGAGTTCTTTTTAATTTTTTCAATATGGTAATTTAAATTAAATATTGTTGCTAAATATAAAAATATATTCCATTCTGCAAATATAAAGTAAGGTGTTTCAAATACATTCATTTCTCATTGATGTTTCTATTTATGATAAAAATACATTGATTATTAAAGCATAGAGAAAAAAGTCTGCAGAGTGTAGGTCCTTGGACAGGACTCCTATATTAAGTTTCACCCACCCAAGGCTCAGGGACGATTGTGGAAGAGGGGACAGAAAAATTATAAGAGCTCAGGAAGGAGGTGCATGGCCATATGGAAACTGAGTTCTATACGCTCCCAGGACCTTTGCTCATATGACCTTACAGAATTGGTGTCAGCACACATAAGACCCATGAAAATTCAAGCAGACAAAACCCCTGCATAAAACTGTAGAAATTGGCAGCAGGCCTCAATCTGAGCTGAAGAGCTATTGGGCAGCTGATTACTGCTGGGTGAGGAAGAGCTGATTTTTTTTTTTTTTTTTTAAGAAAGTGACTCTAGATAGACTGACTAGATCCCAGTGGATAAACTTGCACTGAGGGATGTCTGGATACACTAACTTGACTCCATAGACCTTAACATAAATGACAGAATGCATGAAATCCAGTGGTGGGAGAGTCTATGGGAGGGTGCCAATTGGGGAAGGGGATCTAAAGATTATTAAGATGTTGTGTGTGAAATATACAGCAATTCGATAAAAATATACAAAAACTATGAAAAGTCCAACACTGACAACAGTGAAAAAGATGTCAATATTTCAGTTTTTTCATCTTGTAACAAATATATCACAGATATTAACATCCCTTTTTATCATACTACACAACTTGACTTCTTTGTTTATAGAAGACAACAAATAATTCTCTATATTTTATTTATTGATGGGTTTGATGAGAGATTTTAGAGTAAAATATAAATACACTTCATTCCTTGTTTCAGTAACTTCATTCTCACAGCTAACAGAATTTTGTTCAGTATTTGAAAATTTCATATGTGTATGCAACGTATTTTTAAAAATTTGTTTACTTTTAATTACGTGTGTGGGGAGGGTATGTATACATAAGTGCAGGTGACTGCAAAGACCAGAGGCACTGGATCTCCTTGAAGCTGGAGTTACAGGACTAGTGACCTGCTCAGTGTGGGGCCTGAGAATCAAACTCAGATCTCCTGGAAGAGTGGCCCACACTCTACCACTGAGCCATCTCTCTAGACTTAAAACATATTTTGACCATACCACCCACTCCATTATTTCCCTCCAGCTCCTCTTGAGACCCTCTCAACATGTTTCCCTCTCATTTTCACTTCCTCTTTTTGGAAACGCTTCATTTATTATTTTTATTTTATAAAATAATTTTTATAATTTTGCCTGAAAATATGTGCACCAGTTTCTTGCAATGCCCAAAGGAAGCCAGAAGAGGGCAGAAGATCCTCTGAAGCTGGAGTTATATGCTGCCATGTTGGTGCTAAGAAACAAACCCAGTTCCTGAGTCACCTGTGACCTTAACCACTGAGCCATCTCTCCAGCCCCATGTCGTCTTTAAAAAAGATTAATAACTTACTGAATCCAGTTAGCACTGTCCATATGTGCATAGGTGTGGAGCTATCCACTGGTACATGGGCAGTCCTCCAACAGGCGCACACTACAAGAAATATAATTCTTCCTCCCCAGCATCCATCAACTGCCAATACCTCTTCATCTGGGGATCAGGAGCCAGGACCCCACTGATTCTGTATGCTGACCTGTTTGATCTTACACGGATTGCAGCTGCTACAGCCACAATTGCTTCATGTGTGTAATGACCTTGTGCTGTCCCGAAGAAAACATTTCACAGCATTCCTCCATATCCTCTTTCCTTTCCGTCTTCCAGCATCCTCCCTGGGACTGAGAGCAGGGAGAGGTTGATATAGATGACCTTTCTTCAACTCAACACTCACGTAGTCTCAGCACTTTGGCCAGCTATGAATCTCTGCATTAAACCAACTGTCTGCTGAATAACAAAGCTCTCTGACCAAGGCTGAGAACAGCACAAATCTTTGGATATTAAACTGAATTATTTAGAAGGCACTTTGACCACATGACCATCTAGGATTTTTGTGTATGTATCTTTGTATGGGCATGGGCATGTGAGTGCAGGTGTTGGCAGAGGCTAGTGATGTAGACAGCATACAACATATTAAAAACTGTATACCAGAATCCTACAGACACCTCATGTTAGAGGAAAAACTGAAAGCTGCTAACTTTAAGTCAGGAAAAGTCAGAAATAAAAGGTAAACAAATAGGAAAAGAAGTTAAAGTAATCCTATTTGCAGATGATATGATTCTATACATGATACCACAAAGACTTCACCAAAAGAAAAACAAAAACTCAAAGCTAATAAACTCTTTCAGCAAAGTATCAAATTACAAAATTGACATGCAAAAACTAAAAGCCTTTCTAAATGACAACCATGCAGAAAAAAAAAAATCACTGAGGGGGCTGGAGAGATGGCTCAGCAGTTAAGAACATTGGTTGTTCTTGCAGAAGACCCAGGTTCGAATCCCAGCACCCGTATGGCTGCTAGCAACTGTCCATAACTTCAATCTCAGGGAGTTTAACAGCCTCTTCTGACCTCTGCAGGCATTGCTCGACACAGGTGCACTTACCTACATGCAGGCAATACACACATACAAATAAAATAAAAATTTTTTAATTTTTTAAAAAAATCACTGAAACAACAGCATTCACAGTTTTTCCAATAAAATAAAACAGAATACCTAGAAATAAACATTACCAAGGAAATTAAAGCGCTCTACAATGAAAATGTTAAAACACCAAAGAAACAAATTGAGGAAGATACTAGAAGATCAAAAGGCCTCCCATGTTCATGGATTGGAAAAACTAATTTTGTGAAAACTTTTATTCCACCAAAAGCAAGATACAGACTCAATGTAATCCCAATCAAAATACCAGAAAAATCTCAAAATTTATATGGAAGCACAAAGGACCAAGGATAATCAAATAAATTCTGAATACTGCAGGAGATATCATAATACCTGATTTCAAATTATGCCACAGAGCCGTAGTAACAAAAATAGCATGGTACAGGCACTCTTATGAAGTGTTGGGAAGAATGTAAAGTGATTGAGTCACAATAGAAAACATTATGGAGGGTCCTCAGAAGCTAAAACTAGAAAGATTATATGAACCAACAGTTCTACTACCGAATATATTTCTGACAGAATGAAAGTCAGTGTGTTGCAGAGCTATCTGTACTCACAAGTTTATTGTAGCATTATTTGTAATACCCAGTATACTAAAACAACCTAGAGTCTATTGTCAGTGAGAAATATAGCTAGATAGCTAGATAGATGATGATAGATGATAGATGATACATATATAGATAGATAGATGATAGATAGATAGATGATTGATAGATAGATAGATGATATATAGACAGACAGATAGAAGATGGATGGATGGATGGACAGATGGATGAGATGGATGGACAGACACATAGGCAGATGAAGAGACAGACAGAATGATAGATAGGTAGGTAGATAGATGATAGATTAGATAGATAGATAAATAGATAGATAGGTAGATAGATAGATGGATAGATAGAGATAGATAGATTATAGATGATAGATAGATAGATAGATAGATAGATAGATAATAGATAGATAGATAGATAAATAGATAGATAGATATAGATAGATAGATAGATGATAGATAGATAGATGATAGATAAATGATTGATATATAGATAGATGATAGATAGATGATAGATAGATAGATAGATAGATAGGTGATATAGATATAGATATACATTTCTTTGGTGGTCATTGCCTACATGATACATAAATGGATGACGGTTGATATAGATGATAGAGAGATGGTAGATAGATAGATAGACAGATAGATAGATAGATAGATAGATAGATAGATAGATAGATAGATAGACAGATAGATGGATAGATAGCTATAGATAGATGATAGATAGATGACAGACAGATAGATAGATAGATAGTAGATAGATAGATGATAGATGATAGATAGATAGATAGATGATAGATAGATAGAACATCATGATCAAGGCAACTTATAGAAGGAAGAGTTTATTTGAACTCACAATTGCAGAGGAATTAGAGATCATAATGGTGGGGAAGGCATGCTGGCAGAAAGCGTAGATCACACAGGAAGCAGAATGAGATTAGACATCTGACAAGGCTAAAGAAGAGGGAGCAGAAAGAGCTGGGGTTGGTGAATAAGCATAAGGAAACAGATGTTTATGTGAACTTGCAACAATAGTGACAGCAGGCACAAGATTCATGCTAACTCAACCAGGCAAATCTCAGCATAGAATGAGGGAAATGGGCAGCAGGCCCCAACCCTAATCAAGGAACTGTTGGCAACTGATTACTGCAGGATGAGGGAAAGTAGATCTTCTTTAGGAGAGTGAGTAGAGGCTGTCTAGAGTCCAGGGGATGAACTTTCACCAAGGAACACCACTGTACAAATGTTTGACCAGATAGGACACAACATACATGACAGAATGTCTGAAATCTGGTGGGGGCTCTGAGGAGAGCTATCCTCTGGTGCTAGAGAGGGTCTAAATTTGATTACAAGCTATTTCATGAAGTGCCCCAAAACTCAGTAAAGAATATTAAAAAACAATCTCAAAGTCTGCCCCTAGTTAGAAGCTTCCTCCAACAAAGTTGCATCTCCTAAAACCTCCCCAAACAGCACCACCACCAACTGGGGACAAAATATCCAAATGCTTGGAGCGTATAAGGACATTCTCATTCAAACAACTACAATGTACATAACAGAATATTACTCAATCATAAGAATAAGGAAACCCTGTATGTGTAGAAACATGTGTGAATTTGAAAAGTATTACTCTACATCAAGTGAGGCAGATGCAGAACACACACTGTATGATCTCACTCATATGTGGAATCTACATTGTAGAATGTTGAAATCATAGAGTCAGAGGATAGAATGATGGTTCCAAAATTCTGGAAGCTGGGGATAAAGAAGGAGCTATTGGTTTTAAAAAGTATGAAGTTTCAGTTATAAGAGGAAAAGGTTCTCTTTATCCTATGTACAGCAAGAGAGATGACGGATGCACAAATTAATTTATAATAATTATTACACAGCAAACACCTAGTCACCACATTCTACATTTTGAATATACTCAGTCACTATAACAACTATGAACCAAAGGATTTAATAAGAGTTGGCGAGGATGTAGGGAAACTAGTACGCTCATACAGCACTGGTGAGCAAACGTCAAGGTGCCACCACGTTCGAATACAGTTTCACACTTCTTATTAAATGTGTACATATCTGTCATGTGATCCACTCATTCCATTCCCAGGAATTTACAGAGAAGAAATTAAAAAGCAAGTCAATGAAAGTTTTTGTTCAATAATGTTCACAGTAGCATCAATAATAATAAATAGTGAAAACAATCCACATGTCCATCAAATGGTAAAGATATTTTAAAATTTGAATTATCGATACAAGATTGGATTTCATTCATTATTTTAAAATGCAACTTGCAACGTGTATGAACCATGAAGAATAACCCTGAGTGAAGCAAGTAGATGAGAAGGACATTTTTACTTCATTTTATTTATACACACACCCAGAACGACAATTCAAGTCAGAGTGTAAAGCTTAAGCTATGGTAGGAAAGGGGTGACCACACCAAATGTGAATGACGTAAATGACCTAAAATCAACTGTGCTGATAGCTGTGTATTTACTAAAAATAAATCATTAAATCATATCCTTTGAGTGGCCAGCTCAAAAAAATGCAATAACATTATTACAGTTTAAAAAATAAAATAACCCTTTTTAAAATTAAAGTTGTATTTATTGTTCAATGTTAGTTTTTAACTTTTTTAGTGGTGGATTTTAAAGGACATTGAACTCCCTGCACTTCACTTTCATAATATCTAAAATATTATGCTAATATGTAGATACTGATTCTCAGAACTGTGAAGTAGCTGAGTGCACAGCATAATCCCAGCACTATAGAGGCAAAGGCAAGCACATATCTATGAGTTTGAGGCCAGCCTGGTTTACATAGAGAGATTCAAGTCAGCAAGGGTTATATAATAAGTCTCTGTCTCTGAAGAAAAATAATGAAAAAAAAAACTGTGAGATGTGGTAAAGCTTCTGGACAGAGTTTTTGAAGAGAATAATCACTAAAGATGAGTTCCCATTCTGTGTTGGAAATAACCCTGACCAGTGCACTGAAACTTCATAGAAGACAATGAATACAGCAAACCTTGTCTCTGGTTTCTGAGAGTGTCTGACAAATACAGGCCTTTATTTTGTTTTGCAGGAATAACGAAAGAACATGTAAATGAATAAATTAATGTCAGTGACAGAATTGGTCAGAACAGCTTCCTTAAAGAAGACTCTCATGTAACTGACTGAACATTTTATATTGTATCTTTACATATTAATCTTTTAAAGGATATATTCTTTAAAAATATTTTAGAGTTGTTCCATGATTATATCATCAGCACATTGTCCACACTTTAGATATACAAACATTTATCCAAAGGGTATTTGTTCATGTGGAATGGTATATGTCATAGATTTCTGTTGTGTGAGTTTTCCTTGGAAGTCATAAATACCTGTTCATCACAAATAGGGCATTCGTGGACCAAAGAAATATTCTTCAATGTCCAACTTGGTGAAGCAATGAATTTATTGATGACTCACAGGAGTTTAGGTTAGTCACAGGCAGTTGCACTACCACTGAGTTTCCTCGGAAAGTTAGGGCAGCTATACCATGGATGAGTCTGCTCCAGAGTCAACTGTTTACTCGATATATAAGGTTGAAGAGGGAGGGCCTTATGAAGATCTTGTGAAAGCCTTGTAAGATTTGTAACCATCATGAGAACATCTCCTCCCTCCAGGAAAGAATGTTAATAAGAATGCTCTGTGACAGTCTTAGATAGTTATTTCAGCTACTCTGCTTCAAGACAGTGATGTTCATGTCAGATTTGTATAGACCAGCTACACCATAATTTTCTAATAGCTTCCTAGACAGTCTGTATTTCTGTCACCAAATTCAAACTTTGAATAAACTTTCAGCCTCTCCCATTTCTTTTGCTAGGTAGAAATGCATATGCATCTATCTTGAACACAATTAACAGAAGCCCTAAATACAGGAAGGCATCAGTCCTTAAAATCCCCAAACCATTGTCTACATCTCACTAACTCGTAAGCAAGGAATAGAGTCTAAATCAGCATTGCCTAGGATTCGTTATTAACATCAGTCTGCATGCCTTTTAGTAAAAGTTCCTAGATAGAACAAGTGAATGTTCTCATTCTTTAGGATAAAGAGGATGACAAAGAATATCACATTTCAAAATACACAAGATAATATGTAAAAATCAAGACTTTGTTTCAGATTTCTTCACATAAAATTATTAAAAGTGTCCATGTGTTACATCACTATCCAGAGGGACAAAAACCACCTTTTGAAAAAAAGTTTTTTATTTATATGTGTATGTATGTATATGTCATGTCTATGCAGACAAGACAGAGGCCAGAGAGGGGCTGGAGTTATAAGCTGGAGCTGAAGTTATAAGCAGTTGTGAGCCATTTAACACTGGTGCTGGAAACCAAACTCATGTCCTCTGGAAAAGTAGCAAGTGCTCTCAATTGCTGTTCCCTCTCTCCAGTTCCACAAAGAACATATTGATAAGGAATATAAGTTAACATTTTATTGAGAACATTGCTAGCATGTTAGTTGCATCAGGTACTGCATTACCAAACATAAAATTAAGATATTGAGTTTTTCAATGTGCCGTTAAATAGTTGAACATAGAAGGGAAAAAAAAAAAAAACCTGAAATCTCCAGATCTTAGAAGCGGAAACAGCAGTTAAAGACCAGCATTCCATCATATGACTTATAACAGGATTTACGTGATCTTCTATGCCCATAATTCTCCGGTGTAAAAGATGAAGTCCATTGTAGGTTTCAGTGTGAAAATATGAGCATAATAAAAACCCATAAAATGTGTAGTTGAACAAAAAATTAGCATTTGCTATTATGGTCCAAAGTAAATGAGCCACCATGCTATCTATAAAGAAAAAATAAAACATAAAAAAGAAAGAAATTATTAAAAGGACACATCAAACTCCTTGGGAAGTAACATTCAATGGTGAAAATTGAATTCAAGGCATAAAAATCTCCTTCTACAAGCAGCTAAACCCTGCCCAGTCCCAGAATCTGCACAGTTCCAGCTGTAACGATGTGACCCTTTGTACTGCCTCATCCCAACTCAGTCTTGAAACCTGCCCAGATTGAAGAAATAACAGAATTATGGGTTATTAGTAGTCCTTGAGAAAGACATGGCAATTAGGGGATAATAGACACAAAAATCATTGATCTCATGTGTTATAAAACCCCAGAAGAAAAATCTGCACATGAGGTAGAGCTATGAGATCACTAAGTGCTTCAAAGAAGAATGGCAGGTGTGTTGAATAGAAATATCCTAGAAAATCCTGTCATTTAAAATATCTCGTGGAGCTCGAGGGACCAGCTGACCATCCCAGGGGGCCTCTTTCTAGCATAAATAGGCCTATTTAATAGATTTTAGAGTGTAACAGAGATCTATTCAGCATCAAGGCTGGAAATTATGTTGTATGGCCATTGATCTGCCATTAGTAAGTCCTAATAAATTTAAATGAGTCCGTTGATTTATATGTTTGCATAACATTCAACACAACTGTATTCTTAAATCCCAAATACAAAAACACTCAAAAATCACAACTTCAAAGTAGGTACAAGTGTTTCTTCATCTTTGACATCACATTGGTGGAATTTCTTTCTGTGTATTATGAACAACGGATATCGGTTAACACATACCTACAAAGATTTTGTTATTAGGTCTTTAATTCTTAAAAAGAGAACATATTTACTATTGCATTCTTACTTGTATGCAATGCAGAAAGTGCATTTGTTGAAATAAGTATGGCCATTAGTTCTACAGACTGGAAGATACTCTTTGGTAAAAATTCTTAGAGGATAATTACACATATTACAGATCATCTGTAAAACACACAGATTAAACATAAATGTATTAGACAGTGGGACATTGAATAAAACATTCTCCGCTCTTAATATGTAATGTCATATACCCCAAATTTAAATATAATCTACATATAGATGTATAGCACAAACAACATAATAAAGAATAGGAAAGTAATTTTCATACTTTTAGTTTGCGTGCCTACTACTAATAAAAAAGCTATTCAACATAATTTTATAAAGTAGTCAACTCACATTCACTCCCGTGAACTTCCCCTTCATTTCCCTCCAGATCACATTCCTTTCAGTTCTCCCTCCCACAGGAATCACCACACTGAATTTTTTATGTATTATTCACTGTATTCCTCTATAATCTCCCTGCAAACCAATACATGCATTTACTGCCTATGTCCATGTCCATATGCCTCAATTTTGTACACTTATTCATAAATCTACATGTGTACAGTTTTAGATGCCTTGATGATTTACACAAAGAAAGCAATTCTATACATTTGAGTTGCTTTTTATACATGCTTGTACAGACACATATGTATCACAAATATACAAATCTATGTAGCATTTGACTATGTAAACATGTGGAAGTCATTAAATGTTACCAGTTAATTAACAGTTGGGTTGTCCTAATCAGGTTATCCAGATGTTTAGTCATCCAGTCTTTCTATTTGTTTTATTAGAATGTATAATTCTATGATAGCCATAATTTTCTTTCTTCAAAGTTTATACATAAAATCATTTCATTTTCAATGACTGGAACTTGAAATTAAAAGATTTGTTATGTATCAATAACATCAAGATGCCTTGTATTGCCAGATAGATTTTTTTTGACTTATGGCCATAAAAATATACCTGTTTTGCTATTGCTCAGTTTATTTGGCAAATTTTATGTTAAATTTTCCAAGTTACAAAAAAATATTTTCAACTTCCAAATCAAACAATTACAGCTTACCAGAAGCCTATAAATTGATGTTCTTAAAAAAGAAACTTTCTGAAAGCAAAGAAGAGATGAAAATTTAAAATATTAAATAGAAAAATCACATTTATGCTGTCTCTGGTGATAAGGACCTACATCTATATGCAGCAGACATTCATGCAAATGGCCTATTGCTGTAAGTAAAAAATGATAATTTTGTGGCTGTAGTAAAAATCTGTTCAAAGTATATGCAAATCTACACACTTTGAATTTCCAAATTCATCTGTCTCTGTGAAAAATAGTATTCTATATTACATCTCAAATAAAAATAGCACCATATTACATTGATTATTAGTTCCTAGCCTGAATGAATCAATTTTATATAAATTATTAAGTGGAGCATCCTGGTTTCAGAGTTCAAAATATCTTGCATATATTCATGTAAGTAGGAAAAAAATAAATCAGTACTCTGCTATAATTTCAAGGGTCTAGCTAATTGTTCATAGACACCTTATTTTGAAATTCACAGCCAAACTGGAGCTTTAAAGAAAATAAATTGCCCTCTAAAGTATTGATGTGTTCTTTCATTATATGGCTTGATTTGAGGACTTCAAAGTGTCAGCAAGTTGTAGACTTAAAAAGCAACTTCAAATGTCAGCAAATGGTAGATTTAAAAGGTATTATTCCTCCCTCAGTTTTGCAGTTAAAAAACAAGTGGGACTTAATTAACATTAAGTTACAGAGGAGCAAGGACTGACAGTCTGAACTGCTCATTGTAATCCACCACTCTCTTTTAACTTCTCCAGTGTGAAAAAAAGGGGAAAAAAAGCAACCCACTGTAGTAGTTTGAAAGAAGCATTTGTAGCATGCCGTTATTTCACCAGTTTAACAACTCCAATAAGATACGTTTCTAGCAATTTTGTGTGTTTGGTTTGTTTGTTGTTTTATTTTTCCTTGAATTTTGCAGGATATGCTTAATTTCTCACACAAGACTGGAAAACATATTCACCAGAAGAAAGAAGAAATGGCAAGGTGATGATGAACAGAACTTGGATCTTTGATGAGATGAAGGACATTTCATCAAATGTATACAACGACCTTTTTGGAAGTTGGTGGTGATGGTGCCTGCCACATCAAATAAAATTAACCATGGTTCAGTTTTACAGAGATTCTTGTTTCTAAAGAAACTGTCCCAACTGCCCAGATTTCTAGCTAAAGAATAATATTCCTTTCATCTTCTCTAAAGCTATAACTCAAAATATCATCATGGAAAACCATGCAGACACAAAATAAAATAACAAAACAGGAAAATACTAACCAAAATGGAAGCATGTACTGACACCCCAAGCTTTCTACTCAGCCCAGGGGAGGCTGTTTGTTTTTGTTTTTAGTTTGTGTTTTTTGTTTTGTTTTCAGATAGAGAGAGAGAGAGAGAGAGAGAGAGAGAGAGAGAGAGAGAGAGAGAGAGAGACTCGGTTATTTCAAGAAGGATGCTTACCTGGATCAGTCCTCTCAGTGATGATGCACACATGGGTACCTCTCTGGATGCCCCACTTAACTTACTGCACAACAGAGCTCTTTGGTTTAAGGACCACAGTTCAGAGATTGTATCTATCTTGTTCACCTATTTTCCTTAACATGGCCTTCCAACTAACTAATACTCTAATTGATCTATGAGAGATGAGCAGCTTTATGGGGTAAGAAGATTGCCCAGAGAAAATTGGACACTGAGGCAACTTGAGTCCTCCCCAGAGCTATAAGTAGGTCATAAGCAGAACCTACCAAATATTTCTCAATAGGAGGCCTAGGGACAATGTGGTCCCATGAACTCATGAACTGTCAGTAATGAGGAGAGATTGCTAACTCTAAGATGAGGAAGATATATAAAATGTTTCCAAAGAGTAAGATGAAATGGAACAAGAGAATCAGGGAGAAGAAGTTGGGGAATGATATTTAGACATGGGCGTAAATTCTTAGCATATGTTAAAGTTATGCATGTTGGAATTGTGGATATTTCTAACAATTATGAATGTGCCATACTTGCCAAAATAGTGAATTAACAGAAGAAAGAGCCTAGACATTGGTATGGTCAAAAGTTCCCAGGTGGGTCTTAATGGACAGCCAGTTTCAGGGATGCTCCTCCACAAGGCAGTATTAGAGCAGAAGAGAGCAAGAGCTGGGGGAGAAGTCAAGAACAGGTGGGGCTACACTTTGAAATATATTTGTTCTTTATCTCCAAGGAATTTAGGGAACAATGGAGGCTTCTGAAGTGAGATATTTTACAAATTATTTTCTTCTTATTTAATGTTCATTGCATTCTGTCTCAGTGGAAGCAACTACAGTAAATGAAACTCCTTGGTACTAATTTCATCCCTCACTGAATATTGAGACAATGTTTGGGCTTTCTGATATACTGTTATTTTACTGCAAACACAAGAATTATAATACATATATATTTATGGTAAAATGTTAGGATAAAATATTTTTAATGAATCTAAGGTCTATGTTTGGTGGGCATTGTCACTCTAATCCTACTTACTAATTTTGTGCTTTGGCTTTCATTTTTTCTGTGAATAAGACCAAAATATACAGTTTATTTGATAGAAATGAGCAAAGCACACACTGCACACTGGCACTTTCAGGTCTTTCCATGGCTATCATCAGTGATAACTATGGCAGACAATCTGGTGAAGAAGCTTAACAGATAAGGAAACTGAAGGCTTCAGTTGAAGCTACTGAGATAGTCTTCATACGCCATTTACTATGCTGATCATGTGTGTGTGTGTGTGTGTGTGTGTGTGTGTGTGTGTGTGTCTGTGTCTGTGTCTGTGTGTCTGTGTGTCTGTGTGTATTCATCCACGGAAATTTAGTACAGTAGAAACTTCCTATGCAGACTACAGGAGTATAAGATCAACTGATAGAGGAATGTTATAGATAGATGATAGACAGACAGACAGATAGATGATAGATTAGACTGATAGATGATAGGTAGGTAGATAAATAGATAGATAGATAGATAGATAGATAGATAGATAGATGGATGATGGATGGATGCATGGATTAATGGATGGATAGATAGAGAGATAGAAAGAAAGAAAGAAAAGGTACGTACATAGGTACTTGATAGACTGTAG
>NW_008360322.1:1379504-1391625 GCF_000622305.1 Nannospalax galili
GATAGATAGATAGATAGATAGATAGATAGATGATAGATGATAGCTAGATGACAGATACCTGAGATAGATAGATGAGATAGATAGATGATAGAAGGAAATGATAGATTATAGGTTGGTAGATGATAGATAGATAGATAGATAGATAGATAGATAGATAGATAGATAAATAGATGATAGATGATAGATATAGATGATAGATAGATGATTGATAGATAGATAGATAGATGATAGATATAGATGACAGATAGATAGATGATAGATAGATGATAGATAAATAGATGATAGATAGATAGATAGATAGATAGATAGATAGATAGATAGATAGATAACTGCATCCATTTAGCAGTGCTTGTAGGTCTAGGACTGACCACTTGGGGTTGGATAACCTACCAGGGAGCTCCTTCCAGGAGAAAATGGATTCTCCCTCTTAGATAGATAGATAAACATTTGATATAAATTCACAAAGGAAAATAAATCTAGCATTTAACTTATGCAAGGGAGGAGGATAAGAAGAAAATTATTTTGAGATGACAGAAATGTTCAAATGAGAAAGAAAATGGGATCAGTATTTTTGTATCTTCCTGATATCAGCACTTCTATAAATCATGGTTTAAGCCAGATCACTGCTCAGGCAAAATATCTCCATTTAATCTATGTACTGAAATACCAACTGAGATTCACAAGCTTTTCTTTTTCTACCGAATGGTTCATTTTTTCTATTTTCTTTCATTTTTGTGATTCAACTTATTCATTGGTGTGTACTTATTGTGCATGGTAATGGGTTCCATAGGACATTTCATAGAAGCGTACAGTGACTTTGCACATATTCCCATATTTCTTCCACACTTCCCTATGCTCTCCTAACTCCTCCCATTTGTCCCCTTTGTTCCCCTATAAATTCTTTCTTCCACTTTCCTCTCTTTCTCTCTCTCTCTCTCCCACATATGTATAAAATCTAGAAACCACAAATGTTTATTGTTCTGAGTCTGACTTAATTCACTTAATAGGACTGTCTCCAGTCACATTCATTTTCCTGCACATGACAACTTAATCTTTAAGACTGAAAAAATTCATTTTATATATAATTAACATATAGATTCATTATATAGATGTCTAATCATTATCTATCCATTCCCCAGTTGACAGCCATCTAGATTTATTCTATAATATGCCTATTATGAATAGTATGACAACAAACATCTATCTCTGTGATATGTTGACTTGGGGTCTTTCAGATAAAGGTCCAGGAATAGAATAGCTGTGTTATGTGATACATTTATTTTTAGTTTTTCAGGAAACATCATGCTGATTTCCATAGTGGCTGAGCTATTTTATCTTCTCAGTAACAGTGATTAAGACTAAGACTTCCTTTTCTTCAGATCCTCACCACTGTTTGTTGTTACTTGTTTTCTTAATAACTGCCATACTGACTGGAGGTCAAATGGAATTTCAACATAGTTTTAACTTTCATTTATTTCTGATGGATAGTGATGTTGAATGAGTTTTCATAAGTTTGTTGGCTATTTGTATTTCATCTTTAGAGAACTGACTGTTCAGTACCCCACTTATTGAATGTTATTTTATTTCTTGTTTTTTAGTTTTGTATATATTCTAGTTATTAATCCTCCATCAGATGTACAAAAACGATATTGGCTCATTGTTCAGGATATCAGTTCACTCAGCTGATTATCCCCTTTGCTGTGCACAAGCTTTATAATTTCATGAGGTCCGATTTGCTAACTGTTCACATTATTTTCAGAGATATCGGAATCTTATACAGAAAGTCCTAGCCTGTGCTGTACATATAACTTGAATTTTTTCCCTACTATTTCTTCTAACAGCTTTAGAGTTTCGGGTTCTAAATTGTCTTTCATCCATTTAGAGTTTATTTTTGTATAGGGTGAGCAATGAGAAATTAAGTTCATTCTTCTACATGTGAATATCTAGTTTTTCTGGCACCATTTATTAAAGAGGCTGTCTTTTCTCCAACACGTACTCATATCATTTTGTCAAAACTCAGGTGGCTCTATCAGGGTGGTTTTATATCCAAATCTTCTGTTCTAATCCATTGATCTATAGGTCTGTTTTTACGTCAGTGCCATGCTAATTTTGTTACTGTTACTCAGAAGTAAATTTGAACTTGGGTATGGTGATTCCCCAGAATTATCCTTTTTGCTCAGGTTTGTTTAGGCTATGCTGAGTCTTTTATCCTTGTATATGACTTTTAAAATTGTTCTACATTTCTAAAGGATAGCATTGGATTGTTGATTTGTATTGCTTTGAATCTGTAGATTTCTTTTGAGTGTATATAAATTTTTACAATACTGGATTGAATTCCTTCCAACACAAGAGCATGAGAGATCTTTACACTATCTAGTGTCTTCTACAATTTTGTCCTTCACTGTTTTAAAGTTTTCATTGTAATGACCTTTCAATTCCTTGATTAGATTTATTCCAAGATTTTTGTTTAAATTTTTAATTGAAGTTTTCTGTATTTCATACAGAACCTTTCAATCAACTGTATTAATCTTTATACCCTCTTACCCATTGGCTCCCTCCCATATCCCCCTCAACTGGAATTCATACATTCTATCATTTGTGTTAAGGCCTAGTGTGTCAAGTTAGTGTCCCCAGACATCCCTCAGTGCAAATCTATCCACTGAGTCTAGTCAGCCTATCTAGAGTCCCTCGCTTTAGGAAGATCAGGGCTTTGTCACCCAGCAGTAATCAGTGGCCAATATTTCTTCAGCTAAGATTGGGGAAGGTAAGACACTACTGCTGAAGACAGACCATACTTCAAACACAGGATTTGAAGCAATGGAGCTAGAATTGACTTAGAAGCCACTTCCCCTGAAGGCTAGCTCTCATAGATATGGAGAGCACTCTGCAAGCTGCTAAGGGAGATCATCAATCAATGGTCCAATACCAACTTCAAGAGCAAATAATCACATTAATGATCGGTATGGCATACGACGTTGGTGTAGTAGTGGTACTTTTATCTTAGGGGCGATCAGTAGTTACCTAATAGGGCTAAAAGCCCAGTCGATGGGGAGAAATTCATGTGTGGTACTGTAAACATAGCCAAACATGTGGCTGGAAAGGTCATAGATTTCAGAGAAAAAAAAACCTAAGACTGTCACATCCCTAGATTAATGTAATTTCTTACTATGTACAAAATCTGTATCCTTATATTTACCGATAAATATCCCGTTCACCATTCACCAAAGACGATTCTTTTGCACTAGACGGAGACTGTTACAGAGTACCACAACTGGTCACACACAGACATTGTCTGTGGATTGCTCAATTTACATTTACAGTGCAACCTCTATAACTAAGGCTAATGGAACATAGAACGAGGGGTAAAGAGGACACTAATGAATATCTCAATTCTCATTAATGAAGCTCCCTCATGCAAGAGAGGGCCAGGAACACAAAAGGTCACAAATGGCCAAAGCGTAGACATTAACAGCCTGTAGAATGATGGTCCTTTGACAGGACTCCTATATTAAACTTCACCCACCTAGAGTTCAGGGACCATTACACAAGAGGGGCCAGAAAGATTGTAAGAACCAGGGAGGAAGTGCATGACCACATGGAAATAGAGTCCTACAAGCTCCTGGAACCCTGCTCATATGAACTTACACTAGTGGTATCAGCATGCACAAGACCCATGCAAAACCAAGATTTTTTTAAATTGGGAAGGTTATAAATGGATTTTTTCCCTGATTTGTTACTCAGGGTGTTTATTATTGTTATATAGGAAAAGTACTGATTTTTGAGTATTAATTTTGTATCTTGCAACTTGACTGAAAGTGTTGATCACCATGATATACTGTACTCTCTAAAACTGTGAGCCCAAATCAATATTTCCTTTCTTAAATTGATGCTAGCAGACATTTTATCACAGTACCAAGGAAAGTAACTAAAAAAACTGGTACCAAGAGTAGAGTCAAGGTTGTGATAAACCTGATGATATGCTGTGTAGTTATCATAGATTATTTTTTGTTGTTATGAAAAAACATCCTGACAAAAGTAAATTTAAGGGATAAAGGTTTATTTTGGATAATAATTCTAAGCTACAGTCCATTGCTGCAAGGAAATTGCAACAGCAGGTGCTTGAGACAGCTGGTCTTATAACATCAACAAGAGAGAATGGTACATGTGATTTCTTCACTCTTAGACAGTTCAGGACTTCATGCCTAGGGAATGGTACTACCTAAGTGCACTGGGTCTTCACACATTGATTAGTCTGACTAAGACAACAATCCCTAAAGACATGCCCGTAGGCCAACCCAATACAGACAATCCCTGATTGAGAATCTTCCCAGATGAATCAAGTTTGTATCAAGTTGACAGTTAGCTAACCATTAGAGTAGGCCTTTGGATATCATTTGTGAGAGGACTGTGGAAGAGTTTGAAAAAGAAGGCTAAAGAAGCCCTAGAGTGTTGTAAGCTTAGATTACTTTGCCATTCTGTCAGGACTTTGTAAGAACGAAATGCTGATAGCAATGCTGATAGTGAAGACAAAGCTCATGAGTTTTCTGATGAGAATGAGCAGTCTACTGGGAATTGGACTAGAGACCAATAATGCTACATTCTGGCAAAGAACATGTATTCTGCCTGTATCCTGAAAATTTGAGTGAAAGTGAATTAAAAATAGTGAACTTATTTCTTTCATAGAGGAAATGTCAAGACAGCATAGCATTCAGGGTATGCTATGATTGTTGCTGACTGCTTTCAGGTGGATTTATAACTCAGAGAAAAATTTATAGCAGAAAGATAGGTGAAATGTGCAGTTTGTGGGTGAACAGCTTAAGTGCACTTAAAATTACAGATAAGGTAGTTATAGACAACCTGTAATTGTTGACTAGTACCACTAAAGAGAAGTCACCTATAGCACTGGGACAGTAGTGTTGGTGATTTAACAATAAAATCCTACCATTAAAAACTGTACTTGAAATTGCAAACCCATTTGAAAGTATTTCTGCCAATAAATGAGCTCCTGAGAAGATAAAAGAACAAGAAAACCTTGCTTGAAAATGACTGCGAAGGAAAGTGTTTCATTTTCACAGGTTCAGCTATTCACAGGCCACGCCACAGTCCTAAACGGAGTGCATACATATTCAACCACTATCAGAACATTGCATCATCCATGTGCGTCTGATATTGCAGAATTGTTGAATGCAAATTATAGGGTCATAGAAACTTTAACCAAGGTACCAGAGAAAAGTCTAAGTTTAGTCAGTTTGCAGCAGAGTCAGATCGCCAGCATGAAACTTCTGAGAAAACAGCGTGAAGCTGTGAAAATCTAAGCTGCAATGAGACACGAGGAAATCGGGACATCTGCTAAGGAAACCTGCAGACACTGAGTGGAGAAGGCTCAAGAGAGAGGCCATATATGTTGCCAGTGGAAGAGCTTGAGACGCACAAATGCACAAACCCATTAGAGCCTAGATGATGCTACCACAGTCCCCAGCTGCCTGATTCGGAGCTATAGGATATGCCTGCTCGTCTGGATTTCAGTCTTGTTTTGGTATGATCTTTCCTTGCTGTGCTCCCATTTCTCCTTTTCAGAATGACTATATTTACTCTTTGCCCTTATATATGGGAAGTATGAAGTCTACTTTTTGATTTTACGATGGGTACTTCCAAAGAGTTTGCCTTGAGTCTTTGAAGAGATTTAGGACATTGAACTTTTGAGTAGTGTTAGAACTGCTAAGAGGATTTTAAAGTGTTAGAACTGATATGAGAAGTTTAAAGACGAATTGATGGCCCCTTGGCATTGTGAGAGAGCCACAAGCTTGAGAGCGCCACAAGCTTATGGGTGTGAAATACATGGTTTTAATCTGAAATGTCCCCTAAAGCATCATGTAATTGAACGTCTAGCTAACAGTACTGTTTTGATAGGTTGTATAACCTTTAAGATGTGGTGTTTGGCTGGTAGAGGTGAGTCACCAGTGATGAACCTTTGAAGGTTTAGTCTATCCCAGATTTTCTGGTCTAACGCTCTTGGCTTCCTGATCTGGCTGTCATGTGAGGAGTCTAGTGCACACTATTACAGTACTGAAAACAGAAACTAAAATGGAAGTTGATGCTGAGTTCATTGCTGTGATGCCAGAAATATTGGATATCTGCTAAGGAAAACTTCAGGAGATACCTCAATGGAGAGGTCACATGAGCTGCAGGCAACAGAGCTGGAAGATTAAGACTATTCAAGACTGTTGAATCTCAGATGATGCCAGCGTCTTACATGACAAACAAAGCTAAAGGGTTTGGTGTTTGTCCTACTAGGTTTTCGTCTTACTTTAATGAGCTTTCCTTGTTATACATCCATTTCTCCCCCTTGATATTGGGAATGTTTATCTATGTCGTTGTATATTGAAAGTATGTAATTTAGGGGTTTTAATTTTATTTTAAGGATACTCCCAGTTAAGACATTACCTTGCATCTCAGATGAGACTTTGGACTTAAAATATTGAACAATATCAGAATTCTGAATGATAAAATAAATGTATTCTGCATTATGAGATACCTATGAGACTTTGGGCAAAAGGAGTAGAATTTTATGTATTAAACTGATCTGATTTTTTTTTTTGGTTAACTTGGTAAGGAATATACATATTATAATAATCTTCATTGTCACCTCGACTGGATTTAAAATTACCTTAGGGACATAACTTTGGACGTGTCTGTTAGGGCACTGGCAAAAGATTTTTTTTTCCAATATATATTTTTATTGAATTTTTGTGCATTTCATAAAATACATCTTAATCAGATTTTTGTCACTCTCCCCGTCTGAACCCCCAATAGCCCATTCACTGGATTTCATGCATTCTATCATATATGTTTTTTTTAAATATGTTATTTATTATTTTTATTTTATGTGTATGAATGTATTGCCTGCATATATGTGAGTGTGCCCGTGTCATGCAATGCCACAGAGGTCAGAGAGGATGTTGGATTCCCCTGGAACTGGAGTTAAGAATGGTTCATAGCCGCCATGTGGGTGCTGGGAATCGAACCAGGGTCCTCTGCAAGAGCAGTCAGTGCTCTTAACTGCTGAGCCATCTCTCCAGCTCCTCTGTCGTATATGTTAAAGCCTATTGAGTCAAGTTTGTGTACCCAGATGTTCCTTGGTGTGCGTTCATACACTGGATCCTATTTAGCCAGTGTAATGTCACTCCTTTAAAGTAGACCTCAGGCAGCAGTGATCAGCTAC
Source organism: Nannospalax galili (assembly GCF_000622305.1). NCBI lineage: Eukaryota > Metazoa > Chordata > Mammalia > Rodentia > Spalacidae > Nannospalax > Nannospalax galili. The sequence continues at coordinate 1,386,727 of NW_008360322.1, forward strand.
CAGTAGTTCTTGGGCTAAGGTTGGGGCCTATTGCCCACTTCCCCAGTTCTGTGCTGGATTTTGTCTGCTGGAGTCTTCATCGGTTTGTACATGCTGTAAGTTCATATAAGTAAGCTTACCCTAATAACATCTGTCTCCTGCTATCTTCCTCTCCGGAGGTCCTTATTCTCCTTTACTCACATGGTTCTCTGCATAACTTTCCCTCCTTCTTCCCCAGTTAAATACACCCATTTTTCCCATTTATAACTTGATAGCACCTGTCTCCTACTATCCTCCTCTTTTGAGCTTTTTCTTCCCCTTTACCGCCATTGTTCACTTCCATTTTCCTGGCTCCTTCAGTTATATCAGGATATATATGCACATCTAAGGATTTATACCTAAGGCCCACAAATGAGAAAGAACATATGTCACTTGTTTTTCTGAGTCCATGACACTTCACTTAGCATGAGTTCCTAGTCCCATCCTTTTAGCTGCAAATTTCATAATTTCATCTTTTCTTGCTGGTGAACAGAACTCTGTTGTGTAAATGTACCACATTTTCATTATCTATTTGTCAGTTGAGGGACATTTAGGTTGTTTCCATTTCTTAACTATTGTGAAAAAAAAGCAACAAAAATGGTTGTACAGGTATTTCTACAGATGAGTCCTTTGAGTACATGCCAAGGAGAGGTATAACCATATCATATAGTAGTTTCATTTTTAGTTTTTAAAGAGTTCTCCACATTGCTTTCCATAATGGTTGCATGAATTTGCAATCCCACCAGCAGTGGTTGTGTGTCTCCCTTTCTCCATATTCTCACCAGCATTTGGTGTCTTTTGTTCTTTTGATCTTAACCAGTCTGACTGGGATAAGATGAAACCTTAAAGTGGTTTTGATTTGCATTTCCCTAATGAATGAGGATGTTGAACAGTTTTTAAAGTGTTTCTTAGCCATAATTTTTTCTTTTGAGAGCTGTCTGTTCAGATCCATAGCCTCCTTTTTAAGTGGATCATTTGTTTTCTTCCTTTATTTTTTGAGTTCTTTGTATATTCTAGATATTAATATTCTGTCAGAAGCGTAGCTAATAAAGATTTTCTCGCTATATATATAAGTGCACCTGTGTCATGCAATACCCGCAGAAGTCAGAAGGGGGCATTGGATTCCCTGGAACTGGAGTTACAGAAGGTTGTTAGCTGCCATGTGGGTGATAGGAATCGAACCTGGGTCCTCTGCAAGAGCAGCTAGTGCTCTTAACTATTGAGCCATCTCTCCAGTCCCAAGATTTTCTCCCATTCTGTTGGCTTCTTCTTCACTCAATTGGTTGTTTCCATGGTTGATTTTATTTTTTGAGCAAGTGGTGTCTAATTTAGAAAGTCCTTTCCTGTACCTATATTTTATACAATACTGCCTATGTTTTCTTCTGTTTGTGTATTTCATATTGGGTCCTCAGGTTTCATACTGAGGTCTTTGATCCATTTGGAGTTGACTTTTGTGCAAGGTGATAGATATTCATCGGAGTTCATTCTTCAACACCTGGAGAGCCAGTTTTCCCAACACAATTTAAGATCCTGTCTTTCCTCCATTCTGTGTTCTTGACACCTTTGTCAAATATCAAGTAGTTGAAATTCATGCACTCATGTTTGGGTGATGTATTTTGTTCTACTGATCTACATGTCCATTTTTGCGCCAATACCATACTGTTTTTACGACTATAAATCTGTTATGCAGTGTGGTATCTGGTATGGTAATCTGCCCTGCATTGCTCTTGTACTCAGGGTTGTTTTGCCTAGCCAGGGTCATTTGTGATTCCATATGACTTTTAGGATTCTTTTTCTATTTCTGTGAAAAATGACATGGGCATTTTGATTGAGACTGCAGTGAATCTATAAATTTTGGGGGAAGGTTGATCATTTTTACACTATTAATTCTACCAATCTGTGAGAGCAGGAGGTCTTTCCATCTCTTGTTTCATTTTCAATCTCTTTCTTCAAAGATTTAAATTTTCTTTGAAGAGGTCTTTAAAGTATTTGGTTAGGTTTATTTTTACATATTTTCCCTTTTTTGAGGCAATTGTGAATGTGAATGGGAGTGTTTCCTTAAACTCTTTCTCTACTTGTTATTTGTAGATAGAAAAGCTACTGATTTCTGTAAATTTTTGAGATCTGTTTTATATATATATATAATCTGCAAATAGGGATTATTTGACCTCTTCCAGTTAGTACCCTTTAATTTCTTTCTCTTATCTTACTATCCTAGCAAGAGTTTCAAGAACTATATTGAAAAGAAGTAGGGATAGTAGATAGCCTTGTCTGGTTCCTGATTTAAATGGAGTACTTCCAGAAAGAAGTACTTCTTTGGCTTCACAGAAAGAATTTGATATTTCTCCCGTTTCTATCTTTTTGAATAATGAAAGTAGTATTGGTTGTAGATATTCCTTGAAGGTTGTAGATATTCCTTGAAGGTTTGGTAAAGTTCTACTGTGACTCCATCTGGGCTTAGGCTTTTTTAGTTAGGAGGCTTTTGATTTACTCTTGGTTTATATTTGGTGGAGCCACTGAATTTAGAAATTCATCTACTTCTTTTAGATTCTCTAATAGCGTATAAGGTTTTGTTTTGTTTTAGTTTTGTTTGGTTTGGTTTGGTTTAGTCTTTTTGAGACGGGATCTGTTCCAGCTGCCTGGAACTCACTCTTTGGACCAAGCTGGCCTCGAACTCACAGAGATCTGTCTGCCTCTACCTCCTGAGTGCTGGGATTAAAGGCGTGCGCCACCACGCCTGGTGAGTATAGGTTTTTAAAGTATGCCCTTATAATGTTCTGGATCTTTTTGGTGTCTAATTGATGTTTCACCTTTCATCTCTGATTTTGCTGATTTTGATTTGCTCTTTCTTTAGGTTAGCTAGGCTAAGGGTATATGTGTGTCTTGTTTATCTTTGTAAAGAACCAGCTGTTAGACACAGTGATTCTTTGTACTGTTTTCTTTGTTTCTATTTCATTGATTTCTGTTCCAGTTTTTATTTTGGGGGTTTGGGTTTGGTTTATTCTTGCTTTTCTAAATTTTTGAGTTATAAAATTGACTATTTGTTCTCTGTCTGATTTTTTAATGTCAGTGCTTACAGCTGTACATTTCTCACTTAGGACTGTTTTTAATGTATCCCAGAGCTTTTATTGTATTGTCTTGCCATTTTCATTTAGTTCCAGGAATAATTCTATTTCTTTTTTTTTATTTCTCTTTTAACCCATTCATCATTTAGGAGTGTACTGCTTAATCTCTAAGAGATCATGTAGTCATTAGTATGTCTTTTGTTGTTGATTTTAAGTTTTACTGCATTATGATCTGATAGAATACATGGAATTATTTCACTTTTTTGTATTTATTGAAGTTTCTTTTGTATCCCAGTATGTGGTCTATTTTAAGAGGTACTTCAATGGGCTTTTGAGTAGAATGTGTATTCTTTGAAGCTTGGGTGGAATAGTCTGTAAATGCCTGTGAAGTCAATTTGATGTTGTGATATCATTTAATTCAGATATTTCTCTGCTCATTCTTCACCCAGATGACTGTTGATTGGAGAATGTTGGATACTGAAGTCACCTACTATTACTAAGTTGGAGTTAATCTGTGTCTTGAAGTCCAATAGTACTGTTTTATGGAATTGAGTCACGACAGTTGATGCATATAAGTCTATGACTGTAATGACTCCTTGGTCAATTGTTCCCTTGATCAGAATGTAGTTACCATCTTCTGATTAATTTTTAGTTAAATTCAATTTTGTCAGATATGAAAATACCAACTCCTGACTGTTTGTTAGTGCCAATTGCTTGTGGTATTTATTTCCATCATTTCACCTTAAGATGGTACCTATCCTTGGTGGTAAGATGAGTTTCTTGTAGACAAGAAATAGATGGATTTTGTTTCTTATTCCATTCAACAAGTCTGTGTCTTTTGATTAGGGAGCTAAGGCCATTGATACTTTTTACAGTTATAATTGAAAACTGCAGATCGATTACTGTCATGTTATTTTCTGTTTGCGTTCTTAGTTTTATTTTGTGCTTATGTGCTCTATACCTTCGTTTGTTTTCTTTCTACAACCACTTGAGTATGGTCATTTCTTTCTTCTATCCTTTGTATTCCTTCGATTCTCTGTAAGACTGATTTGGTGGGCATGAATTCTCTCCACCTGTTTTATCATGGAAGATTTTCTTTCCCCTTTGACTTTAGTAGGCAGTTTTGCAGGGTAAAGTATACTGGGTTGGTGCCAATGATATTTTGAACTTGCAATACTTTGCTCCAGGATCTTCTGGCTCTTATTTGCATTGAAAATTCAGCTGTAATATGATGGATTTTCCTTTATATGTAATTTGCTCCTTTCTTCCGGCTTTTGGTACTCTTTATTCTTTGCATTTAGTGTTTTTTACTGTGATTTATCACGGGAGTTTCTGTTCTGCTACTGTCTAATTGAAGTTTGATGTGTTTCTTGTATCTGTATATGTATGACTCTCCTTAATTTAGGTAAATTTTCTTCCATAATCTGTTGAAGATCTTGTCATTGCCATTGACCTGAGAGTCACCTTCCTCTATAACTATGATGCTTAGATTTCATCTTTACATAGTGTGCTGGATAGCTTTAGTGTCAACTTGACACACCTGGGTTGAGGGAGCCTCTATTGGACTGGCCTATGGCCATGTCTGAAGGGCATCTTCTTGATGAGTGATGTGGGAGGGTCCAGCCCACTGTGGGTGGTGCCACCCTTGAGCAGGTAGGCCTGTGTTACATAAGAAAGCAGGCTGAGCAAGGGCCAAGGGAACAAGCCAGTAAGCAGCATTCCTCCATGGCCTGTGCTTCTGCTCCTGTTTCCAGGCTCCTGCCCTGAGTTCCTATCTTGGGCTCCCTGATGAACTGTGACAGGAAACATAAGATAA
>NW_008360322.1:1393872-1417385 GCF_000622305.1 Nannospalax galili
TTAGCATATTTAAAAACATGAAAAAAACCTAATACAAAACTTATCATGGCTTTGTATTTTAATTTTTTCCACATAAAATTATATTGGAATGTGAAAATATTAGTGAAATGGAGATTTTAAATTTGGTTTAAGGCAATTATATTGCACTAAATAGTTTCAGTTGTCAACTTGACACATCTGGTGGGGAGGGAGCCTCAAATGGGCAGTTTTCTCTGTCAGATTGGCCTGTGGGCATTTCTATGAGGAATCATCTAAATCGTTGAGTGATATGGGAGGGTTCAGCTCACTGTGGGTTGTGTCACCCCTGGGCAGGTGGTCCTGAGTTGTCTAAGAACCAGCTTGAGTGCAGGATAGGGAAGCAACCCTATAAGCAGTATCCCACCATGGTCTCTGCTTCAGTTCCTGCATCCAGGCTCCTGCCTTGAGTTCCCACCTTGGGCTCCCTGATGAACTGCGACTGGGAGATGTAAGCTGAATAAACCCTTTCCTCCCCAAGTTGCTAGTGGTCAGAGTGTTTTGTCACAGCAATTAAGAAACAAACCAGGACAGAGAGGCAGGCAGACAACAGCCTGCAGTAGGAGTGTCACTGGGAGGCCCGAGGCCCAAGCTATCCCATAGTATCCTACTGGGCTGGAGCCTGGCATGCCCTCAGCATAGAAGCCTGAGATGGAAACTTCCTCAAGGATTGAGAACAAGCCAGAGGTAGCACTCAGGACATTGAAAGGCTGGGAAGGGTAAAAAACACAGCTGGGGAGGCCTACAGTTCTGAGCTGTGTGTGACAAGAGAAGAAATCAGGGTGCTGGCCTGCAGAGGTCAGGTTGCAGCTGAAAGATCCAAGTTCATATGCTTCTGCAACCAGTATAAAGGGGTGACTCAGCCTAGGACTGAGGAGATCAACGCAGAGAAAACCAAGAATACAGGGTGCCAGGCAGGAATGGGGGAGTAATCTTTGCTTTCCTGAGCTCGTGTACTGTGCTGGTGTGTCTATTCTCTCGTTTAATCTTGACAATCTGTTCTCTCTCTCTCTCTCTCTCTCTCTCTCTCTCTCTCTCTCTCTCTCATTAGAGGCAGAGGAATAAAAAGCATCTCGATCTTTATAAAGCCCCAGATTCTTGGCCGTTCTTTGAAAGGCTTGGGACTCTGCCTGTCTTCAGGACATGTGTATACAAAGACCAAGAACATACGTAGGATCTCTCCATGGCCCAGAAGCAGTTTGCACATAGTAGCATGGAAGCAACAGGATAAAAAAGAAAGCACAAGAGAGACTCCGAAACCTCCTCATAAGAAAATAACAGTTCCTCCCTTACCTGCCAACTGCCTCGGCAACGAGATTCATCAGATGTTTTGTAGGCTTGGTGCCAGAAGTTAAAGCTGAGCAGCGAAGGCCAGAAATTAGATGCATACAAACGATGTTGGAAATATGCTTACTCGGGGCAAAAGACCTGTATTAATAATATTCGTGACACATCAAAAGAGGCCAGGTGAAGACAGAGGAAAAAAAAAAAAAATCCTAAAGATGGAAAATGTGGAAATGCTGTGATCCGAGAGGACTGCTCCCTCTGAAGTGATCCGTACTCCTGAGGAGCATTTGCCTGTCCCTAGTGAGACCCTGTTCTCTGTGAAAAACAGTATCACTGTAGTGACCATTTCTTCCCCTGAGGCAGTGTTGGCCTCTTGGACCAGAACTGCAAGCATTTGCCTGTCCCTAGTGAGACCCTGTTCTCTGTGAAAAACTTAGTATCACTATAGTGACCATTTCTTCCCCTGAGGCAGTGTTGGCCTCTTGGACCAGAACTGCAGCCCATTCTGGGAGAATGGACCAGACCCTATGGTGCATGGTCCATGGAAAAAGTCTCCTGTAGACTCCACTGGTTGGGTTCGGCTGCTGCTCCATGCTGGTAGCTGAAAGGAAAGGGAGAGTATATTCTCAATTCCTGCTTCCTGCACCTGAAGGACAACATGCTGTGCCCCAGATGTGTTCACAGGAACAAGGTCTTAAGAGCCTCCAATGAGATTGAACTACCAGGATAAAGCAACATCTGTGAGGTTTGGGCTACTTTTCTGATGTTACCTTCTCATGTAGAGTGGCCTGTTACCACAGTCATGACTGAGACTGATGGGGACCCTGCCTGTGCCCTCTGAAATGCTCACCTCATGCAGAAACTATTGGACTTTGTTCACTAGGCATAGAAGAGTAAGCAGCTTCAGAAGAGCCAGTGAGGCTACTGAAAACTTCAACAGAAACATCTCCGGGTTCATTGTGGTGGCTCTGGACACTGTGGAGGTGTCTGCACCACCCCCTGCCCCGGTTTTTGTGTTAAGACAAGAAGGTGTGTATGTGTAAGGCAGGAATATGGGATTCCCAGATCTGACATTTGTTTATTCTGTTACCAGCACAGAAGGATCACTGCCAAAAATGTAGTCTATTGCAAGGCTTAGTCTACAACTGTGGCCTCTGCATGTCCTCCTCCCTGACCCCTTGAGTTATATGATACTGCCTGTGTTAGTGTGGAGTGCTTGCAGTTGTATTCTGTTATTGCACAATATTACACCAAATCTAGGTTGTGGGTTTTTACTTCATTTCTGTTCTGTTTTGTAGGTTGCTTTCCCCCTGAATCCCTTTTACTCTCTCAGTGCATTTTGTGGACTATGGAACAAGGCTGGAGCAGAGGGAGGCAGAGTGCTGGCACCATCCCAAGGCAGGAAGAGCCAATTACAGCTTCTCCACTAATTCCCCACTGTGTGCAGGGTGATGAGAGTGAGCATCACTGCCACTTTGTGATGGAGAACCAATTACAAAGATGTAAAATGACTGAAGAGCTTGCTGCCTTGGCTCTCTGGGGAATTAAGTACATTTATGAAGGAAGCATGTGTCTGTGAGAGGGTTAGAATGAGGTCCAAGTGTCAGTTACTGATGGACTCCTGCTGTTTGTGCTGATCATGCTCTTGTGGGAGCCAAGGTGAGAAGTATACCACACTTTTCCATCTATATGCTAGAGTGCCAGTCATGAGGTTAAGTCCATGACCATGAGTGTGTGTGGTGTGTTGAGTGTGAAGTATAGTAGGAATCAGTGGTGTGAGTTATCTCAAGCCAGCCCTCCAGTTTCCCTTGGCTCCAAAAGGACATAGATGATTCCAAGAGTAAGGACTGATGACAGGGGGCTTGCCAGACCATTTCTGGTAGAGGTAAATGGGTCTGCATGAAAAAAGCCCATGCGCTCCCTGACAGGAAGCATGTCTAAGCATCCCATCCTGGTTAGGAGTGGTGAGGAAGGGAAAAGATGGGGAGTTTTTTCCATTAAAATTTACTAAAAATAAATGCCTAAAATTATGCTTTAAAAATCATTGAATTTCTTTATCATGTTTTATGATTTTTTTTCATGATTCTACATCCTGGGGTTCCTCTGAGTGGTTTTTATTGTAGTACACTTCTGTAGGACTGGTTGGTTTTGGTGGGGACATATTTATCTTGGTTTTTCATGTTACTTTTGTTTTTACATTGTGGCCTGAGCACATGGATTTCTTTTGTTGGTTGAGTGTCTGCTATGAAATTCTAGCCTGCCTTTGTTTGGTTGAAATTTGATTCTGTTTTTATTGTTGATGTAGCTTGGATACTTTCTGATCAGGCATGAATAGTTAGTTGATCTGTGCTTTGGGTTCCCACTTTTTATTTTTTATTGGCAAGACAAGATCGTTCCAGGTTAGATAGGCCCAGCAGAACAAAGGTCTAGACCCAATTCCAGACCATGGGTATCCAGGTACAAAGGGGGACAACATGGGGAGTGTATAACTAGATAAGCAGAGTAAGTGTGAGGCCTGAAGCAGTGAGAGAGGTATAACTTTTGAATTTCCTTTTAGGATTGACTGCACAGGGTCCAGGATCAGCAGGTTTGGATGGAGCTTCTATGTTAGCACATTGGTTGGTAAATTAGTGTGGGAGTTGATACATCTGGAGTGAAAAGTGCTCAGATGTCAGGGCATACAGAGGTCTCAGGGATCCAGCTCCCAGATGTAAGTCTGGGGCTGGGGAGGATCATCAAGGCCCAGGCTGGGCTGAGAGCTGAGATGGCCAGGATTGACTCACTCTGCCAAGATGAAGTGCATGAAAATCCAGGATGGCATAGAATCCCTGTGGACAGGGAAAATTTGAGAGCTAAGATGGCAGGGCCTAAGGAATCTCAGGAAAGAAATTTCAAATCACTCAGATTTTCTGACATCCAATTGAATTTATCCCCAGAAAAAAAGTAGCATAAATTTGGCATAAGAAATTTGAATGTAAAAGCTTAATCTGACTTGTTGCAGCACAGAAAGTGGTTGAAAGTCCTTGATAGTCTTTTCCATCCAGGAAAAATAGAGTCTTTAGGGTGGTATGCTTATATTAGATGAATCAACCAATTTTAGCTCTATTTTGTTTAATTCCTTGTTTGATGGCTGTTCACTAGGAAAAGACTGTTATTAATTCTGAATATCCCAGACAAAATTTCTAAGTCTTTGATAATGGTGTGTAATGTCTCTTTTTTTCATAAATGACTCATCTAGTTCTTTCCCTCTTTTCATAAGATGCCCAGTAATTAATTTATAAGAAGATAAGTTCTTAGATGTAGAAGAACTTATGATAATGTCTTTGGCTAAAGAAGTCAAATGCTTTTGTTCACTTGATAATTATATTTTTAGTGTCAATTATTCATTTAATCAACAATATAGAGGACTGAGGATGATATACACAATAAAAATTTTGTACAATAGGCCATATTTTACAAATAGATTTAAATATTTGTCCACTGAAATAAGTTCCATTGTTGCTATATAATTGAGCAGGTTTCTTCAAGGAGGAATAATTCTTCCAAATAATTTTTCTATTGCTCAAGCGGTGGTTTTCTGTCAATGGGAGACTTAAATCCAATGGGCAATCATACACGCTTATCACCCAGACATATCCAAATTCTTAAGTTGGAGGCATGTGGACAATCTAAGCATAAGAGTTTAAATGACCTATTCAGTAAAGTGATAAAACTTAAAAATATTTGTTCTTTAAGACATGTTTTCAAAATTCTTTTTCTTTTTTTTTTTGGAAATGTAAAACTTCACTGTTATAACTAGAAAGTTACACTTTAGCTTTATATCAGTGCATTTAATATTGACCTGAGATTTTTTTTAACTTTTACATAAACTTTATTGAGAATTTCATGCATGCATATAAGGTGCTTTGATCAAATCCATGTCCACTCTCTACCCTCCAACATTCCCATATCTCCCCATCACTTTTTTTTTTCTTTTCTTTTTCTTTTTCTCTTCTTTCATTTATTTATTTTTATGGGGCTTTTGGCTACTCTAACATTCCCCCCCTCTGAGGAGGTAACCCTAAAATCTTTTAAGGATTAGATACAAGCTCTAAAATACTTCTGATGTTTTTGGCCTTTGGAACAGACCTGAAGAAGTTTTAATAACCTTTAATTGTGCCAAACAATCATATACATATTATTTGTAAATTTAATATTTCCTATTGCTCTGATGTACCTAAGCATTTTAGTGTCATCTTTGCTTTTCTATTTTGTAAAACTCTTTTACTTTAAAAAATTAATTTTAATTTTTTATTTAAAGTTTAAAGTTAAAGTTTCTTATTTAAAAGTATTTCTTTTATCCTTTAATCCTTTTTACTAAACTCGTGTTTCAAATCTGTAACCTCTCTTTTTTCATATTTGATAGCTCCTTTCTGTGATTTTTTTAATGTTTATGAAATACTTTTGCTTAACAAAATATCTCTTTACGTAAGTTTAAAGAAAGAAACAAGAAGTTGCATCTGAAACAAAAGCAGTCATGTAGTAATCTCTTTAGCCAGAGAGGAAATATTTTAAAAAGAAACATGTGTGCTATAAAACTTTGGCTCAAACAATGGACATAGTGAGCCTCAAAAATCTAAATCTCCCAAGGAGTCTCATGCTGGGGGAAGGAAAAAGCTGACATATGGTGCCAGCTAAAGGAGGAACTTGCTTCTCGAGAAGAGATTTCACACACTTCTGAGAACTTGCAGAATACACCAGAGCTGACACCATGATTGGACACAGCACACCTTAAACTACACTGCAGAATATGAAAATCTCTTGTCCTGTTTTTAAACGCAAGCCTTAAATCACTGCCCTCTAGGACAGACATGGGATTAACTAGAGCCCCTTTCTTTGATCCTTTTCTCTATGTGGTCACATTGAATAAATCTTTTTATCTGAATTTTACTAACAGTACTTCTGACTTTAATTGGCATATAGTGGACGGGTAGGCAGGGCCCAGGTTTTCACCCTAAATCTCTGTTAACAGTGTTAACAGTCCTGGAAACTTTTCATTCTTTCTCATCAAAAAATTTAAGCTAGACTACTTATTAAACATTTAACTCATGATGACAGGTAATCAGAAACTGCCCTTGCTAAAAACACTGAGTTTTCACTTGAGCATCAAAGGCAACCAAAGACAGGAAAAAGTCTGGCATCTCTACCTTCACGGAGTGTTTCTCTGCTTCCTAATGGATCACTTCCTTACCTCTGTATAGAAGGATATTAATTACTTAGGTAATATCTTTTGCTGAGTGTTGTTTTGACTAACAGAGTCTTTTTTGTTTTCATATAAATTTCACGTTTTCAAGGCTCTATTATGACTTCCTACAGTCATGATGCTATATCTCTTCAAATGAAGCTCATCTTTGGACCTGGGGGCCTGCTCTCTCCCTTCAGAGCCTCAACTCTTTTTTAACAAACTGTCTGAAGCATAATTTTATTTCAGTTCCTTTCTATCAACCTGCCTCTTTTACTTTTCAGTTATAATAATGCCATATATAATTTTTAAAGTGTTTGAACCTGAATGAACAGTTTTAAATGTGGCTCCAAATTTTTAAATTTTTCTTCTTTTTATTTCCCTTGAGACAGGGTCTCGTGTAGCCTAAACTGGCCACAACCTTCTAATATGGCCAAAAGTTACCTTGGACTGGTGATCCTCCTAGCTCCCTCTCTTAAGTACAAGAACTAAAGGCATACAACCATCACTCTTGGCTTCAAACAACACATTCCAATGGATAGTTCTACAATCAATACTAGGCATGAAAATGAATAAGCAGATCCCACACAGATCACTCTTTCAGGTGCTGAAATTTGTACTAAAAAAGAAAGCAGGCCAGCAAGTACTTGTGGTAGACTGATAATTATCAGTCAGTAATCAACTTTTCTGCCAAGAAAGTCCATTTATAAGTGAATATTTGGCAACCCAAGTAAAGCCTGATCTTGTTAAATGTAGAAGTATCAGTTTTGCTAAAAAAACGACTATACTATTTCAAAGAAAACAGAGTTGCCTGACATTTACAATCAATCTTGACTGATGGAACAAAAAAGAAAATGAAAATTGAAAGTGAAATTTGTTTCTCCTAATCCTCAGATATTTTAAAATATCTTTGAATATTACAATACACTCAGTTTGAGACATATGCTGTGTATTAGAATTTAAGTTATAGTTCTATCATTCCTAATCCTAAACTCTTAAAAATAACATGAAAGTACTTGTTAGAATTTATATTTTCAAATATCTCTACAGAGATACGGACTCTCGGGAATAGAGATGAGCCCCAAAATCTGTACTTTTGATGAGCATTCAAGTATTGTATTAGCTACTGATCCTTCAACGTGCTTTCTTTAATTATAATTACCAAAAATACTCATTTACTTTAACCAATCACTCTCACAAGACAAGGTTCTTAATGATGATGAAATTATTTAACATTTTGTTGAATGAAACATTTATAAATCACACTGGATTTAATATAAAACAAAAAGTTAAGATAACAGAGTTTGATATCAGCATGAAAAAAATGGAAATAAAATCAATCACAAGCTCACAGGTTGGAAAGATTCTTCAGTATCTCATATTCCACATTCTGAACTATAGAGGGCCTCATTCATTGGATAGGAATTCAAGACCCTGATTGAGAAGATTCCAGTTGATTGTAGGAATCACCTTGGAAAGGGTTTTCCATCACAACGACCGTCATATTTATAACCAAATTTTCTCTTAGCTTTCCTGTACATAAAGAAGGTAGAAGAAAATATAAATTATTGAACTACCCATTTCAACTCACTGAGCACTGTTTAATGTACTTCTTAATGCAGAAACTTGAACATGGCTAAGTGTGTAGACTTTACTAGCCTCTACATGCAGCTGAGCTATTCCTATCTCCCACTCTTGAAGGACCCTTTTACTAATCTGGGAAAACTTGATTCTTCCTACATGTTAATTCTTATTTAGCCTTAGGACATGTCCAACTCAAAAAGAGAAAAGTATTAGAAAGTGCCTAATGTTTCTCTAGAAGCAAAATCCAATTTTGGAATTAAGTATACACAAATTTTAATGGAAACAAACACTGGAGATAAAAAATGTGGAGTAAGGAGGGAAGATAGCAGAATCAATGGAAAAAGAATCTATGTGTGACTTTACTAGCATTCACAGAACAATATCATGACACATGCCCTGTGCAATAAAAAGAGACATGATCCACAGTGATAGAGCAGAAAGTGAGTTTGGGTGGAAGTTCCCCAGACTGCTCAGACACATAATAGAAATTTAGAGGCTGTAAACAAGTTCAGCAGAAAAGGTAGCTCAGTACAGAAATTCATCCAAGCATTAGATGATGACTTGTGAGAGTTCTATATTTAGGGAGCTCTATATTTAGAACAAGATTCTTGTTTAATTATGCTACATCATGGGGATTATCATAGATCATCTGTCCTAGTGAGCTTGCTATTAATTTGACACAACCTGATTCATCTGAGTAGGGGCACTCAAGTGAGATTTCTTGTTTATGTGGGCACATCTTGGAGAAGGATTATCTTGATTGTTAACTGATATAGGAGAGCCCAGCCCATTGTGGACAGTACCCTTCCCTGACCAGGTTATCCTGGGCAGTTTAAGAGAGCTAGCTAAGTTTGAACCTGTAAGCCAGTACGCAACCTTTCTCTGTGGTTTCTGTTTCAAGTTTCTGTTTGAGTTCTTGTCCTGACTTCCTTCAAAGATGAACTGCAACCTGAATGCTGAAGTAGATCTTTCTTCCTCTGGTTGTTTTTCCTCATGGCATTTGTCATAGTAACAACATGAAACTGGAACAGAAATTGGTACCAGAGGCGTGGAGTGCTGCTGCTATAAACCCAACCCTGTGGTTTTTATGCCTTGGACAGTTTTTTCGGGAGAAATGTGGAAGCATTTGGAACTTTAGTGTGGAAAAACCTATTGAGTGTCATGGGCAGAGCTTAACGGGCCATTCTTGCTGGAGATTGGGAGATAAGATGATGAGAGAAATGCGCACAGTGAATGTCTGACTATTGAGGTTTCTGAACTAAGCAAATATACTATAGAGACTTGGGATAGGGGCCATTTATGTGATATTTAAGATTAAGAACCTGTGTGTGCTGATCAGATTGAGCTAAGGAATTAGCCATGATAAGTAAGTCAGCACCACTGAGATGAAATCTTTTGTTCTTTATTGGAACAATAGGAAAATTTCCTTTGGATCAACACACCAAAGTTGTAGTTCATGGTCCCCAAGGCAATCTCAAGCTGGCTTCAGGTTGACTATATAAGACTCACCCACATGCTGCTGCTTTTGAAGGTATGAAGCCTGCAGGACTAAGGAGATCATGGAAACAGCTGAAGCCTGGGAACATTTGGAAGGGCTCGAATCCCTGTATAGAGGTCAGTGGTGAAGGTGTAGCCTCATTTGTAAAGGAGACCCCGAGATATTGAAAATGCCAAGACCATGAAACATCATCCAAGGACAGCATTAAGTGTGATATGGAGCTGGCCTAAGCTTAGAAAACATGCTGTGTGTTCTGTGGATGGCAGAGATGGAGAAGTGGAACTGCCTAACCCTTCTGTACCCAGAAGACCACACAAGATGAGTGGGTCTCAGATGTTGAACACTGAGCCTCTGAATTTGGATTTAATACTGCTGAATTTTTAGTTTGCTTAAGTATAATTGTTTTGTGTCCAAGAATGAGATGTGTCTAAATTGTATTTCAGTTTTCAAATCCCACAGTTAAGAGACTTCCTTAATGTTATACTGTGCTTTATGTTATGATATTAAATGAAAGCTTGAGGACAAAAGTGATGCTTTTGTGTCAAGTTGGCAAGTAGTAGAGAGTCCTAGTTAGCTTTATCTCTCAATGTCAAGAGTCACCTTAGAAGGGACTCTAATTTGAGAGTTTCCCTAGGTCACATTGGCCAGTGGACAGGATTTTACTATCAGTAGATGTAGGAGGTCCCAGGCCACTGTGAGTAACACCATTACTTGGGCAAGTTGTCCTGCACACTATAAGAAAGCAAGCTAAGCATAAGCCTCTTAGTGAACCAGTAAGTAATATTCCTCCATGGTTTCTCCTTTAAGTTCTTGCTTGAGTTCCTGCCCTGACTTCCATCAAAGATGTATACCAACCTGTAAGCTGAAATAAATCCTTTCCTCCTTTTTGTTCTTTATGATCATGGTATTTGTCGTAGCAACAGAAAAAACTGGAGCATCATCTGAATTTTTGATTTTCATGAGTATAATGTGTAATGGCCTGCTGCTAGCATTTCACAAAAATTAAGCTAAACTAATTAATTTGGTACTCCTACAGACTATCAGAGTTGTACTGATAGATCAAGTACACAAACTATGGTTACAAGTTAGAACTTTAAGGAAAAGTGAAAAACAGTTTCCTGTGGCCTACTAGTGAAAGTAATTGTTTTTGTATGTTATGTTTCAGTTATAAGAAACATGGGTTTTTCCTATCATTTCTTGACAGTCTCTCCATTACTTTCAAGAATTAGTATTTAAGTCATATGTTCTTACAACATTTCACTGCAGAAAACACATTCATTGTTATAAGTTTTTCCATTGGTTGCACAGATTTCATCCATTTCTCTGGTGCAAAAAAAATTATTTCTTGCATACTTGTCACAGTCTGGCTGTTAAACAAAAAGTGAAAGCATGAAATTTACCAGATAATGATCTTTTTGAATAAAACTTACAAAAGAGTATAACAAATCAATATTAAGGATTAAATATTAATGTTGAAGTAACAATGCTCAAATATGATATATTATCTGTATTTAATGAATCTGATATTTTTAAAGCCATGTAAATGGTAATTGTATAGTTATCACATCCATATTTTCCTCACTCTGATATCTCTGTTGTTTTATACTGTAAGCTATCATAAACTGAATGATCCATTTGTTCTAAGCTTCTCCATACTTACATTGCACATATTACCCAATTGAACAAAGTACTCAATATTTCATTGCATTCACATGTGTCTTTGCACATATGTATAAGATCACATATAGACATAGATAAAATTTAGTGTTGGAAATATTGGTAATTTGTAAAAATAAACAATTTCATGTGTAATCTGATTTTCAGTTATTTAGTAACTTTTATCTTTTCAATTTTTTAAAAATACAGTTCTTCTTCACCTCTAGAAAGTGACATGAAAATTGATGTTTAAGTCACACTCAAATGAATTACTTTATTACTTTCAATCTTCTCACTTTACTAATGTAAGCAATTCTACTTTAAACATCTTTTGAATGAAATATAGTAGATACCAGTGTACATAAGGCCTGTTGATGGATTTTTGAATGACAGTATATTCTACACTGTATAATGCTAAATAATTTTACACAGTTGACAAGACTATTTCTTCACATTTATGTAATAACAAAAGAAGTATTTTTATTTTGTTTTGAACTGTTTTCAGTACCACACAGTACTTTTTGTGTGGTAATATTTGACAACAAAATTTACAATACTGATACATATTTAAAAGTTTATCTTTTCAAATCTACAATTTATCAGTAGAAACTTACCACTTTTGAGGCATGCACTGAATCTACAACAGCAGTCTCTGTAAGCAGAAGTAAACAGATACATGAAAAGAATAAAAGAGACAAGAAATTAGAGAGCTTGGCACGTAAAGGCATTTGCCATTAAGCTGAGGAGCTAAGGTCAAAGCCCCAGTCCACACATAGTAGAAAGAGAGAACCAAGTCCTGCAGGGTGTACTCTGACTTCAACACCTATGAAGCAGCATGCATGCCTCCTATACACAAATTAAATAAACAGATTAGTAAACATAAAAATGTTAAAAAAAAAAAAAAAGTTTTAAAAAGAGATTGGGAAGACCAGGCATGGTGGCGCGTGCCTTTAATCCCAGCACTTGGGAGGCAGAGGCAGGTGGGTCTTTGTGAGTTCGAGGCCAGCCTGGTCTACATAGTGAGTTCCAGGTCAGCTGGGGTTACAAGGACACCTTGCCTCAAAAAGACAAAAAAAAAAAAAAAAAAAAGAGTGGGGGGAAAAAAAACTATAGTCTACGGTGAGTCATATCCACAATATTTAGCAGTAACCTGTATAAACTGCATGTTCTCATGACATTGCAAGAAACCAGGTATCTGTCATCCAGGCTAATATAACGTATTTGTAGAATAGCTTCAATTATGTAAATGACTATTATTGTTTATTGTCTCTAAACACTTCATTTGGGGATGTAAACATTTTCTTTTCCTTAATACATCATCCCATCCCCAGCTCCTGCTGTAATCTGTATGAAGTTGCACTGTTCTGGCACCTATTTGAGGTCACAGATGCATGATCCCAGGCTTCCTCCCTCTCCCAATTCCACCCAAGATACACATGAACTTGCAATGTCTTGGCACCTCTGTGAGTTCAGAGACACCTGATCCGAGGCTCTTTCCCATCCTCAACTCTCAAGCAGACCAGTGAAAACTCTCATTGTCCCCTTCATTTCTCTGGGGTCAGAAACATGTGACCCCAGGCTGCTGCTTGTCCCCATCTTCCAACGGCATCCACATAGATTCATATACACGCAAGCACCAAAGTTCAGAGAGGTGTGACCCAGGCCCCCAATCATCCACAAGCTCTTGATATGATCCATTCATCTTTTGAAAGCCAGTCATCTAGCCAAACTTGGATCACCTCAACTAACCCACCTACAAATTAGCACTGGCAGTACTCCAAGAATAGCATAGGAGATCCAAACCAGCTAAACTGTGGTAAAAAACCAAGCACAGAATCAAACACTAATGCAAATGGCCCCAAAGCTCATACCAAATCAAACTAACTCCAGATGTGCAAATACCAGTACAAAGTATCCAACATGAAAAAAACAAGGCAATGTGTGTTCCTGCCCTTCCCCCAAATTACCAATCCCATAATAATGGCCTCTAATGATAGTCACTTGGAATAAATGCCAAAGAAAGAATCCAAAAGGACATATAGGGCTGGAGGGAATGCTCAGTGACTAAGAGTCCATACTACTTTGCCAAGGACCCAAATTCAGTTCTCAATAGCCATGTAAGGTGAATGTTCTCAAATGAACAGCTTAATGATGCAACTTGAAGCACTATAAAAACAAGGTCTAATCAACCCCAAAAGTAGTAGAAGGAAAAATATAACCAAGATCAAGGCAGATATCAATGAAGCAGAAATTTTTTTAAAGGTCAATGAAATGCAGATTTGTTTTTGGTTTTTGTTTTTGGGAAAAAAAAGATTGACAAACAATTATACAAATTAACTCAAAGATAAAGAAGATCTAAATTAACAAGATTAAATATGGAAGGGTGCATTACAAAAAGTACCAATGAATTCAGAAAATTACAGTGAAATACTTTACAAATATATATTCCTTCAAATTAGAAAATCTGAAGGAAATGGATAAATTTCTAAGTACATATGACCTACGAAATTTAAGATGAGATAAGCAGCTTAGACCCATAACAGTCAATGAGATTTAATAGGTTTTAAAAACTCCCCTGGGGGCTGGAGAGATGGCTCAGCGGTTAAGAACTCTGTTCTTGCAGAAGACCCAGGTTCAAATCCCAGCACCCACATGGCAGCTAACAACTGTCCATAACTCCAGTTTCAGGGTATCCAACAGCCTCTTCTGTCCTCCACGGGCATTGCACGACACAAGTGCACTTACCTACATTCATGCAATACACACATACACATAAAATAAAAATAATAATAAATAAAAAAATTTTTAAATCCCCCAAATACCTGATCCAGATTAATTCCTTGCAATATCAATACATGCAGAAAAGGCTTTTGAAAAAATCCATATGCCTTTATGATCAAAACCTTGAGAGTTCTAGAGTTGGAGTGAACAGATCTTACAGTTAAGGATTTATGACAACCTATAGACAATATCATGCTACACTGAGAAAAACTCAGAGTATTCCCACTAACATATAGAAGAAGACAAAGATGCTCACTCTCTCGACTCTATTCAATGTGTTACTTGAAGTCTTAGCTAGAGTAGTTATACAAGAGAAGGAAATAAAAAAGGGAACAAATAGAAAGGAAAGAAGTCAGCGTATTCCTACTTGCAGATGACACGATTCTATGTATATGAGACACTGAAGACTCATCCAGAAAACTCTTACAGGAGATAAACACTTTCAGCTAAGTGTAAGAATACAAAATTAACACAAAATGTCAATGGCTTTCCTTCATTCCTAAAATGAATATGCAGAGAAAAAAATCAGAGAAATAATCCCATTAATTCCTCATAAACAATAAATTCTTTGGAATGCATTTAACCAAAGAAGTGGATAATATTTATGATGAAAACTTTAAAACCTTGAAGAAGAAATTTAGGAAGACATCACAAGATGAGATGCCCTCCATGCTCATGATCAGAAGAATCCATACTGTAAAATAGCCATCCTAACAAAAGCATTCTACAAATTCAATGCAATCCCAATCAAAATCCCAGTGCCATTTTCACAGAAACAGGAAAAAAATCTTAAAATTCATATAGAAGCACAAAAGATCCTTGATAGCCAAATGATTCTCAGCAAAGATCAACGGTGAAGGTATTAAGATACATGATTTTAAGGTATACCACTTTGTCATAGGAATTAAAATCAGCATGCTTCAGCCGCAAGAACAGGTAGATCAATGAAATAGAAGACCCATATACAAGCCCACAGAAACTCACTCACCTGACATTTTTTACAAAGATGACAAAAACACACCTTATAGAAAAAAACAGCATCTTTAACAAGTGGGTCTGGGAAAAATTAATGTCTATATTACAAGAATGAAAATTAGATCTTTGTCGCTAACCCTGCACAAAACTTTACTGAAATAATTAAAGGTCTCAACATAAAACCTGAAACTCTGAAACTGCTAGCAGAAAAGGTAGAGAACATGCTACAATTATAGGCATAAATAAAGACTTTTTGATAGGATTTTTATCACTCCGGGAATAAGGCCAATGATAGACAAATGAGATCTCATAAAATTAAAAAAGCTTCTATTCAGTTATGAGGAGCCTGTCATTCTCATTAAAAGGCATCCTAAAAATGGGAGAAAATCTCTGCCATCTATACATCTGACAGACTACTAAAATCTAAAATACACAGAGTCAAAACCCTCAGTGTCAAGAAAATAAGTAACCCACTCAAAAATAGGATACTGAGCTGAACAGTTTTAACAAACAAAGGAATATGAATGGATAAAAATCATTTTATAAGTGTTCAATATCTTTAGCCACCAGGTAAATGCATATTAAAACTACTTTGACATTTCACACCAGTCAAAATGGCTATTATCAAGAAAACAAATAACAAAAATGCTGGTGAGGATTTGGGAAAGGGGAGTCCTTATTCACTGCTAGTTGGAATATGAACTTATGGTGTTTCTGGAAAAACTAAAACTAGAACTACCATAAGTCTCAGATACAAAGAACCAAAAACTCTAAAACTAAACATCCATGTTCATTGCCACTCTGTTCACAATACCTAGAGAATGAAATCAGCCTCATGTCCATCAGCTGATGACTGGATATTTAAGTGGTTGATAGACACAACCAAATTCTATTCAGCACTAAAGAAAAGAAAATTTGTAGGAAACTGTAAGGAACTGAAAAATACTATGCAAAGAAAGTTAACCCAGCCCCAGAAAGACACATGCCATAGGTGGTCATTCATATGTGGAAAACAGCTTTGAATTTTAAGATTTCTTATTTAAGTTGGATTAAAAAAGAGGCCATTGAGCAATAAAGGAGCCATGAGATGTACTGGGGGAAAGATATTCTGGAGAAGGATAGTAAAACACATTTTAATAGGGCTTTTGTCACTCAGGGAATAAGGCCAATGATAGACAAATGAGATCTCACGAAACTAAGAAGCTTCTGTTCAGTTATAAGGAAACTGTCATTCTCTATGAAAAAGCAGAGTGGAGGAAAATACTTGGGCTGAAAGAGTTTAAACGCAGAGGGGATAGGAGGATACGTTGGGGGAGCGATGGAGCTGAAGAGGGTTGATTTAGCCAAACTTACTGTAGAGTGGAAAGCTGTATAGTAAGCTACTAATTTACAAGATAACAATGCATGTAAGTTTCTTAGTAAATATTTTATTTTTATTTTATGTGTATGAGTGTATTGCCTGCATGTATGTGAGTGCACCTGTGTTGTGCAATGCCGAAGAGGTCACAAGAGGGCTTTGGACTCCCCTGGAACTGGAGTTAAGGACGGTTGGTAGCCTCCATGACTACAAGAACACTCAGTGCTCTTAACTGCTGAGCCATCTCTCCAGCCCCCATACATTTAAGTTTTTTAAATAAAAAATTAGGGCCAAGGAAATAGATTGCTATCAAGCCTGATCTGTATAACCCACATGGTGGAAGGAATGAACCAAGTATCTCAAGTTATTCTCTGACTTCCATACTGGGGAGCATGCTGCACACCTAAACAAGCCTACTTGCACATGTAAGCATGTGTATGTATACGTACACAAACTTATTTGTAAATGTAATTTTTTATATATCAATGCATTTTCATGTATTTATAAAGAAAATTGTGGGGCTGGAGAGATGGCTTAGTGGTTCAGAGCGCTTACTACTTTTGCAGAGGACCTGGGCTTAGTTCCCATCACCCTCATGACATGTGGCTAACAACCATTGTTAACTTCAGTTCCAGGGTAATTCAGTGCCCTCTTCCGACCTCCATGGCCATTGCATGGCATGGGTGCACTTATGTACCTGTAGGCAATACACTCATACACATAAAATATTGAAATAATAAATGAAATATTTTAAAGAAAAATGTTTAAATAGAGGTACTTGCATGGGTGGAGAATGCTGTTCCCAGAAACCATAAATCTTTAAACAAAAATTCCAGTGCCTCATGTAGGATATCTCTCTATGAATTTCTGACCAGGAAGTTACCAGTAGCTCCTCACACAGTAAAAGCTATTGCTATTTCCCATAGTCACCCACCAAAACTAGATGGTAAGACACTATTAATGAAGACACCACACACTTGGGATGTAGAACACATATAAACCAAGCTGGAAATAAGAAAGTGGCTAATACTGATAGTACTTGAAGTTGCTATGCAGAATGGTGGGGTGAAAAGACATCAGCACTCTTACTCATCTGTGGATCCTGAGTACTATAATACCTACCCAACAGCCAAGGTGTTCCCACAGTTACAGTAGTGGCACAAATGTTTGGGGTGTAACGAGCTAGTTTCTCATTCGATTTGAGAACTGATCAATGGAAAGAAATACATAAGCCTGGGCAAAAATCTATGGTTGGAGATATTGCAGGCTGTGGGAAGAGCTTACTACTGATATTAGACTAAATGGATATGTACCCAAAGTGCTTTCTAAGTATTGATATCTAGAAGTGTAGCACTGCTATCCACCTTTTCCAGAGAAGCTTCTATTGGCAGTAGGCGATAGCTAATATGCATAATAAGTCAAATGCATCAATGATTGCCAAATGCTCATCCATAAATTGGATATCTCATCTCTGCTCTGAGATCCAGAGTACAGCATGGGAAATGGGCAAAAGATCATAAGAACTGGAGGATGAGTTCCATGTAACACTTTCTTCTGGATATAACATGGCCCTTAGAATCACAAAGACACATCAATTATGACAACTGCACAAGATCTGCCTCCCAAAATAAGACATGAAGTTAGGAGAGAAATTAGTTGGGAATAAGAAGGCTACGTAGGCAGGAGGCTGGGAAAAGAGAGGGTGACAAGGGATTAATATGTTCACAATCCATTGTACACATATATTAAATTTGTACAATGAAATCACAAAATGCGGAAATAAATGACAACGCTTCCATGAGCATGTACAAGTCGCAGATATGGGACTCAGGAGTATTCAGCAAGAGAAGTCTGAGGGGCCCTGTGATCCAGATCTCTCCTAAGGAAGACTTGATTCAATTCAAAGTCTTCATGGACCTGCTTACTCGATTAAAATACGTTAAACTTTCATCAATGCACATCACCCCATTTCTTCCAGCACAAGTGGAGAAGTGACAGAAGCCTCACCTCTGAGGAGAGCCATCTCTGACTTAGCACTTGTTTTTCCTGAAATAGCCCTCCCTTTACTGTTAACTCACCATGGACGAGTTTAATTATGTAATGAGGATAATGCATTATATTCTAATTTCTAACTGGATCTTTCTTTTCTCCTTTTAATTTTGTTTTTTCCTTCACTTTTCAATATTTTTAGTATTTACTTAGGGTATAGTATCAAAAGAGAAAATAGATTTCTTCCCCACACATTTAGCCGATTTCCTAATTTCATGTGCTGAGTAATTAATTTCCTTAACACGTGTTCTGGTTTCTCCTGCTGTGACAAAATGCTGACCAAACCAGGTTTATTTCATCTCACATTTCCAGGTCACAGTCCATTTTTGAGGGAAGTCATGCAGGGACTGAGGGAAGGAAAATGGAGGCAGGAACTGACACCCAGAGCATGGAGGAACACTGCTTACTGGCCTGCTGCTCTGGCCTGAGTTCAACCTGATTTCTAGTAAAACCCAGAAGTACCTGCCCACGGGGTGGGGGTATCACCCACAGTAGTCTGAACCCTCCCACTTCAACCGACAATCAAAAAACTGCTTTTGAGACATGACCACAGGCCAATCTGAAAGAGGAATTCCCCAGATGAGGTTCCCTTCCCAAGTGTGTCAACTTGACAGCTGAAGCTAGCCAAGACAGCAGGTTTAGAATGTACTTGATGTCCATTCTTAGGTCTGTTTCACAATTATTTATATTTTACAATTTATCTGACAAATAATTTCTTTGCTATTTAGAATATTTTGACTGTCATGGCTTTAAAACATGTTTAATGTTTGGCTTGACAAATCCACCCTTTTACGTTTCTTTTTAATGACAATTTTAGGTAACCTAGTCTGCTTATATGCTAAGAAGTTTTGGATTTGTAGTAAGTTTTCCCTATTCAAGAAGCAGAAAATTTTTATTGGTGTTTGTATGTGCTATGTTCAAGTCATTCTGTAAACATGGACAGAGCTCTCACTGTCGTAGATATTGAGAATACAGCAGAGAACCAGAGTATTTATACCCGGGACCTGATAACCTCAGATTATCCTATAGGAGACAAAAGGACAAAAAGATTATTTCAGATGGTGATATGTGCTTGTGCTAGATTCCTTTAGTTGTCCACTTGACACAGCTGGTTACATGAAACCTCAATAGATGGATTATTTCCATTGAATTTTCCTATGTCCGTGTCTGTGATGCATTTCCTTGATTGCTGAGGGATGTTGGAAGGCCTAGTCCACTGTGGGCAGTGCCACCCCTGAGCAGGCAGTCCTGTATTTTTAGGAAAGCAGGCTGGACATAGGTCAGGCCTCAAGCCAAGTAATCAGTGTACGTCCGTGGTCTGTGCTCCAGGTTCCTTTCCTGAGTTCCTGCCTTGGCTTCCCTTGATGACCGGCTGTGCTTTAATCCAAATAAACCCTTTCCTCCCCAAGTTGGATTTGGTCAGTGTTTTTATCACAGTCATAAAAAAGCAAGCTAAGACAGTGCTGTAAAGGAAATAAAATCAGGAAAAAGAGCACACAGAGGAGGCAAAACTCACTATGTGGAGAACTCACTATCAGGAGGACCATTTCTCAAAGGAAGTGATGCTTGAATTTGAATGAGTGTTTGATCTGTAAATAAATTTCAGGTGTTATAATTAAAATATTCACTGTAAGATTGTAGAATTGTTTCCATTTGTTCGATTTATATCTTTGATTGTTCCCACCTCCCAAGCAGTTCTCGTAAATCTTAGTTATCTCTGTGTATTAGTATTTCATTGTGATGCCATGCTGATGGTGGTGAAGAGCAGAACCCATTCCTGTTTTGTCTTTAACATTATGATTAGTAAGTGTAAGAAGGGAGGTAAGGAGGCATGGCTCCCGCTCTCTCTCTCTCTCTCTCTCTCTCTCTCTCTCTCTGTGTGTGTGTGTGTGTGTGTGTGTGTGTGTGTGTGTGTCTAAAACACAGTCCATTACAGGCTTGGAACTCTCCAGGCCTGACTGGCCAGTAAGCCCCAGGGATCCTTCTTTCTCTGCCTCCCGAGCACTAGGATTAGAGGCTCACGCTACCATGGCCAAGTCTTTACATGGGTTCTGGAGATGAAATTCAGACCTCCATGTTTCCAAGGCAAGTATTTTACTGACTAAACTGACTCCAAAATACAAAGGCATGGCTTTCTTAATGGTTATCCATATCTGGTTCCCTTGTTCAATATTTATTCCTCATGAGTATTTTGACAAGATTCTTATGATTTCTTCAAATGCTATTATCGTACATAGAAACAATGAAGATGCTGTTTCCTCATTTCTGTTAGTTATAGTCCTGATTTTTTTAACATACTCAATAACAGTTTAACATACTCAATAACATACCCATAACATACTTGATAACATACTTTAACATACTCAATAATAGTTTTAACATACTCAATAACAGTTTCCAGAGCAAAGATATATCTCTTTCAACCACAATGAAGAAAAATAGATGTATGCTCAATAAATACTTCAAGTTACTATAAAAATACGTAAGAAACCCTACTCACAGGATAATCCCTTAAAACCACTTAAATTGCTGAACATGAAGTGATATAAGAAGGAATTAATGGTTAAATATTGGTAAGATATATCTTGAGATTATCTAATGTCTCACAATTACTTTATTCTGAAGTTCAGAATTTGTCAGTGGAGGAATCCATGAGTTGCCTCCTTACATAGACCTTGACTTAGAAAATTCAGTCTTTTTAAAAAATGATATGGTCAAGGAACACCAGATCTGGAAGACATCATCATTTTCTACACTTTACATAAGTACAATTAAGGTATCTGACCTCCACAATGAGATGGGGGGTAAATATATTTAACCAAAGCATAGTAAAAACAAAAATGTCTAAAGTCAAATACTTATTCTTTTTTATCTCCTTTCTAAGACTCTTGCTTTCACTGTGTTGTCCCAGCTGACCATGACTTCCAGACCTCAAAAATCCTCCTGCCTCTGTCTACTGACTAGCTGATACTATTATATGCAGTTTCTTACTACATGTTCAGAAGCATACCTCTTCCCCCAATTCTCTAAGATAGGAAATGAGTAAAAGCAAGTGATTGGTGTAATTTTTAAAAACTCTGCAACATGATCTGGTTCATGTCACCAGTTTACTATTTCCAATCCCAATTTAAAATTTCAACCACTAAGGAATTGTAATAGATGCTTCCAGCATTACCTGCCACTTGGGAAAGGATACTAGAAAATTTACTCACCATTATGAAGAGTAACTGTCAAAGCCAGGATGAAAATGATTTTGATCCATAATGAAAAGGAAAGCATTTTATCAAGTCTGTGGAACAAATATTTAATAGTGTTTATAGCATATTTCCAAATGAGAGGCTCTTATAGACAAAGGAACGACTGTACATCTCTTCCCCAGATTCCTGATGATAATGACCTTTTCACATGATTCTTCTTTAATCTTAGAAGTAAGGCACAACATGAGCACAGAAGGTCTGCTGGAGACTTGAAATACTCACCTTGCACATTTAAAGATTTATTTCTTCCCAATCCTTGGCTTATCCAAGAAGATTAGGTAATTTGGAAAAAATATCCACATTGAAAGCTCAGCTTTTCCTAAACAGCCAGAAAGTTATTTCCTTGTGGGGTAATAGGGGAAGCAAAAAAAAAAAAAAAACCACAAAGCAAAACAAAACAAAAAGACCCATGCCAAGCCCAGTGCACACTGAAGAGAAAAAGAGAAACTATAACAAACAAAAGAACCTGGAGAAGTCCTGGAGAAGTTTTAGACAGCAGGAGGGCCTCTGAGTATCTCTGCCTTACCTACCTGAAAACAGGTAAGAAAATGGAGAGACAAACAGTTCTGGTCTTATTGTTTTACTGCCTTCCTTTCTCATTCACTGTTTCCACCTCTAGAGTTTTTATTGTCCTCTACATGAGGAACTTTGTTGGGGGTAAGACCATAGCCAAGCATAGATAACACTCAGGTATGCTGTGGTCCATTGGAGGAATCAATGTACCTACATCATGAGACACATACCATTTGTTCTGTAAAGACATCACCTCATCAAGGACAACTTGTAACATCTTGACCTGATCTATCCAGAAGCACCAGAAAGGGAATGAGAATAAAATGAGTACTGATAGATCCTGAGACACAGACGTGATAGCTTTCCAGATTACTGAGCTGGAAATAAAAGAATAAAGGCTAGAAAGAGAAATAATTGAAAGAATTGTAACTAGATTTATTATTGAATCTTTGGTAGTGTGAAATCCCACACTACTATGATGTTTATTAGTCTTTTTGAGGGACCTGTAGAGTTACATGAAGTTATGGCTACTTGTGAAGAGTTGGGCAGAATGATCACTTTAACCAGTTTTCCAAATGGGATATTTCTAAATATATTGCACATTTAAAACCAGGAATAGGTGTCAGCTGGAGTTCATTTCCCAAGTCCTTCTCTACCATCAAGATTGTGAATCCCTTGTTTGCACAGGAAGCCTGGGCTATGGTGTGTTTACAAAAGCTCAATAATTTTTAAACTTTGTTATATTTAATAACCACATTATTAGAAGAAGCATTTCATTACAGCTTTAACATATTCAGTAACACATTCCAGAGCAAGGATACATCTCTTTCAAAAGTGGCTGTAAATTTATAGGTTCACAGTTGAATTAATACAGTTATCCAATATTGAACTCAATATAAATCCTGTAAGGCATAAAATTGAATGAGTTTTTACCCTTTAAAGATCTCCATTTCATTTTAAAATATGCTGTTTCCTACTTTTTTATTTTTTAGAAGCATTTCATTAACATACTCAATAACAGTTTAACATACTCAATAACAGTTTAACATTCTCTATAACAGTTTAACATAATAACAGTTTCCAGAGCAAAGCTTTAACATACTCAATAACATACTCAATAACAGTTTAACATTCTCAGTAACAGTTTAACATAATAACAGTTCCCAGAGCAAATCTTTAACATACTCAATAACATACATTCTTTAACATACTCAATAACACTTTTAACTTTAACATACTCAATAACAGCTTTAACATACTCAATAACAGTTTCCAGAGCAAAGATACATCTCTTTCAAAAGTGGCTATAAAATTTTTAGG
>NW_008360322.1:1417448-1468397 GCF_000622305.1 Nannospalax galili
TCCTGGGACTCCCTATGTAGGCCAGGCCGGCCTTGAACTCACAAAGATCCGCCTGCTTCTGCCTCCCAAGTGCTGGGATTAAAGGCGTCCACCAGCACACCCAGGTTGTTTCCTACATTTTTAATGCTACTAACGCTTAGATGTTTGCACATGTGTCTTTAATCTCTATGTATCTGATTATTACTAGTCATAGTTGGTTACACTCGGATACTTGGCACCTAAGTATGGATATAAAGGCATAAGGTATATTTCAGTGATAAAGCTTATCACCTCTACTATTTAACATGAAGTAAGTTTTTATGCTTCCTCCTCAAATATGTCCTTTTTTTAAAATTTGTTGGGGATTTTGTGTGTGTGTATATCATACAGAACATCCCACACAATCTTATTCATCATAATTAAAAAAAAAAAAAACTCCTAGCAGAGCTTCTGGGTAGCCAGCACTAGGGCATCCTGATACTATAGTTATGTTCCTTCTCTTATCTAATCTGCCTGTGATTGTAATGAATAAGGCTATGATTTAGAAAAGAGAAACCTTTATCAATAATTTTCAAATTTAGTAGCCATGACATTTCAAGGGAAATCAGACAAAAGCACAAATTTGAAATTACTATGAAGTATTTTTGTTTCACACACTGAATCCTTTCACCCTCCTCCCCATTTTATTTTATTGAAAGTACTATGTAGTACAGGCTGGCCTGGCATTCACAGATCACTTGCACCAGCCCCCAGAGCACTGGGATTATTGTCTTAGGTGACTATAGCCAGCCCTGCCACTGAAAAATAAGTATATATAAGAAACCACAGAATATCAGCAAGTGCCAGCAAACCAAGAAAAGCTAAAAGAACGGAACAGAAGAGAGTCTTCCTCACAGACCTTAGAAAGAACCAATTCTACTAACAATTTATCTCAGTGTTCATGCCTCCAGAATTGCCAGAAATAAACATCTATTTTTTTTCTATTCTTTTTTAGGACGGGCTAGCCTCTAGCTCACAAATGCTGGGATATAAAGCATGCTGCACCATACACAATCTGATAAATAAATGTCTATTTCTTAATTTTTAAAAAATTATATGTGTATGCATGTGTCTGTGTGGGGATATGTGCACATGATTACATTCTCCCTCAGAAACCAGAGGTGTCAGATCCCTCAGGAACTGGAGTTACAGGCAGTTGTGAGCTGCCCAATGTGCTTGCTGGGAATTGAACTCTGGTCCTCTGGAAGAACAGCACATGCTCTTAACCACAGCTCCAGATCGTAAATGTCTATTTTTTAGGAACTTTTATGATACTTTGTTATAGTAGTTATAGCAAATTAATGTGTCTACATATGTTAAATGTTATGACATATTCTGTTCTGAAATTTTAAGCAAATCTTATATTTAAATGTCAAAAAAAAGAAAAATAAGTATATCAGCAGAAATCACTAATAAAATAAACCACCATGGGCAACAATAGGCCACATGCTTTATATAACTGTTTATGCATACACTTACATACATGCATTAATAATTAAATATTATTTTTTATTTGTATATTTTTAGTAACACAGTAGTCTGTTACATATGGACATTTCATTAAAATCATGTATTTCGGGTGTGTGTGTTCTGCCCCACACTATCTTGTACTCCCTTTCTCCTTGCATTTCTCCATCCCTTTCCCCTCCTCTTCTCTTCTCTCCCTCCTCTTCTCCCTCTGAGTTAGTCCTTGCTAATAGATACATTCCTACTCTCTTTATTTTTATTTGTAATTGACTCATGGAAATTTATAGTGTACAGTACCATATGTATACAAACACATACACACACACACACACACACAAGCTAATGGACAGATCATGGGAACTGACAAATCTATTACCATAGATATTTATCTCTTATTCATGTTGAAAATATTTAAAATATTTTTAATACCTGTTTCAAAGTATTCCAACAGTTGTTGCCAACCAAGGTCAACATGCACCCAATAATCATCCTTTCTCAAGTACCTGCACACAGACACACACACACACAGATACACACACACACACCACAACCACCACCACTACTTCCACCACCAGCAAAGTATCTCTACCTCTCCAAGGCTCCAGAAACCACTATTCTATTTTGTGCTTTGTTGAGAACAATCTTAGCCTGTGTCACAGGTCTGGGTTGTCCAGTGCTTGGAGGAAGGCCTGTAGTACCATCATAGGGCTCTGTGTGGATAGGATCTCAAGATGATATTGTCCATCAGTAGCCTGTGCTGAAGAGGGTACAATGTGGTCTGAGTCTTTTCTTTAGGGTAATATAGTCATGTGGTAACCCTGCTCCCTAAACTTAAAGACCTGTAATCATTTCCTTCTGGCTTTTCCACTCCCTGGTATAAATGGCATCAATGCAAGCTCTAGGAGGTACCTGCTAATCCTTTCTCAGCAGAGCAAATTCTCTCTGTTCAAGAATGTTTTAAAGAGAAAGAATGGTAGATGCTGTGTGCTACAGTGTCTGCTATCTTGCTGACATCACCTCAAATTCCGAGTACTTCCTTAAGCTTTTTAAAATTATTTAAAAACAGAAAAGACATCCTCTATAAGGGTTATAACCTAAAAGGTAGGTGTAGCCTGAAAATTACTCATTCCTCTGAAAAGAGTAAGTCAGCCAGGGACAAGATGAGGTGCGCCCTGGGAAGAGGGGCTGAGCAGCAATGTTGGAACCCTGGGATCCATCGGGGAATGGCAGGGCGTTGTTGTGTGGGCTTGAAAGGTGCAAGGGTTTTATGAAAACCCGTTTCTTTGTAAGTCATCCCCTCCCAAATGTATCAACTATGCAAAATTCAAATAGAACTATGTTATGCCACTTTGTCTATTTGTGTCAGGACCATGAGACCCTGAGTGAGTGAGGACGGATCAAACAGAGAGCAGGAAGGGGAAAATTTAGTGCAACAAATCAGCACAGTCCACGAGGAGGATACTGCTGGAAAGGACAAACTGCTGGAGTTCAGGAAAAGCAGGAGGCTAGGGGCAGCGCTCATATGGCTCATAAAATACATAACTAAAAAGATGCTGGCCACGCAAAAACAGACAGACTCAAAGGGAAAAATCCCAGGGCCACAGCTGTGCTGTAGATCTGGGGAAATAGCTCAGTTGCTAAAAAAATGAAGCCCACCACCACATGGATCTGAAAACTAGTTAAAGATTATAGAGAGCCTGGAAAAAAAAAAAAAAACTTACAAGGAAAAGGAGCTCAGAGAGGGGGTGTGGCCACTTTGCATAATAAAAGATTTACCAGAGGCCAAGGAATCTGAAAAGGCTAGGGAGGTACTGGCAGATTCAGTTTCAGCCTCAGAGCCTGAGAGAGAAAAAACTGGGACATTTTAACTTCTGTAAGGTTAGGGGACCAGAAGTCCAAGGACCCCAGGGAAAAAGACAGATAGTAGTGAAAAAAGAATCGATCTAAAAAGAAAAGTAGCTAAAACTGCCCCTCAGACTCAACCTTTGATACAAAAAGAGCAAAAAGTTAACAGGACTACTTACTATAGATAGGGGAATATACTCCACACTGGAGCTGTTAAAACTAGAAAAGGCTTACAAACAAGCAATCAAAGAGCCCCTCACCACGTGGCTCCTGAGGATATGGGAAATGGGAGCAAATAATGTCAGTTTAAGTCCTTCAGAAGTATCACAGCTGAGTTGTATAACCACGGATCCGTCCTTGCAACAGACTGTTCAACCTAGGCCAATGCAGGGGGAGCAGTCCTTAATGGAATGGCTGGTGCACGGCATTAAAGACAAATGGTCATCACCAAGGGAAACTCCCATAATTAACATGGGCTGGAGGACTATAAAGGATGGACAGGCATTACTGGAGAACTAGGTATAAAAAAAGACAATATATGATGGCCAGTTTTCTGGGCCAGATAGTGCTATGTTTACCAGAGAAATAAAGGAAAGCTTAATTCAACTGAGACCTCAAGAATAGTATACAGCTTTAATGGTTTTGCTAAGTCCTTTAATGGGACAGAATATTTGTAAAGTGGGAGAGGTTTTAGCAGATCTAAGTGACTCAGACCAGCAAATAAAACGTGTCTGTAGAATAACAGAACACCCTACAAGAGATATAAAAAAGACCAGACAGAAGAAGTGGTCCATTTGGGTTACTTGAAGACAAATGTGACAAGATTTATTTTGAGCCTAAAAGCCCAAAGAAAAAATTGATAGAAACCCAAATTCGATACTTAGGAGTTTATGGAAATCTTTAAAACCTGAAGAACAGTTTACAAAAGGCATTCAAAGGATAAAAACTGTCCCAGGGTGGTTAAGGATCACCAAAGCTTAAATAAGGTGCATTTCTCTCCTGAGAAAGGCTATGCTAGAGGTAGAGGCAATTTTTCCTACCAGGGCCTCCCCCAGCAGCCAGGTATTGTCAATGGAGAGGTGACAAATATGGCTATAGCCAGGAGGCAGACCCAGGGCCTGCCTGACTCAGGAAACCAGCAAGTGCAGTGGAGACAAGAGAGACCCCCTGCCTCCTTAGCCTCATACAGTGTCAGGCAACTGGAGTATAAATGTATCAAAGATAAAAGAATACAAATGGACTCCATGTAAGATCCCCAGGATGCCAAGTGACTCCAAAGGGATAACTAAAGATAGTAAAGAACTAACCAAATTAATGCCTCTTACCCATGCTATAATACCTAACAAAGATTTATGGAGAAAGTATTATTATGAATGGATAAAACCTTTCCATTCTGTGGTAGATGTTGCCTATGATTGATTTAATATATGGTGTTTTACAGATGTGAAACTCATTTGAAAGATACCTAAAGAAACAAAGGCCACCTATAGCTGTAAGATTCTTGGAAGTTTTATGGTTGGGTAAGATAAAAACTAGGTCTCCCCAAACTATAAAACTGTTAAGAAAAACTACAGTACCAGGAGTGACTTGCCCCCCTATGAGCTGTTGGTCAGAGAGAGAGACTAGAGATCCTAAACTTAACCAAGGCTATTGCCACTAATGTCAGTTGTACACTAGAAAGGTTGGTAAGGCCATGTTGCTGAAGACACTGCATCATGTGAGCACGGGAGAAGAAAAAGAGATGGAGCTGAGATAAAGCCAAAAAAACTCCATGCCACTGGATGGAAATTTTTATGGTTGGGTAAGATAAAAACAAGGTCTCCCCAAACTATAAAACTGTTAAGAAAAACTACAGTACCAGGGGTGACTTGCTCCCCTATGAGCTGTTGGTCAGAGAGAGAGAGACTAGAGATCCTAAACTTAACCAAGGCTATTGCCACTAATGTCAGTTGTACACTAGAAAGGTTGGTAAGGCCATGTTGCTGAAGACACTGCATCATGTGAGCACGGGAGAAGAAGAAGAGATGGAGCTGGGACTAAGCCAAAAATTCCATTCCGCTGGATGGATGGCATTCATAGTGCTATGCAAATGGTTGGGGAAAAAGGATCCCCCATGATTCTGCTCAACAACGGACCCCATGTGCTACACACTGTGGACATGCCAAGCAATGCCTGCTAGTGCAATAATGGCTCAACTAACTTATGTACAACTTATCCAAATTTCTAATGGATAAGTCTTGCTCCTGGGGCTGTAACACACATCTGATGCTGTAGACCAAGCCAACCCCCTGTGTCAAGGAAAGCTGCAGGCCCCAGGGGGGAAGCCATTGCAAGTATACTGTTTAATGAATATGGTACATCTACTGGGATGTCTTCTAGGCATTTGTATTTGCATCCATATTTGTGTAATTGCACCTAGTTCCTTCCATTTGTCTTCAGTAGGGGAAACACCACTGAGATAGATCCATGAATGCGTCTTGAAGATGGATGATGAGGAGGCCCAAGAGGTCAGTATTTCACCATAATATGAGAGAGATTGCCCTGCATCTGCCACCCCCTCCAAGGCTCAGGGAAATTTCCAGAAGAAATGGCAGAAAGTTTGTAAGAGCCGGAGGAAAGGGGTGGAGTGTAGCCCGAAAATTACTCATCCTCCAAAAAGAGTAAGCCAGCCAGGGGCAAGATGAGGAGCACCCTGGGAATAGGGGCAGAGTCCACTGCAATGGAGAGTAAGTGTGGCCATGTTGGAAATCCTGGAACGATCAGGGAACAGTGGTTTGTCACAGTGTAGGGCTTGAATGGTGTGGGGGTTATGAGAAGTCATTTCTTTGTAAGCCATCCCCTCCTAAATGTATAAACTATGCAAAATTCAAATAGAACTGTGTTATGCCAGCTTATCTATCCATGTCAGGACCATGAGAACCTGAGTGAGTGAGAGCAGATCGAACAGAGGTTGGGAAGAGGAAAGTTTAGTGCAACAGGACGTAACGTCAAATGCTGGTGAGGCCATAGAGGAATAAACACCCTCATCTATTCCTGGCAGGAATGTCATATGGTATGTTAATTGTGATACCTAATTCCAGTTGTCAACTTACTGAATATAGATGCCTAGCTACTTGGTAAGCCTCATTTCTAGGTGTATCTTTGAGGGGATATCCAGAGATTGACACGTCAGTGAACTTAATGGTAAGACCCATCTTCAATGAAGACGGTACCATCCACTATGCAGGAGGTCCTGAAGGAGTGGGAAAAGAGAAGGGAATCCTGTCTCTCACTTTCACCCAGCTCTCATGTCTGCTCCTTTCCCCCTACCAGGTAGATTTCTCTGCTGCTCTCATCCATGAACATCAGACTTCCTTTGAAGCAATCAAGGAGACTTAAGGCCTTCTGCCTGGACTCAGGCTGTAGCAACAGTGTCTCCTTCACTCTGGGGTAGCTAACTTCTTGAGCTGAGCAGACAGTGCTCCTGGCTCTCTGGCCTACTGATAGCTATTGTGGGGTTTTTAGCCATAGCTAACTGAAACATGTTTTATTGGTTCTGTTACTCAGGAGAACACTGACTGATACAGTTGCATCAGAAATCTGTTTGATATGTTCTTTAACAGTTAAAGGTACAACTACCCTGTGAAACATCTCTCACTCCTAAATGGAGAGAACTTTTGTGAATTACTCAAGTAGAGAAGATTTCTTATCCCTGTATTTTATTCAAAATTCATTTGTACGCTACCTAAAACAATAACTTTTTTAAGGAAGGGTCTATTGGGCTCATAGTTCAAGGTACAGTCCATCACAGTGTGGAAGTCAGGAGCTTGAAGCAGCTGTGCCCACAGTTAGGAAGCAATGAATTCTTATTCACAGCTTTCTCTCTCCTTTTTCTTTAATTCAGGACCTCAGCCCATGAAATGGTGCCACTCACGTGTAGTGTGGAGCTTCCCACCTCAATTAATCTGTCAATATAACATCACAGTTATGCCAGGAGGCTTGTCTTCTAGGTGATTCTAGATCCTATCAAGTTTACAATCGACACTAACCAGAACAGCAAGTGGATATTTTTTTCTTTTAACTGATAAAGGTAGTTAAGAACATACATTGTGGTATTTTCTTTTCATTTTCTTTAAATATTCTACATAATCTTTGCCCACTTATTCCCTATGGAAAAATTTTCTTTGACTTTTTCTAGAGCTCTTCACATACTACTGGAATATAGTATGAATCACCCAATTAGCTCTTACAGTAAATCGAGACTCTTCCAATGAAATTAGAGTATAAATAGTCCTTAATCTGGGAACTGGTGAGCACTTACATCATGAATCATTTGTAGCTCTATTTGGAGACTGAAGGACCTAGATGCACATGAATTCTTTCCTTCCAGTGTTCAGCAGTCCTATACTAAAACCTTGTGATCAGAATTATTTTTAACTCTTTTGCTATGAATGAAAATTTTTTTTCAATTTTTTGTGGTTTCACACATTTCATACAAAACATGTTAATCTTCCTTATACCTCCTCCCCCATCCAACCTTCCATAGAACACACACACACACACACACACACACACACACACACACTGAATTTCATGAATTCTGTCATATATGTTAAGGCCTATGGAGCCAAGTTTGTGTACCCAGTTACCAAGGGGGAAATGGAGAAAATTGGGGAATTCACCTTGGAATAGAGGAGAGAAGGATATACAAGGATCTATGAATGTAAAGGGGAAGAAGGAACTCAAGAAAGGGGTGGATAATACACAGGTATTATCAGGGGAGAAATGGGGGTAATATAACTGGGGAGGGAAGAGGGAGGTTACACAGGGAGAAAGAGAAGAGAGATAAATAAAGCTTAAGTGGTTTGAAAAATCAGAGGGCAATATATTTGCTCAAAAACCTACTGAAAAATACACATACAATATCTGAACATGAGTGTTTTTGTATACTTGAAATATTCTACCCAATGTGCTTCATATTAATTATAGTAAAACACTTATGTAGTCAGGGAAAATAAATAAAATCCAGAGTTTCATAGAGCAAGGTTGTCCAAATTACAGAGTTTTAAAAATTACAATTGGGGTAAAGGGAGTGGGCACATTCTGCTCTGTGCTTGTGGAAGTCATAGAAAAGCAATATGGCTTTGTATATGCCTTTTGTTTTACCCATACAAGATAAGTCAGAGTTATACCTCACATGTAATGAACCCAAATTACAGGGGGTAAAAAGAATATCTGAAAACCCATTGACATCTATTTTAAGGAAATACCAGTTGCTCTCAGTAGTAATTAGCTGAGACCACCAAAGAAAAAGTATGGTCTAATATGTGATAATATGGAAAAAAATGTATTGTTTTAGCAATTCTTTCCCCCCAAAGAACAGCAACTCACAGCTGCATAGGTAGGAGGAATTCTCTTGTTAGCCACTGTAATCTCTATGAGTTGTCCCTCCTAATCAAGGATTCTGGAAAGGGCTTCCCTTGAACTTCCCCCCTCTACGTGGGTTTAGTTCAAGCTGTTCAGCTCAGCCAAGGTCCAAAGGAAACAAAACCATGCTCTGGTCTGCTGCTCCCATTGCTCAGGCTGGCTCTAGATGCAGCAGTGGTGATTGTCTCTCCCTCTGCCACATTTGACTACTGAGAGGGCCCTGAGCTCAGCAAGAGCACTCACTAGATACTTTGCATGTAGTAACATTGCATGCCTTTAATTTGCCAAATTTTGAATAATCCATAAAGCTAACATACACAGCTATACATATTTCCGAAAGTGCCAGATATATTGAGTATTTAATGTGCTAAAATCGGTTAAAATATTTGTTTACAAAGTGGTTATTATAAAACTTAACACAGTTAATTAAACGAACCTTTGGAAAATTTCCTAGGTAGCTAAAAGACTGAAACATAAAGAGTGGAAAACAAACAATTTTAAACATAAATCTCTTTTGAGTCGATTATGAAATTATGCTAAAATAAAATAATATGCTAAAGAACTGTTTATTTTTTAGGCATAAGAATTATATTCTAGTTTTAGAAAATGTCCTTTACATTAGCACATTAATATTTTTTTAAAAAATAGATAAATTTCATTTTATTAAATTACCAAGCTGCAGATTTTAGCAATTTGTAAGGGGATGTTAACTTGTCTCTGTTCTCAGCCTTGGGCCAAGTCTGTAATAAAGATAGAAGAAATTTTCCAAAAAAGTGCAGAAATATCCAATAGTGTCTATTGAAATGGCATATTTAAGTTTCAAGATTTCAAAAGGTGACTGGGGTGATTTGTGACTGTTGACTGCCTTATGTTTTACTCATGTTTCCAAAACACAGATACAGTACAAACACACAACTTCTTTCTCTTTTTTTGATAAATTTCATTGAATTCTATTTTTCTCTTTTTTAGATTCATTTTATTTGCAATTCTGTATATGTTTGTGTGACTGTTTAGGGTATGTACACAGATTCTCTTGGAGGTCAGAGGAGGCAGATTCCCCTGGAGTTGGAGTTGAAGGCAGTAGTGAACCACTTGAGCTGAGAAACAAACTCCTGTCCTCTGGAAGAACAGAAAAGCAAAATGGACTACTGAGCCATCTTTCTAGCCCAGAAGTTTTTTCTTAAACAGATAACTGTATTATCTGCTGAAAATTATATATTTTTAATGTACAAAAATACATTTAATTTTAATCAAGCATTTTAAATTTTAATCAAGTATTAAAAATCAAAAGTTCTTTTTAAAAACTATTGTGGCTGGGTGTGGTAGCTCATGCCTTTAATCCCAGCACTCAGGAGGCAGAGTCAGGCAGATCCCTGTGAGTTCAAGGCCAGCCTGGTTTACATAGTGAGTTCCAG
This sequence comes from Nannospalax galili, assembly GCF_000622305.1. Lineage (NCBI taxonomy): Eukaryota > Metazoa > Chordata > Mammalia > Rodentia > Spalacidae > Nannospalax > Nannospalax galili. The sequence continues at coordinate 1,427,600 of NW_008360322.1, forward strand.
GACAGCTGGGGCTACAGGGAGACCTTGTCTCAAATATATATGTGTGTGTGTGTGTGTGTGTGTGTGTGTATGTGTGTGTGTATGTGTGTATTGTGTTTTCTTTGAACAGTAAACAGATGAAATTCTTCATTAAATGACAATCATGCACATTTGGAAAATGAAAACTTTTTTTTTGTGTGTGTGTGTGTGTGTGTGTGTATGTGTGTGTGTATGTGTGTATTGTGTTTTCTTTGAACAGTAAACAGATGAAATTCTTCATTAAATGACAATCATGCACATTTGGAAAATGAAAACTTATGAGTTTGATTGGTTTCCTTGTAATCTTTATTGAAATATCCAGAACTACCACATGGATATAAGATCTAATACATACCAACATAGCAACTACTTAAACCACTGAACAAAATTTTACACCAAAAATTAAATAACATGACATTGGATATTATAAGAACACTTTTTTTCTTTACTAGATGTTTCATACTTGTGCAGACTGTTACTCTTAGTTATCAGAAGACATTTCTATTAGATCATGTACCTGCCACTTTAAGATGTAGTCATGCTAAGAGACCAGGTACAGCACTCTGGAAGAAATCAGGCTATGACATCACTGCAGTCTGTCCTTAGAACAAAAACTGACAAACACCTATGACAAACTGACAAAGCCTATGATTATACCTGGTGTCTGGCTGTGTGTCCCTTGGCATATAGGCTATGTCAGACTAGGCCTCATGGTTTGGAATCTCCTATATCCCCCCCACCCCAAGAATTTATAAGACTCCGAAATCCTCTTTGTACAGGGGATTTGAAGGCTTCCCCCTTCAGATTATACATGAGGACTCTCTCTGAATGCAGCCACTCTCTGGACCTGAAGACTAGATCTACCCCTGGAGTATCCCATCTCCTAATAACACTCATCTGAAGGGGAGTCTTGTGTCAATTCCTTTCCACCAAACTTGACAGTCTTTTCTAAATTTCTATGAGATTGAGATTGTTCAGATTGTTAAACAGAGCCCAAGTCAGAAAGGCAGGAGAGGGTCACAACTGTTCCTAGGTCTGCCCATTGCACCACTTTAAAAGAACAACTGAAGAATTAATTTAAACTGAATATTTTAAAATCAAATAAAGTACACAAGATAATGAAGACAACTTTTAGAAATATTTTTATCCTATGAGAACATTAGTTCACTTCTACTAAGAGGATTTACAGCTCATTTAACACCTTAACAAGTAGGGACATAGCATTACAGTTGAAAACATACCAAATAGTCAGCACAGACCATAGTATGACCAATTTTTCCAGCATACACATTTCCCTAAGAAAATATAACTATTTGAACAAAAAGGAAAATGGAAACAATGTTCAGGTAAAAGTAGGGAATGGAGTTCAAACTCTTAGGAAGACAGAATTTCTTTATCAAAAGTAGAAAAAGCAAAACAAGTTCCCAAGAGGGTTTCTTTTTACATTGAAATTCATATGATGGTAGTTAATGTTAGTATATACATAAAACACAAAATGAACAAAATTCATGGTCTGGAAATATGAATCCATATTTAAGAGCTCTTTCTGCTCTTCAAGAAAACCCAAGTTCTTTCCCAGCACCCATGTTGGGAGGTTCGTCGACAGCAGATTCAAATGGGCAAACAGGAGGATGGACAGATGGCAATTGAATGGGCCTCATCAACAGTTATAAATGAGCCGAGCTGAAGCCCAAAGGATAGTCAAGCTTCTGTCTGTAAGTTCTTGAGTCACACACTGGGTGAGTAATGACAGGTCAGTTGGGCACCTTTACTATATTACTACTGGGTATCTAAGTCTTTATGAGGTCCAAGTGAGGGAGTTTCACAGTTTCCTTGCTCTGGAGTGTCTAATAAGTTTTTCAACTTGGATTCTCCTACATAACTTTAATACAGTCATGTGCCCCTACACTCTCAATTCACTCCTATATGTATATAGTGAGTGTCACCCTTTCTAATCTCAGCAATAAATAGTTTATCAGTTTATGCCACACCAGTGATACTGGAAAGCAAGTGCATTCAGGTGCACAGTCATCCTCTAGCCTCAAAAAGGAGTCAAAAGCTGCTTTAAAGTGGAGTTTCTGAAGAACAGACACAGTCTGAAAATCCACTTTTATACATAAGATTGAGTACCTTACTGCAGGGCACAGCCCAGTCTCCACACAAAACCGTCTCCTTCTATCTCTCTTCAGCTTCACATATGTCTCTACCACTGAACCAGCCTGTTCTGTTGTCTTTGCCTCAAATGACAACATTGTCCTTGAGTTTCCTTTTATGTCCAATTCCAAATGTTCCTGTCAAGGAGACTAAAAACCATACTAAAATATCTAATTTTATAACATTATTACAAAAGAAGTTGTTTTCTATTACCAATGACCACAACATTGAAATTAACACATCTCATCATTGACAAAGTACATGTGTATTTCATATGGTCCAAAGACTAGATGTCACTTAAAAATAGATTATATATTAGTTAATCCTAAATTAAACTTTCAACTTTATATTTTACATTCTTTAGTTAAAAATTATTTAGAATTTTTTGAACATTTACTAAAAGAATATTGGTAACAATTTATTTCACAAATTAAAGATATTAGTTGATGTCTTGCAATGAGGCACCATCTCTGCCTCCAAGTATCTCTCGGAGCTTTGTTTTCACATTTCCAAGATTTTTCTCTATGGTCCCAGTGTCAAATTTCATCTGATGCTTGGCACTTAGTAAACCTGTGCAGCCTTCATGTCAAATCCTTCCAGGTGAATCCTCTAAACTTAGGCCTTTTGTGATTTAATATTTGACAATCTGATTTCCCAGAAAGCTGAGTAAGCAGCTCTGGTCTTCGATTATGGGGACCTGAGGCACAAAACGATCTACACACAGAGAAGGCACCAAAAGAATCACATAGAGAAATCAGGGACTTTTACATGCCTATGGACTCAAGCAGAGGTTCCCCTCAAAGAATTCTAGACCTGAGTTGAGTACCTTAAAATAGTTACGTCTCCCAGCATTGTTACAGAATTGATGAGTATACTGTCTCTGTGATTTTCAGCACAGTTGCTTAGTACCCTAAGACTAACAAAAGAAATTCTTTATGCAGTCAATTTCATAGAGACAGATATTTAGGGTAAGATTTGAGTTTTTTTAAACAGATATTTATTACAGGTGCTGTAGCAAACATGGCAGTTGAAAAGAGATATTCCATTAGATAACTGTGGTATTCATTTCTTAAAATTGCTTTCTCCATTTTACATTTGATCCCTTTTTTCAACGCAAAATTTAGTAAGCATCTATAAGACTGCTACAAGGTGAGTACTATATTCTAATATACGAAATCTGCCATAAAGCAATGGTAAACATACACAAAAGTGATATTTAATACATGGCCTTATTTCTTTTCCATTATTGTAAAGGAGAGTTACAAAGACTGCACAGGCATCTTGGGTACTGTGGTTGCCTGTTGTCTCCCAGGGTTGCTTGGTCTCCCAAACGTCTCACCTTCTTAAACGTTTTTATCACCTTTCCTCTATTTCATTTAAGATAAAGGGCTTCCAGCAAAATTCTTCCCAACATCTGTAGCCACTGCACTGCCTTCAAACCATATGTACTTAAAACATTTCTCTAACTCTCTAAATGGGAGAAGGGCTAGATGACACTCTTATAACTCACTAACTTCCAAACAAGACTCTAACCCAAATGACCCAAGTAACTTACACAATCATTTTTTTCCAAGGCCTGATGGATTCTGGGCGATCTGCTAGTCTTCAGGCTACGTTGGAATCTGATGAGTGGGTTACAGCAGCTAGAGGAGCTTACCAGTGAGAGACAAGGCAAGCTGCAAAAAGCAAAAGCTCCCTTCTACCATGCCCTTTTATACAGGCGGTCATCAGACGGTAACACCCACATTTAGGATAGGTCTTCCAGCTTCAAATGATCCAATCAAGAAGGTCTCTTTCATTTCAGTTAATCTCAGATCCAGTCAAGATGATACCCAGGATTAGCCATCACACTTACCAAGGCTGACCTGGCTATAGCTACTGCTGAGTACCAGATCTATCATTAAAAAGTCAGGTGTTATTCTGATGAGCATGCCTTTATTTGTGATTTGTTCTTTCTCTTACAGCTCTAACTACCCTTTCTTTATTCTCTAAATTTAAGGTTTTTATTATTATGTGATGTTGGAGGTATCCTTTCTGATCATATCTGTTTGTTGATCTGTGTGCCTTGTGCTCATTGATAGGCATCACCTTCTTTAGAATTAGGAAATTTTCTATTACGATTTTGTGGAAAATATTTTCTGTGATGGTGACCTGGGTTTCTTCTTCTGCACGTGTGATTCAGAGGGTTAGTCTTCATAGTGTTCCAGAGCACATGCATGATTCATGCCTGGAGGTTTTTGTTCTTTAGATTTAACATTTTCTTTGACTAAATGACCCGCTTCTTCCTCTACTTTGTCTTCAAACCTTGATAGTCTTTCTTCCACTTGATCCAGTCTACTGGTGAGGCTTTTTGCTGAGTTTTTTTAAGTTCACTAACTGAGGGTCTCATTTCAAGTTTTATTTCAGTTTGGCTTTTCTTCAGAAGTTCTATTTCTTTATTAAATTCCATTTTCATATCCTGAATTGTTTTCCTTATTTCATTCAGCTATGGAACATTTACACACTGGAGTTCTGCTAAGCTTTAAAATAAATGAAACCATCTCCAGGATCTATGACCTCTCCAGTCATGTGCATTTAGCTATATTTGAAGTGCAAGCCATGGGTTCCTTCCCTTTGAGAAGACTCTAAGTTCAGTTAGATAGCTGTTGATTTCCTCCTAGATAACAGTGCCACTGCTGCACCAATAGAGACGGTTTGCTGTGCCAGTCATTGTGGTTATTCATAATATCCTCCAGAAATATGAGAGCTGGTTATCTGGGAGAAGTCTTCCAGGTAGTTTCAGCTCCATTGCTCCAAGTCCTGTGTCCAAATATGCCCTGTCTTCAGCAACAGAGTTTTACCTTCAAGTTCTTGGAGAAAATCAAGGGCTGTGGCATTAGCCTGTGTTGTTTTGGGAATCTCTTGGACCACTCTGATCAACAACTTGAAAGGTGGTTTCTCCCGTCTGGCACTGTCTTCCTTGTTATATAGCCTTCCAGTATACACTCATGTTCAGATATTATTATGTGTATTTTTCAGGGGGCTTTGAGTTAATACATTTCCCTCTGGCTTTTTATGCCACCTAAGCTTTATCTCTCCCCTCTCTCTCCTTTCTAATCTCTCCTCCTTCCCCAACTTAAGTGCCCCCATTCTTCCCACTTTCCCCTTGATAACCCATTTCCTATTATCCCCCTCTCTTGATTTCCTTCTTCCCCTTTTCCCCCATCGTTCCCTGTATGTCCTTCTCTCCTCCCTTCCTATTTGAATACCCCAATTTTCTCTATTTCTATCACTAGGGAGAGACTAAAAGGGGAGGTGGGGAACAAGGAGGAAGCTGGATATCTTCTGATAGAGGAGGATAGATGGTGCAGAGGGTCAAGAAAAGTTCAGTTTTGCAGCATTCATCTTAAGTTTCAACATAGTCTGTGAGATTTTCCTGTTAGTATGCTGCCTGCCAATGTCTTTCTTTAACTCCAATACTGTTTATTAAACTCTCTTATTCATTTCCTATAATTTAGTAATTTTATCATTTCTTCTTTTAGATGCCTCTAAATTCCAGTTAAATAGGCTATTTATTAACTTTTGTTATATTGCCTAGGACTTCTAGTTTTCTACACAAAAATGCCAAATTTGGAACATGTTCCCCATGGAAGGAACCATAAAGCCTTGTTAGATTTGGTTAGATCTCCCAATTTTTCCAAATATTTGCAAGTTGAAAATCCACAAATGCATACATAAAGCCAGCTGGACTGCCAGATGGTAGTTTATATGCAAACACTTTACTTCTTCCTTTTTGGAAAACTAATTTCCCATGTTTTTCTCCTAAAAAAATACAAGCCTTTCTATGCTAGCTTGGGAATACATACTTTGGATCTGGTTTATGTGATGGACTTTTTTGGAATGGATTTTTTTCTTCTTTTACCCTGGGATCATTTTCTCCTATTAGGTTTATCTTGCATGTTTATGAAAATGTCAGAGAGCTCAAGACACTGGGAAATCAAGCCCTTACCTCTGTCTTTCCAGAGAAGTCAATAAGTTCCTTCTGACCCAGGAACAGGGTATATTTTTTGAGTTTCCCTACAGGCTGTTATACATCATGGGAAATTGCCCCCTGCACCTCCATCCTGTTAGACTGATGAGAACAAGTGCCTCTTTAGCACCCTTTTGATCAGATGCTTGTGATTTTTTAAGCTAAAGGCAATAAGGTTGCAACAAACAGGAGAATCCACAGGGGGAAAATACAAAATTAGATATTGGAGGAATGTCAGGAGAAAAAGGCCAAATAATTAAAACATCGAAAACAAACAAAACCAAGACAGATCAAACAAAAACCAAAATGCTTTCAAAGGTCTAGAGTTCAACAATACTGAAAATAAACCAATCAGTTAGAAACAAAATACTACTGAAGTAAACAAAAATGGATACTTAAAACAAACACTTTGAAAGCAAGCAAACAAACAACTATCAAAATAAATAAGATCCTAAAATCCTTAACTCAGAATAAACCAGTATACCATTGACCAATCCAGGGAGATCCAGAGCCCAAGAAAGAGCTTACCAATTTCCACTTGAGGGACAACGCTAGATAGTGGGCTACAAGGGAGACCTGACTTGGACCTTGCACCAATGCAGTTGATGCTTTCAGTGATGCTTTCAGGGGAGGGCAGCATGTTAAGGCACCAAGAACTATAGATGAAATAAACAACTCTCACTTCAATGGAAAAAAGAAATGGTTTATTCTGGAGCAAAATATGAGTAACCATGGCCCAGGAACACAGATTTAGTTTTCCTCAAATACCATGCTCAAATGACATAGCAATTTCTTGAACTTCTTATAGTAACAGAACATAGAAAGTCATGAATCAATATACTCTTTAAATACTTTGGTGAGTACATTCAGTAGACAGGTCATAGCAAATTGGAAGAAATTCTACTATAGGTCTCAGTTGCTATCAAAAAAATTCTTAGCCATTTGGTTGGTGGGAACTGGTTGTCTGTCAATACTTTCTAAGAGATTTTTTTATCTGTTAGTCAGAGGATGTTAAGTTGGAAGCAGAGGTGAGTAATGAATGCCTATTTAAAGGCTAAGAAAGCCTGAGATAAATGGTAATTAGGCTCTGGATATGCAGCATTCTAAACTCTCCAGTCACAGGAGCTCTAATGAGGTAATCAGCCTTGCAGAAGAAAGTCCAATTAAAGCACACATAATTTTTCTGGATTCTTCCATTTACATTACTCTAAAAACTTCATGAAATTGTTACCACATTAGAACGTGGAATTTGGGATAACTTAAATGTGTTCTTGGTCTGTGGTCACTCATATTTGCCTCCAGCATAAGTCATCTCTTGATGAGTGGCAAGAGTCACACTTTTGCATTGACACCACACAGAAGATTTTTAGTCTGGTGCAAGCTCTTCTAATGTTTTTATTGTGTTCACATCCAAAAATAAAACAAAAATTTTTTTCCAATGTCATGAAACTGTTCTTTTTTCAATTGTTTATACTCTATGTTTTAAGCTTCTAACCCATTCTAAATTGAATTTTATAAATGATGTAAAATAAGAATCTAAATTCATTCTTCTCAATATTGTGATTCTAGTTGTATCAAGATCAATTATTTAAAGAGACTATTCTTTCAGTATTTCATGTTCTTGACCTCTTTGTCAAAAGATTGGTTATAAATTCATAGACATCCTAGACAATAGAACTAATGTGTCTAAGTAGGTAGTGTCCTTTAATTGAAATTTTAAAATATCTAAGAAAAGAAGTAATATTACTAAATCACAAAAATTAGTAAGAGTTTTGGGAACTAGTGAAAGAGAGTTAAATACCAGAGAAGGAAATTAATTATTAAAAATTGTAATAAAAAAGAGAATGAGAGAAGTTAAGGTTAGAAAATTAATTAGGAAAATTTGGAGATTGTACCAGGACTAAAGTTACATTCAGCGAATATAATTTTACTCCTACTCTTATGTACATGTTCCTGACTTTGCCTTTTCTGTCTTTTTGGCCACACTCTCCTTCTACTCTCATCTCTATTACTCCCAAGTATAAGAAATATTAGATATTAGTCTCTTCTTTCAAACCCTGTAAAACTTGCAACTTGGTTTATGACAAGGAATTCTAATCTTACGTCCCCGTAAGATTTTTGTTTAAGGAAAGGCCCTAATATATTCCTGAGCCTGATGGCCTGCAGTAGTGGAATGCTTTTCCTTTCAAAATGATTCTTTTAAAGTAGCCAACTGGGAATGACTGTATTTTCAGTAGGCCTTTGAACTAATACATTTCCCTCTTGTTTTTTATACTAAGAGTTATTTGTCTCACCTCTCACTCCCCTTGTATAACCATCCCTACTCCCTCCTTAGTTAAAATATCCCCCTTTTCCCAATTTTCCCCTTAATAACACCTGTCTCCAGCTATCCCCCTCTTTCAAGCTCCTTCATCCACTTTATCCCCATTTCCTTTAATACTCTATATAGATTTGAAGCTAAGATCCACAAATGAGGGAGACCATATGTCACTTGCTTTTCTGTGTCTGTTATTTCACTCAGTAGAACAGTTCATAGTTCTATCCATTTACCTTCACATTTCATGGCTTTGTTTTTCTTTACTGTTCAGTAGAGATACATTGTGGAAATGTGTCACATTTTCTTTGTCCATTCAGCAATTCAGAGACTTTTAGGTTGATTCCATGCCTTAGCTATTGTGAAAAAAAGCAACAACAAACATAGCTGTGTAAGTCTATATGTAGTAGGATGAGTCCCTTGAGCATATGCCAAGGAGTGGTAAAACTGTATCATATGGTAGATTTTTTTTTTTTTTTTGGACTTTTCAGACAGGGTCTCCCTGTAGCCCCAGCTGTCCTGGATTCACTATGGAGACCAGGCTGGCCTCCAACTCACAGAGATCTGCCTGCCTCTGCCTCCCGAATGTTGGGATCAAAGGTGTGTGCCACCACGCCTGGCCTATTATTAGGTTTTAAAGAGTTTGCCATAATGATTTCAAGTGGTTGCACCTGAGGATTACCTGTCATGCATCCATGTCAGCATTTGGTATCATTTGTTCCCTTGGTCTTAGCCATTCTGACTGGGGTTAGATGAAATCTTAAAGTAGATTATGAATTTACAGTAATGGTGTCAATATGCACAAGATTCATGCAAACTCAGTCACACAAAAAGCCGGCCCTAGGACTTGGAAATTGAACAGGAAGATCCAACCTTACTTAATCAAAGTAATATTGGCAGCTGATCACCACTGGGTTGGAAAGAGTTTGTCTTCTTTAAAGGAGTGATGGCTGAACAGACTGTAATGGATAAAAACATATCAAGGGACCTCTGTGAACACAAACTGAACTGGATAGGCCTTAACACATATGACCCAATGCATAAAATCCAGTGGGCAGACTATCGGGGTGGGTGCATATAGGAGAGATAGTCTAAATATAATTAAGATATACTGTATAAAATTCACAGAAATTCAGGAAAAAATATATACTAAAAAATGGTTTGGATATGCATTCCCAAATTACTAAGGATGTTGAACATTTTTATGTGTTTATTTAAATCCATTTAAATTTCTTCTTTTGAGAACTCTGTTCAGATCTATAGCCCATTTTTAATTGGGTCATCTGTTTTCTTGGTTTCTTTTTAGAGTTCTTTGTATACTCTGGATAGTAATCATCTGTCAGTTTGTTTAGCTGGTTAAGATTGGCCTATACTCTGCTGGCTTCCTCTTTACTTGATTGGTTGTTTCTTTGCTGTAAGAAGCTTTCAGTCTAATGAAGTCTCACTTGCCATTTGTTGACCTTAATTCCTGAGTGACCGATGCAGGATTTACAAAAGTCCTTTCTTGTCTCTATATCTTTCAGGATACTGCCTATGTTTTATTCTTACAGTTTCCACATTTCTAGCTTTACACTGAAGTGTTTGATCCACTTGGATTTGTTTTTGTGTATGGTGACAAGTATGGGTCAAAATTCAATTTTCTACACAGGGAGAGAAATCCAATTTTGCCAGCATTGTTTGCTGAAGGTGCTGTCTTTCCTCCAGTATGTGCTCTTGGCACCTTTGTCAAATACCAGATGGCAATAATTGCATACACTCCTGTTTAGGTCTTCTACTTTTTTTCCATTGATTTCCAAGTCTGCTCTTGTACCAATGCTGTGCTATCTGTATGACTATAACTCTCATACATATATTGAGGTTGGATATATCAACCCTCCCCCAGGCCCCAGCATTCCTTTTTTTGCTCAGTATTACAGACTTTGGTGTTTCCGTATGAGTTTTTAAACAGACATTTCAATTTCTGTAAAGAATGTCACAAGGATTTTGACTGGTTTTGCATAGAATCTATAAATTGTTTTTGGTCAAATGATGGTCATTTTCACTGTATTAACTCTGTCAATCCATGAACATAGGTGATTTCTCTAACTTCTTGTGTCATTCTCACTCTCTTCAAAGATTTGAAGGCTTCACTGAAGAGATCTCTAATGTCTTTGTTTGGGATTATCCCTAGATACTTTTTTGAGGCTATTGTGAACAGAAATATTTCCCTGAACTATTATTCCCTGATTGCATATTATTTGTATGGACAAGGCTACTGAATTTGAAGACTGATTTTGTAATCTGTCATTTTGCTGGAAATTTTCTGATGGAATATTGGGGATCTCTTATGTATAACATCATATCATCCCCAAATTAGAATAATTTGACCTCTTTTTTGTCCAATAAGTACTCCTTTGATTTCTTCCTAATTTCTTAATGTTCTAACTAGAGTTTCAAGCACTATATTGAAAAAGAGTAGGGATAGTGGACAGCCTTGTCTGGTTCCTGATTTTAACATAAATGCTTCAATTTTTTTTTCCATTTAGAATGATGTTGGCTGTGGGTTTATGCTGGTTCCTATCCAATTCCATATAGGACTTTTATCATGAATGAATGTTGAGTATTGTTAAAGGAATTTTATGCAACTCTAACAATTATCATGTGATTTTTGTTTTAGGTCCACTTTTATAATTTATTATATTTGTTAACTTATGTTTACTGAATTATCCCCTCATCTCTGGAATGAAGCACACTTGACCATGGTGAATGGTCTTTTTGTCTGTATGCAATTTGAAAACATGTTGCTGAGAAATTTTACATCTGTTCATTCATTTTCCTGGTGACCCATCTATTGGAGAAAATGGAGTATTAAAGTCACCCACTCTTATTGCATTGAGGTTAATCTGTGTCTTGAAGTACTGTAGTAATATTTTTATGAAATTGGGTGGAACAGAGTTTGGTGCATATATGTTCATGATGGTAATGTTTTCTTGGTGAATTGTTCCTTTTTCATATTCTGTGTTTAGCAGTCTAATCCTTCAACATTGTAGACTTGATATTCTCTTTTCCATTTCATTCATCCTTCTTGTGAGTCTTTCTTCTTTCATTTCAAATTGAAATTTCAGTCCCATCTTTATTCAACTTGAGTTTTCGTCAAGATTTGGCTTTCATGAATTAATTTTTCAAGTCCTGAATTGTTTGTGTCATTTCATTCAACCATATACTTGTTTTCTTGAGCTTCAGTCAGGAGTTTATTTTATTTAATTTTTTTAAAACCTAACAACTTTATTGGGCTTGCTAACAAAGCATAGTGTGGGGATTTATTTACAGAAGAGTGGGTGCCCCTCCCCTATTTATGGTTGTGCTGGAAAGTCCACAGTCAAATGTAGATCCTGTGACTTCCTGACAGTCTCACAAAATGGGAGAGAGGTGCCTCATGGCATTCTCAGCTTATATATCCTTAGCCCCTCCCTGACATGCAGCTAAGGTCCACTGATTAGGTGGGAATGGTAACTGACTCACCCCTCGACTCCTTGACAAGCATGGGAAGGAGGTATGACTACAGCTTTCCAACACAGAGGTCAGAGGACACTTCCAGGCAATACTCCACCCGTTCCTCTGGCTATTACATTTTTTCTGCCAACATTTTCTGACAAGTCCCTGAGCCATGGAGGGGGTGATAAGTGTGGGATGATCTTCCTCCCATTGTGGCAAGGCACTGAACTTTCGGGTCTCTGCATCATCTGTTTTCCATGGGCTGTTGGCCCACTTCAGTGGGATTCCATCTACTAAAACAAAAAAAAACAAAAACAAAACAAAAAAAAAAAACAGCAAGAAGCATGAACATCTAAACAGTGGCTGCTATAATAACTTAACCTATGGGTATAAACACAAATGCTTGGATGCTACTTTAGTAGGTACATCACATCCATCTAACAAAAAAGCCACTGTGGCCTATATCCTCCCCTGCCACAGGGGGTTGGCCTGATCTACAATACCAGACATGTGTTCCACCTCTAGAAGTGGGCATTATTTCCAATCAAAAATTTGATAGTTGTACATATACTAGACACCCCACTACTGCACCAGCAGGAACATCTTGTTTGGCATGTTAATAGAGCAGCATGTAGGGTCTGTTGTTGAGCAGAATTATAGGGGACAGTTCTCCCCCAGCCATCTGTATATCACCTTCTGGCACTATGAAAGCCACCCATCCAGTGGCAGGGAGCTTCCAGCTTAGCCCAAGCTTGATTTCTCCCTCTTCCTCACTCATATCATGTGGTGTCTTCAGCAGTAGGGTTTTCCAGTCCAGTTCTGGTGTACAACCCACATTATTGACAATAGCCTTTATTGTTTTGGGGACCTCTAGGACTCCTCTGGCCAGAGCTCATAAAGGGGCAACCCACCTCTGATAATTGGATTTTTTTAACAACTGTACAGCTTCTGGAAGGGCTTTCTTCCATCCCCATATGGTTCCTCTGTGCTTAAGGCTTTTTTTTTTCTTTCTTTCCTTTTCTTTTTTTTTTTTTTTTTTTTTTACTGTGTATCAGGAGAATTTTTCCCCTTTATTCCCATAGTTCTTTGTATAACCCTCCTTCCACCCCTCCCCTTTAACCTCTCCCTTTTATATATTTCTCCCTTAGTAACACCTTTTTCTTACTATTCTTCTCTCTTGGGTTCCTTCTTTCTCTTTACCTCCCTGGTTCCCTTCCATATTCCTGTTCTCTACAGTTATATCAGGATATGAACTCATTTATAAGGATTTGGTGCTAAGATCCACAAGTGGGGGAGAATATAATGTCTTTTGTTTTTCTGAGTCTGTGTTACTTCACTTAATATAACAGTTTCTAGATCCATCCATTTACCTGCAAATTTCATTATTTTATCTTTCTTTACTGCTGAGTAGAACTCCATTGTGTAAATGTACCACATTTTTGTTAAGCACTCATCAGTTGAGAGACACTTAGGCTGCTTCCATCTCTTTGTTATTGTGAAAAGAGCAGCAATAAACTTGTTTGTACACGTGTCTCTGCAATAGGATGAGTCCTTTGGGTACATGCCAATAAGTGGTTAAACCAAGGTCACATGGTAGGTTCATTTTTAGTTTTCCATAGGGGTTGCAGGAGTTTGCAATCCCACCAGCAGTGAATGAGTGCTCCCCTTACTCCACATCCTCACCAGCATGTGGTATCATTTGTTCTCTTGATCTTAGCCAATCTGACTGGGATGCGGTGAAATCTTAAGGTGGTTTAATTTGTATTTCCCTAATTACTAATGACGTTGAACACTTTTAAAGATGTTTCTTGGCCATCTTTATTTCTTTTTTCGAGAACTCTCTGTTTAGATCTTTAGCCCATCTTTTAATCAGATCATTTGCTTTCTTGCTTCTTTGTTTTTCTGAGACCTTTAAATAATCTGAATGGTAAACCTCCTTCACATGTGTTGTTGGGGACCCCTGCTGTGAAGTAACAGTCTCTCCATGTCCAGAAAGCTCATGAGCTCGATTTCATATGCAGATGACTCCTTTCAGCAGAGTACCTGGCATGTTCCTAACTCTCCTTTGAAGTAGCCGCCATAGAAAACATGGCCTCTGGCTCTGGAAATACCATGCTTTCCTGTGTGATTTTTCAAGCAGTCTGACAGTCTGGCAGCCTGGTGGGGCCCCATTTCCATACGCAAATGAGGCATCCCCAAAATACCTATCAGCTAAAGCTTTTACCACTGCCCCTACAGTATAAAATATCCCAGTCTTCTCTCAATAGAGAGAGCTGGATCACTAGGAGCTAGGAGCTGAACACTTAATAAAAGGCTGTAACATGGACTAAGCAGAGTCCTGTGTCTTACTACTGATCCAGCCTCTCCGGGGGGGAGGGTAGCATTCTTCCATCACCGACTCAGGATCCAGCTTCAGCCGCCTCGCACTATTCCCGCGTGATCCAGTGGCCAGTGGATCTCGCATATTGAGGAAAGTGCATGGGGTGAAATCAGGGCGGTACCCGACAGGACACGCTCTGATAGCAGAGACCCACAGAGACACGGAGAAGCAACAGAGAGACCCGCTGCCACAACAGACGCAGAGCCGTGGTGCTGTGAGACTTTCAGCACCAAAGCGGCGGACAGCGATCCGCCGCCACTTCCAGGACACGGCACTGCAGAGAAGTCTGCGGGACTCGTGCCCTGACTCTCCAGGTGTGGGCGGGGACCCCGAGATACCCGCGCACCCCACACCGGGCGCCCAGCGCGCCCCCATAATGTGTCACTAGTGAAGATTTTTTTCCCCATTCTGTGAGTTTTCTCTTCATTTCTTGATTGTTTCTTTTGCTGAAGCTCTTTAGTTTAATAAGGTCCCAATTGTTGATTTTGACCTTAACTCCTGAGAAACTTGTGTCTGCAAAAAAGGATGATTTGATCTCTTTTTTCCCAATTATTATTCCTTTATTTTCCTTCTCTTATTGCTCTTGCAAGAGTTTCAAGAACATTAAAAAGGAGTGGAGATAGTGGATAGTCTTGTCTGGGTCCTGATTTTCGTAGGAATGTGTCCAGTTTTCTTCCATTTAGAATTATGTTGGCTATGGGTTTGTTATATATAGCTTTAATTATATTGAGGTATGTTCCCTCCAGTAATTCCCTTTGGAACTTTTATCATGAATGCATGCTGAATTTTGTTAAAAGCCTTTTCTGCATCTATGAAGATGACGATGTGGATTTTGTCTTTGAGTCCATTTATATGATTGATGATGTTTATTGACTTGTGTCTACGTTTCAGTTTCTCTCAGATTTTATTTTGGAGGAAACTGATGGCTTCAGAGCCACTATTCAGGAGCTCCCACAGAGGCCCAAGTCAGGCTCCAGTCAGGTACACTCAGGCTTCCTTCTCACGTCTGGACCCCTACTAGTGGGTATTCACAGCATAATTTGGGAAGTTTGCGAAGGGGTGGTCCAATTTTTGCACTCTCTGGCCATCTTCTAAGTTCTCAGCCCCTACCCAGGAGGACGATTAGGAACTCTCAGATTGTCTGTTGAGTTCTCAACCCCTACATCAAGCAGCAGCCAGATCAATCACTCTCATTCCATCTGGTATGAGATGGTAAGGTCTTAGCCCTACCCTACTATAGGGTAGCGAGGTCTAACCCTGGGGCTATAGGAGAAGCCTCACATAAACCCAATTAGGGGGTTGTGTGTGATGGGATTTGGAGAAGATTTGGGGAAGCTCACCACTATGTAGAGGCTGGATCTAGGGGCTCTCAGGTGGCCTTGCTGTGGTCTCAGCCCCTACCCCAGGCAGAGATCATGCACTCTGTCTTATTTTCATTGAGTTCCTTTATATTTTTTTATGTGTCCTTTAAAGTCCTTGAATTCTTTGATCATGTCTATGACTGTATTTTTAAATACCGTATCCTGTGGTTCCTCTGGTAGTTGACACTGTAGTACACTTCTGTAGCACTGGTGGGTTTTGGTGAAGACATATTATCTTGCTTTGTCATAGCGTTTGTATTTTTGTGTTGTAGCAGGGGCATATTGATCTCTTTTGGTGGTTGTGTGCCTACTATGAAATTCTACCCTGCTCTAACCAAAGGTTTAGTTGTTTATATTTTTTATATTGTTGATGTAGCTTGGTTACTTTTTGATCAGCTATAAATAGCTGGTAGGTCTGTGTTTCAGCTTCTCGCTTTTTATTTTTTATTAGCAGGACAGATTAGTTTTAGGCTGGCTAGTCAAGAGCTCTCCATCAGGGTGAATGATCTAAGCCCTGTTGCAGATTATGGGTCAGATCCAGTGTCTGGATTCCAGCAGGCTAATCTGTGGGTCTCAGGTGGGATGAACACAAAAGGGTCTAGGGTCAAGGAAGAGATAGGAACAGAGTAAGAGTGTACAACTAGTTTAGCTTTGTCCTGGTATTGGGAAAATGAAATTGGTACTGGAGCAGCTATATAAAGACTCAGTAGGTGGGATCTGACTTACCAAGCTAGCCTGGGAGTCTCAGTCAGAATTGAACAGGAAGCTGCCCAGGCCAGAAGTGGAAATGAAGACAGCATGGGAAGGGTCTACTTAGCTAAACAGAGTAAATCAAAGCCCTGGAGCAGTGAGAGAGGTGCAACTTTTGACTCGCCATTTCAGGATTAACTGCACAGGGTCCTGGATTAGCAGGTTGTTATGGAGCTGCTACGTGAGCACATTGTCTGGTTAGGATGGAAGTTTGTAGATTTTGGATGAACAGAGCTCAGATGGTGGGGCACAGAGAGTTCTCAGGGACTGATCTCCAAGACCCAGGCTGAGCTGAGGGTTGAGATTGTGGATATTGACTCACTCTGCCAAGATGAGGTGTGTTCCAATCCAGGCTAGGATAGGATTCATGCAACACAAGGAAGTCTGAGAGCTAAGATAGAAGGGCACAAGGGAGTCTCAAGAAAAGAGCTCCAAATAATCCATGTTCTCTGATATCCAATTGGATGTGTTCTCCAAAGAAAGTGCTATAAATCTGACAAAAGAAATTTGAATGAAAAAGCTTATTCTGCTGAAGTTTAGCAGCAAAGGCTGTAGCTGGAAGTACGTGATAGAGTCTTCTCCATCCAGGAAGAGGAGAGTCTTTGCTGTGCTTTCTTTCATTAGATGAAATCACCTAGTTTTAGCTCTATTTCATTTATTACTTTGTTTCCTGACTGTTCACAATTAGAAGACTGTAATTTATTCTGAATATTCCAGTCGTTATTTTTAAGTCTCTGATAATGTTGTGTAATGTCTCCTTTTAGAAGGCCTTGTCTAGTTCTTTGCCTCTTTTTATAAGATGGTCCCTAATTAGTTCATAAGGTACACTCTTAGATCTAGAAGAACTAATGGTATGAGAATATTTGAGATAACTTAAAGCACCTTTATTTAATCCTTTTCTCTATGGGACCACATTGAATAAATCATTTTTCTCTGCTTTTTACTAATATTTGTCACTTTATTTGGCATATAAGGGATAGGTGGGAAGAGCCTAGCTTAAACACTAGTGATAGTGTTAACAGTCTTGGAGACTTTCAAATCTTATCAAAAAACTTAAGCTAACTAATTTGTTAAACAGTTGTCATTAGAACAGGCATTCAGAAATTGCCCTTGCTAAAAACATTGAGTTCACAGGACTAGAGAGATGACTCAGCAGTTAAGAGCACTAGCTGCTCTTATAGAGAACCCAGGTTCTAATCCCAGCACCTGCATGGTGCCCAACAACAGTCCATAGCTCCAGTTCCAGGGAATACAATGCCCTCTTCTGACTTCTGTAGACATTGCACAACACAAGTGCACTTACCCACATGCAAATTATACACTTATACATATAAAATAATAACAATAAATAAAAATTTAAAAAACATTGACTTCTCACTTGAGCTTCAAAGGCAACCAAACACAGGGTAAAGGCTGACCTTTTTATCTTCATACTGTATTTGTCCTTTCATTTGGGTCACTTCATTACCTCTGTATACAAGGATGGTAGTTACTTAGGTACTGTCTAGTTCTTTTGCTGAGGGTTGTTTTGGTTATCTGGGGTCTTTTGTGCTTTCATATGAATTTTAACTTTTCAAGTCCTTATTATGACTGCCTGTAGTCATGATGCTATTTGTTTCCTAATGAAGCTTTTCTTTGAACATAGAGGCCTGATGTCTCCTTTCAGGGCCCCAACTCTTAAAAAAAAAAAAAACAAAAAAACCTCTTCTGAAGTATAATTTTATGTCACTTCTTTATCATCAACCTCCCTCTTTTTCTTTTCAGTTATGAGTACCATACATAATTTTTAAAAGTGTTCAAACCCAAATGAACTGTTTTTAACGTGGCTCTAAAACTGTACATTCTTTTTGTTATTTCCCTTGAGACAAGTTCTCAGGTAGCCTAGACTGGTCAAAACTTCCATATATAGTCAAAGGCGTCCTTGAATTTCCAATCCTCCTCACTCCTCACAAGTACAGGGATTAAAGGCATACACCATCAGTCTTGGTTTTAAACAGCACATTCTAATGGATACTTCCACTGTTCATTAATATAAGGCATGAAGATGAATGAGCAGAACCCACATAGATCACTCTTCCAGATGCTGAAATTTTTACCAAAAAAGAAAGCAGGCCAACAAGTTTTTGTGGCAGACTGATAGTTATCATTCAGTAGTTAATCTGTGTTTCTGTCAAGAAAGTGCATTTTTAATTGAACATGTGGCAACCCAAGTAAAGCCTGTTCTTGTTAAATATAGAAACATCAAATTTGCTTTTAAAAATGGTAAAACTATCCCAAAGAAAGCAGACTTGCCTGGCATCTAAGAGTCTTGACTGATTCAAGACACAAAAGGAATATTCTCCTTGTTTCTCCTAATCCTCACAGATCTTCAACTATCTTTGAATACTGCAATATATTCAATTAGAAACATATTGTATGGATTAGAATTTAAGTTCACATTCGTGCCATTCCTAATCCTAAAATTAACATGGATGGAGATGTTAGAATTCAATTTTTCAAATCTCTAAAGAGATTCAGACTCTTAAGGACAGAGACAAGCCTTGGCATCTGTTCTTTTGATGAGCATTTAAGTATTGTGTTATTTTCTCACCCTGCAAGATGCTTTTATTAACTATAATGATCAGTATATACATTTTCCTTAGCCAATTACTACCATAAGAAGGGATCCTTAATAATAATGAATTTATTTATTTAACATTTTATTGAGTGAAACATTTATGATTGCAATTCACACTGGATTTCATATAAAAATAGTTAAAATTACAGATTTTGACATTATCATGAAATAATTGAGATAAAGTCTTTCAGTCACAAGTTGGAAATATTCTTCAATATACCATATTCCATATGCTGAACTACAGAGGACTTCATTCATTGGACAGGAATTTAAGATCCTGGTTGAGAAAATTCCAGTTGATTGTAGGAATCACCTTAGAAGGGTTTTGCATGACAAGAACCCCGATGTTTATAACCAAGTTTCCCTTTAGCTTCTCTGTAAATTAAGAAAACAGAAGAAAAACAATAAACTATTGAACTACCAATTTTAACTCATTGTGAACTTTATAATGTACTTTTTAATGAGGAAACTTGTACATGTCTGAGTGTATAGGCTTTTCTAGCCTATATGCAGCTTGGCCACTCTTATTTCCCACCCTTGAAGACCTCTTTTTCCCATCTGGGGAAACTTGACTCTTCCTATATTCTTGTCTACCTTGGGACCTTGGATCCAACTCAAAAAAGATTAGCAATTGTCTTAGTGATTCTTTAAAACCAAAGTCCAATTTTCGAATCAAGTACACACAAATTTTTATAGAAATAAACACTTGAAATTTTTAAAAATGCAAAATAAGGTAGGAAGACAGCTGAATTACAGGAAAAAGAATATATGTGTGATTTTACCAGCATTCACATAATAACATTATGACACATGCCTTATACATTAAAGAAGTGATATGATCCAGAGTGATGCAGCAGAAAGTGAGTTTGGGTACAAGTTCCACTGACTGCCCTGACACCCAAGGAAAGTTTGGGGGCTGTCAACAAGTTCAGGAGAAACAGTAGCTCAGCACAGAAATCCTTCCATAGCATTAGACTCAATGATGATTGTTCAGAGTTCTGTATTTAAGATTCTCATTCAATTATGCTATACCATGGTGATTATTATTGGTCAACTATCCTAGTGAACTTTAGGTATCAATTTGGCACAGTCTAGGGTCACCTGAGGAGGGACTCTCAATTGAGAGATTTCCCATGTCAGATTGGACTGTGGGCATGTCTAGGAGAGGGGCTGTCATGATTGTTAACTGATGTAAGAGAGCCTTGCCCACTGTGGACAGTACCATTCCCTGGGCAAGTGGTCCTGGGCAGTACAAGAAAGCTAGCTAAATTTGAGCCTGTGAGTAAGCCAGTAAGCAGCCTTCCTCTGTGGTTTCTATTTCAAGCTCTTCCTTGAGTTCTTGACCTGACTTCCCTAAATAATGGACTATAACTTGTATGCTGAAATAAATCTTTCCTCCTCTGCTAGATTTAGGTAATGGAATTTGTCATAGCAGCAGAAAGTAAACATCTGAACTTTGGATTTGCATGATTATACTGTATAATGGCCTGCTGATTGCATTTCATAAAAAATAAGCTAAATTAATTAATTTGATGCTCTTGCAGGCTATCAATGAGAACCTCCAAAAATAAAAATAAATAATTTTTTTTAAATGATAACTTCCAGGAAAGGTAAAAATGGCTTTCTGTGGCTTGTCTAGTGAAAATGATTATTGGTGTATATCTGGTTTATAAGAAACACGGAGTTTTTCTATCATTTCCTGAACATCATTTCACTCCATTACATTCAAGAATTAATATTAAATAATGTGTTCTTACAACATTTTAGTGCAGAAAACACAGTCATTGCTGTAAGTTTTTCCATTGGTTGCACAAACTGGATCCAGTTCTCTGGTACACATAAATTTCTTGTTTGTAAACTTGCTACAATCTATCTGTTAAACAGAAAATGACAGCATAAAATTTTTCAGATAATGATCTTTTTGAATAAAAATGTCACAGAGTATAATGACTCAAAATCAAGAATTAAATATAAGCCAGAAGTAACAATGTCAAATATTACATATCATTGTTATTTTAATAAATCTGATATTTTTAAAGCCATGCAAGTGGTATTTTTATAGGTATCACATCCACATTTTCCTCAAATTCTGATCTCTCTATTGTTTTATACTGTGAGCAATCATAAACTGAATGATCTGTTTGTTCATCAGTCTTCTAACCTCTATACTTACATTGCACATATTCCTCAATTGAACAATGTACTCAATATTCATTACATTCACATGTGTGTCTTTGCATATATGTGTAAGAGCATATATAGACATAGATAAAATTTAGCATTAGCAATATTGGTGATTTATAAAAATAAAGAATATCATTGATAGTGTAATCTGATTTTCAACTACTTAGTAACCTTTATCTTTTCAATTGTTTAGAAATACAGTTCTTATTCACCATCTAGAATGTGACATAAAAATTGACGTGTAATTCAAGCTCAAATGGATTACTTTATTACTGTTAGTCTTCACACTTTGCTAGGGTAAGCAATTCTATTTTAAACATCTTTTGCAACATACTAGATACCTGTGTGCATAAGGCCATCAATGGAATTTTTGAATAACAGGATATTCTACATTGTAGAATGCTAAATAATTTTATACAGTTGGCAAGACTATTTCTTGATCTTGATGTAATAATAAAAAAGTATTTTTGTTTTATTTTTAACTTTTCACAGTGTTGTCATATCACACCTTTTTGTTTGGTGACATTCAACACTAAAATTTACAATATTGACAAATAGTTGAAAGTTTACCTTTTTAAATTTCCAAATCAATGAGTAGAAACTTACTATTTGATAGGTAGAAACTGAATTTTTATCAGCAGCCTCTGTAAGCAGAAGTAAAAAGAAAAATGAAAAAGAATAAGAGAGAAGAGCAATGAGATGGCTTAGTAGGTAAAGGCGTGCTTCCAACTTTTCTCCATTTAGAATGATGTTGGCTGAGAGTTTCTTGTATATAGCTTTAACTATGTTGATGTATGTTCTCGCCAGTCAAATTCACTCTAGGATTTTTGCAACAAACGAATGTTGAAATTAGTCAAAGACCTTTTGAACAAGTATTGAAATGATTATGTGATTTTTGTCTTTGTTTATTCATATGATTTATTAAATTTATTGAGTTACATACATTAAAATATCCATGTATCTCTGCAATAAAGCTGACTAGATCATGGCGGATGGTCTTTGTGATGTGTATCTATACATGTTTTGCATATTGTTGAGAATTTTTCCATCTATATTCATTAAGGATATGGGTCTATGGTTTCTTTTTTGTTGTTGTGTCTTTACCTGGTTTGGGTATTAGGGTGATACTGGCTTCATAGGATGAGTTTGGGAGTTCTCCATCTGTTTCTATCTTTTTGAATAATTTGAAAAGTAGAGGCTGTAGGGCTTCTTTGCATGTCTGGTGGAATTCTGCTGTGAATCCACCTGGACCTGGGTTTTTTTAGTTGAGAGGTTTTATAATGCTGTTTCAATATCCTTATTTGTTATGGGTTTTTTGAAAGTATTGATCTTTGATCTCTTCTTTATTTAGCTTTGGTGATTTCCAGGAAATTAGAAACTCATCTATCCTTTTAGATTTTAAATTTAATAGAAAACAGGTTTTTAAAGTATTCCCTTACCTTTTTGAGTTTTTTTTCTATTTTTTTTTCTTTTTTTCTGTTTTTTTCCCTTTCTTTTCTGATTTTGTTAATTTGGGTTTGTTATTTCCTTCTTGTGGTTAACTAGGCTATGAGTCTGTCTATATTGATTATCTTTTCAAAGAAACAACTCAAATTCAGTGATTTTTTGGATTTTTTTCTATTTTCCTATTTCATTAATTTCTGCTCTGATTTTGTTATTTCTTCTCATCTTCTGGGTTTGGGTTTGATTTGTTCTTGCCTTTCCAGAGTCCTGAGTTGTACTCTTAAGTCATTTATATGTGTTCTTTCTGATTTTTTTTTTTTGATGTGGACACTTCGAGCTATAAAATTTCCTCTTAGGACTGCTTTTAAAGTGTTCCAGTGGTTTTGTTGTATTGTACTTTTATTTTCATTTAGTTCCAGGAATACTTTGATTTCTTTCTTAATTTCTTCTTTGCCCTATTCATTATTCAGGAGTCTGTTGTTTAATCTCCATTAGTGTATGTAGTTACTAGAACTTTTGTTGCTGTTGATTTTGTTTTATTGCATTGTAGTCTTATAGAATCCATGGAATCATTTCAATTTTTGCATTTATTAAAGTTTGTTTTGTGCCCCTGTATATGGTCAGTTTCAGAGAAAATTCCATGGCCTGCTGAATAGAAAGTGTATTCCTAGGTGCTTGGGTGGTATATTCAGTCAACACTTTCAGCAAGGTGTCAGGTTAAAAAATCATTTTACAAAAATGTGTAGCCTTTCTATATATTAATAACAAGCAATTTGAGAAAGCATTCATGGAAACCCTCCCATCCACAAGAGCTTCAAAAAATATCTAGGAATAAACCTAACCCAAACCATTAAATATCTGTACAGTGAAAAGTTTAAATCTTTGAAGAAAGAGATGGAAGACACCAGAGATGGAAAAACCTCATGTGCTCATTGATTGGTAGAATTAATATTTTGAAAATGATCATCCTACCAAAAGCAATCTGTAGCTTCAGTGTAATACAAATGAAAATTCTTATGACATTCTTCACAGAAATAGAAAAAAAATCTAAAATAATTCACATGGATTCACAAAAGACCCCAGATAACAAAGCAACTTTGTCCTTGGAGAAATTACCATACCAGATCTATGTTATAGAACTATAGTTATGAAAACATCATGGTACTGGCACAAAAACAGACACATAGATCAATGGAACATAATAGAAGATCCAAACATGAGGGCATACAATCACAACACCTTATATTTGACAAAGGTGCCATGAACACACAATGGAGGAAGTACAGCATCTTCAAAAGTGGTGCTGGCAAAACATGATTTCAACCTGTAGAAGAATGAAATTAGAACCTTATCTTTCTCTCAGATCAAAAATAAACTCCAACTTGAACAAAGACCTTTACGTGAGACCTGAGATTCTAAAATTGTCAGAAGGGTACATAGGCAGTACCGTACAAGATATCATTGGAGGAAAGGATTTTCAAAATGGGCATCAGTTGCTCAGAATTCAGGCCAACAATGGACAAGTGGTACCTTAGTAAACTAAAAGACTTCTGTACACCAAAAGAAACAAAACAAGTTAAGAGGAAATACACTGAGTGGTAGAAAATCTTCACCAGTTACACATCCAAACAGGGATTAATATCTAGACTATGCAAAGAACTCAAAAAACAAAGAAACAAGAAAACAAATAACCCAACAAAAAGATGGGTACAGTCCTGAACAGAGTTCTCAAATGAAGAAATAAAAATGACTAGAGAACAAACATCTTAAAAATTGTTCAACATTCTTAGTAATTATGGAAAAGAAAATCAAAACCACTTTCAGATTTCACCTCACCCCAGTCAGGCCAGCTAAGATCAATAGAACAAATGACAGGAAATGTTGGCCAGGATGTGGGAAAGAGGAATGTTCATTCACCACTGCTGGTGGGATTGCAAACTCATGCAACCACTATGGAAATCAGTATAGAGTACTCTTTTAAAAACTAAAATGAACCTTCCATATGGTCTGGTTATACTACTCCTTGGTATATACCCAAAGGACTCATCCTTCTGTAGAGATACTTTTATACATCCATTTCCTTTGCTGTTTTTTTTCACAATAGTTAAGAAATAGAAACAACCTAAGTGTCCCTCACCTGACAAACGGATAATGAAAATGCAGTTCAATAAGAGAATGGAGTTCTACTCAGTGTTAAAGAAAGATGAAATTTACACGTAAATGGATGGAACTAGAAACTGTTATATTAAGTGAGTAACACAGGCTCAGAAAAACAAGCAACACATGTTCTTTCTTATTTCTGGATTTTAGCACCAAATCCCCTTTTCTTTTTTTTTTTCTTTTTTTTTTTTTTTTTTTTTTTTTTTTAAAGTGATGAGTATATATCCTGATGCAACTGCAAAAGTCAAGAAAATGGTAGGTAAAATGGAGGTAAAGGGAAGGAAACAGCCTGCAAGAGGAGGGCAGTAGGAGACAGATCTTACCAAGGTGGAAATGGGAAATTTGGGGATATTCAACAGGGAAGGAATGTGGCAAGGATGTACAAGAAATCATGGGAAAAAATAGGAAGACAGAGCTCAAAGGAAGGGTAATAATAGGAGATGTATTATCAAAAGGAAAAGGGGAAAAGAGGGGTGCTTTAACTGGGGAGAGAAGAGGTAGATAAGACAGGGAGGGAGAGAGAGGAGGGATAAATAAAGCTCTGGTTGTGTGAAAAGACAGCGGGAAATGTATTAGTTCAAAAACCTACTGAAAAATACACATCCAGTATCTGAACACAAGTGCATATATATAGCTGGAGACTGTATACAGGAAAAATAGTGCCAGATGGGAAAAATCTCCCTGTCACTGGTCAGGGTAGTTTCAAAGACTCCCAAAATAGCACAGACTATTGCCACAGTCCTTGATTACCTTCCAGAACTTGAAGGTAAAACCCTACTGCTGAAGATAGGACATACTTCAGACACAGGACTTGGAACATTGGAGCTGGAACTGACCTGGAAGCTTCCTCCCTGAAGTCTAGCTCCCATAGTTCTGGAGGATTCTATGCAAGCTGCTAAGGGAGAAAACCAATAATTTGTCTGTCCTTAGCTTTAAGTCCTAATAACCTTGACAATGACCAGCTCAACAAACTATAGTGGTGCAGTAGTGGAACTTTTATCTTGGGTATAATCAGCAGCTATCTAATTGGACTTAAAATCCTCTCAATGGGAGGGAACTCATGTGTAGCACTGAAAACATAGGCAAAAACATATAGCTGGAGAGGTCATAGATCCTAGAGAAAACATTACTTCTGACATATCCCTAGACAAAGGTAATTTCGTACTGTATGTTAAATATGAATCCTTATATCTACAGAGAAGTTTATCATCCACCACTCATTAAAAATACTTCTTTTTGCAAAAAAAAATTGGAGTCTGTTACAGAATTATACCACAGGTCAAACATAGAGAATAAGTGTGTAAGAGATGCCCAGCCCTAAGTGAGACATCTTCAATGGAATCTCTAAACCTAAGGATCATGGAACATAGTGGAAACAGGGGTAGACAGAATACTAATGCATTTCTTAACTCTCACCAGTAAAGCTTCCTCATCTAACACAGTACTATGCACACAGAAGGTCACAACTGGCCAAGTTATAGAGACTAAAAGACTGAAGAGAGCATGTTCCAGGATAAGAATCCTATATTAAACCTCACCACCCATGGCTTAGGGACCATTGGATAAGAGGGGCCAAAAAGATTGTACAAGCCACGGTTGGTGCATGATCATAAGGAAACAGTCTTCCATTTCTCTGGGAACTTGCTCATGTGATCTTACAACAATGGTGTCAATATGTACAAGATTCATGCAAACTCAATTAAATAATCACTGGGGAAATGGGTAGCAGTCCCCAACCTTAGCCAAAGAACTATTGGCAACTGATTGCTGCTGGGTGGAGGAGAGTTGATATTTCTTAAGGGAGAGACTCTATAGACAGGCTGACTAGACTCCAGTGGATGAACTTTCACTGAGAGATACCTAGCTACACAAAGTTGACTTGATAAGTCTTAGTATATATGACAGAATGCATGAAATCCAGTCGGGGGAATATTTGGGGGTGCAAATGGATGAGGGGCATAAGGATGATTAAGACATTTTGTTTGAAATGTATAAAAATTCAATAAAAATATATGAAAAACAAAATGAAAAAGAAACAAAAAAAATTTATTTGATTTATATGTTCAAGAAATTCAAAGACAACACAAATAAATGTTTTATTCAATGTAAAGAGGACACAAATAATTTTCTCAATGAATTCCAAGAGAATATAAACAGTTGGATGAACTATTGGGTTCAATTCAAAACACAGAGAATTCAACAAAGAGATGGAAATACTGAAAAAAAAAACCTAAGTAAAAGAAAGTTGGAAATGAAAAATTTAAAAAGCCACATAAAAAGTTCACCAGAAAGCCTTGCCAGTAGAGAGAATAAATGGAAGACAGCAAAGACAGCATACCAAATCTTAAAGATGAAAGGAATTGCATGATTCAGCCAAACAATATAATTGGAAAAATACATGAATACACCATGTGAGACCTTTGGCACACTATGAAAAGGCCAAGCCTAAATATTATGGGCAGTGAAGGAGAAGAATCAACAAGCCATTAGCATCGATTTGGATTCTAATAAAACCATAGAAGACATTTTCCAAATCTAGTAAAATGTATTTGGGTAAAATTGGCATGCAGAATATGAAATGGATGGGACCAGAAAAGAAAATCCTTCTTTGACATTAGACAGTAAAACCAAATATACAGAAAAAGAGAGTATTGATGGCTGAAAAACAGAACTATCTAATCACATATAAAGAAGACCCACCAGAATAACAGCTGATTTCTCAGTGGAAACTCTAAAAGCCAGAAGGGCTTGGAAAGTTGCATTTCAAGTAATGAATGGCCGTGCCTGCCAACCAGTAACTTGATCAGACAAACTCACTGTTGATCACTGAAGAATAAGTGAAAACTCTCCATGATAAAAACTGAGTAAATGAATTAATAACCAGTAATCCAGATTTACAGAGAATACCAGAGGAGATACTAGGGGCAAAACCTAAGAACAAACACAGGCAAGGAGCTAAAGTGGAAAATAAGCAGCAATAAGACAATTGTTAAGTGAAATAAGTCTATATGACCAAGAAAGCACCAATTGTAACAAAAATTTTTAAATGACAGAAAGTAAAATGCACCTTTAAAATAATAACTCTAAATATTAATGGTCTCAATTCCCCAACAAAAGGCACAGATTGAATGAAAGAAAAAGAATCATTTCTTTTTTTGCCTCCAAGAAATATACCTCAACATCAAAGATATACACCAACACAGTATGAAAAGAAGGGCAAAGGTATTTTGAGCATATATAATCAGGACACAAGCAGTAGTTCATATCCTAATGTCTAATAAAATAGATGTCAAACTAATAGTAATCAAATTGGATAAAGAAGGTCACTTCACGCTGATAAAGGGAACAATCCATCAAGAAGACATTGAAAATCTCAACACATATTCACAGAGGACAGGTCTGTCATCTAGAAAAATCAAATAGCTACTAGATATAAAGTCATAATAAGCAATTTCACTACTCCACTCATACCAGAGGACAGGTCATCCAGACAAAAAGTAAACAGAGAAACACTGGAATCAAATGGTACCACCAAGCCAATGAACTTAACAGACATCTATAGGAAATTTCACACAAAAACTACATAGTGAGCATACATTAAAAATGAGAATGTTCTCAAATGAATTATTTAATGATGCAGATCAAGGCACTAGAAAAGCAATATAAAAACAAACCCCAAAAGTAGTAGAAGGAAAGAAATAACTAAGGTCAAGACAGAAGTCAATGAAACAGAATTGTTTTAAAAGGCCAAGAAATGAAGAGTTGGTTCTTTGAAAGAAAAAAAAAAAAAGATTGTCAAACCATTAGACGAATTACCCAAAGCAGAAAGAAGACTCATTACGATTTTGTAAGAGATGCAGCCTAGCTCAGAAAATTGTTACTGAATATGTCAATGCTGATGTAAAGAAATGCTTCTTCTAAGTATGTGGTTATTAAATAAATAATTTTTAAAAAAGATTAAACATGTAAGAAGGACATTACAATGGATATCAATGAAATTCAGAAGTTTGTGGTAACATACATTAAAAAAAAACCTATATTCTTCAAAATTGGAAAATCTGAAAGAAATGGATAAATTTTACAATACTTATGACCTATCAAAGTTAAATAAAGATGAGATAAAGAATTTTTAAACAGACTTGTAATGACCAATGAGATTTAAGGAATAATAAAAATAAATCTCCTCACATTATCAATATATACAGAAAAGGCTTTTGATAAAATCCATATTCCTTGGTGCTGAAAACCCTTGAGAGTACTAGAGATGGTGTGAGCAGATCTTCCACAATTAGGGCTTTTTGACAACATATAGCCAATATCATGCTAAATGGAGAAAAACCGCAAAGTATTCCCATTAATATATATAAAACAAGACAAGGGCATTCACTTTCTCAGCTCCTATTTAATATAGTACTTGAAGGCTTAGCTAGAGCAGTAAGACAAGAGAAGGATGGGTAGGCAGGAGACATGGGATAAGAGAGGGTGACAAGGAGTGAATATGCTTACAATACATTGTACAAATACATGACATGTGCACAATGGAATCACAAAATGCAGACATGAAAGACAATACAGCCATGAGCATGTAAGAGTCTCCAGCGTGGTCTTCAGGAGTTAGTCAAGGGAATTCTGAGGGGCTCTGTGAGCCAGACCCTGCCTGAGGAAGACATGGTTCAACTCAAAGTCTTCCTGGACCTGCTTACTTGATTAACATAAGTTAAACTTTCATCAATAAACATTACCCCATTTCTTAATGTACAAGTGAGAAGGAGACAGAATCCTCCTATGACCAGAGCCATCACAGACCTAGGTTTGTTTTTCCTTAAATAGCCATTCTTTAGCTATTAATACAACATGGATGAGTTTAATTACATGATGAAGATAATGCAGTATATTCTAATGTCTATCGGGATCTTTCTTTTTTCCTTTCTTTTAGTCCTTCTTTAATTTCTCAACATTTTTAGTATTTACATTGGGGTATAGTATAAAATGAGACTGTAGATTTATTTCTCCAATTTTCTAATTCAATATGTTGAACAATTCATTTACTTAACATTGGAATGTGTTCTAGCCCTTTTCATTGCATGAAAAAAACACTGACCAAAACCAACTTGGGGTAGAAAGAATTTGTTTCATCTTACTTGTCTATGTCACAATCTGTCTTTGAGGGTAGTAAGGCAGGCACTGAGGGCTAGAAAGATGGAGGCAGGAATTGAAGCCTATGAAACACAGACCATGGAAGAATAATGCTTACCAGCTTGCTTCTCTGGCCTGTTCTTAGCTTGCTTTATTATAGATCCCAGAACTACCTGCCCAGGTGGGCACCAGCCACAGTAGTCTGGGCCCTTCGTTTCAATCAACAATCAAGAAAATGCTTCAGAGACATGGCCATAGGGCAGTATGATAGAGCACATTCCCCAATTGAGATTTCCTCTTCCCAGGTGTTGTCACCTGATCAACTGAAGACAATCATGACAGTAGGTTTAGAAATATTTGATGTTCATTCTTAGCTCATGATTATTTATACTGTACAGTTTATCTGGAAAATATTTTCTTTGCTATTTAGAGTATTTTGACTATCATGACTTTAAAATGTGTTTAATCTTTGGCTTGACAAATCTTTTATGCTTCTTTTTAATGACAATTTTAGATAATCTAGTTTGCTTATATGTCAGGTAACTTTTGGAATTATTTTGCCTGATTCAAGAAAAAGAAAAATATTACTAAAGTTTGTATGTGCTGTGTTAAAGCCATTCAGTAAACGTGAACTGAGATCTCACTGTTGTAGACACTGGGAGTACAGCAAAGAAATAGGGTACATATACCTGGGACCTGATAACTCTCATATGCTAGTTTGGGAGACAAAAATAGACAAAAAAAATTATTGCAGATGATAATATGTGCTATAAAGGAAATAAAACCAGGAAAGGGGAGAGCACACTAAGAGGAGACAAATAATATCTCCTCTCATTATGTGGAAAAGGAAGTGTTGAGGGAATTAGGAAGACTGTTTCTCAAAGGAAGTGATGCTTGAATTTGAACAAATGTTTGCTCTATAAATAAATTTGAGGTGTTATAGGCAAAATATTCAGTGGAAGACTGTAGACCATATCTTTTATTCAATTTATATCTGTCCATAAACCTCCTCTTTCCCACCTACCAAGTAGTTCTTGTAAAGCTTGGACATGGGTATGTAGTAGCATTTCACTGTGATGTCCTGATGACAGTGGTGGAGGGCAGAATCCATTACTGTTTTCTGTTCAGCATTGCTATTAGCAACATGTAGGAAAGGAGGCACGAACCTCTCTCTCTTTCTTTTTCTCTCTCTCTGTCTCTGTGTGTTTGTGTGCATGTGTGTGTCTCTGTCTCTGTTTCTCTGTCTGGGTCTCTGTTTCTCTCTGTGTGTATACCTGTATATGTCTATGTGTGTATCTTCTAGTGTGTGTGGTTGCATGTGTACTTGTATGCATGTCAAAATGAGTCAAGAACTTTGGTTGTCATTTCTCAAATGCCATCCAACTTTGTGTGTGTGTGTGTGATTGTGTGTGTGTGATTGTGTGATTGTGTGTGTGTGTTATTGTGTGATTGTGTGTGTGTGAGATTGTATGATTGTGTGTGTTTGTGTGTGTGTGTGTGTCATTGTGTGTGTGTGTGTGTGTGTGTGTGTGTGTGTGTGTGTGACTTGGAACTCTCCTGGCTGGCCAGTGAGCCCCAGGAATCCTTCTGTCTCTGCCTCCCCTGATTGTGTGATTGTGTGTGTGTGTGATTGTGTGATTGTGTGTGTGTTATTGTGTGATTGTGTGTGTGTGTGAGATTGTATGATTGTGTGTGTTTGTGTGTGTGTGTCATTTTGTGTGTGTGTGTGTGTGTGTGTGTGACTTGGACTCTCCTGGCTGGCCAGTGAGCCCCAGGAATCCTTCTGTCTCTGCCTCCCCAGCACTAGGGTTGGAGGCTCACACTATCATGCCCGAGTCTTTACATGGGTTCTGGAGATGAAACTCAGATCCTCATGTTTTCAAGGCAAGTACTTTACTGACTAAGCCTACCCCACAGTGCCAAGGCATGGATTTCTTAATGTTTATACATATCTAGTCCCTTTGTTGAATTTTTATGCCTTCTGAGTAGTTTACATGATTCTCACGGTTTCAAATGCTATCATAATACACAGAAACAGCAAAAATATTGCTGCTTCTTCTCTGATACTCATATTTCTGATGTTTTTCATAGTATATTTATCAGAATTCCTACAATGGTCCATAGGTGAGAGGAGACATCTATAATCTTTATTATAAGAAGATTCCTCTAAATTTCACTATCAAGAAAAATAGATGTATGTTCAATAAATACTTTAATATAAAAATACATGAGCGCCTACTCACAAATAATCCTTTAAATTCACTTAATTTGCCTCACATAAAATGGTATAAGGACAGTTGTTAACAACCATGTGAGTGCAAGAACACCCAGTGCTCTTAACCTCTGAGCTATCTCTCCAGCCACTAATTTACTTTTCTAAGGGACTTGCCAACAGGTACTTTTCCAGCTGACTTTGACTTCCTGAGCTCAAGCAATCCTCCTGCCCAAGTCTACTGACTAGCTGACATTATAGGCACCATCGTGCTCAGCTCCTATATACATTCTGATGCACTCCTGTTCCTCCAGCTGTCTAAGATAGGAAATAGTAAAAGCAATACATTGACATAATTTTTAAAGACTTTTGTAGCATCATACGGTTCATTTCACCAGTTTAACATTTCCAATCCCAATTTAAAATTTACTCACCATTATGAGGAGTAAATGACAAAACCAGGATGAAAATGATTTTGATCCAGAGTGAAAAGGGAAACATTATATAGTCTGTGAAACAAATATTTAATAGTGTTTATAACATTTCCTTTATAGATCAAAGAACAACTTCCTAGCTCTTCTCCTGATTCTTAATGATAATAATCTCTTGACATTATTTCTCTTTAATCTTAGAATAAGTAAGGCAAAGCATGCACATAGAAGGTCTCTTGGAGACTGAAAAGGCTCACTTTGCACATTTACAGTTTATTCCCTCCCCAAACTGTCTTACCCAGAAGACCAGCTGATTTGAAAGAAATATCAGTTTCTCCTAAACAACTAGAAACAATTGTTTCAAAAGGGGGGGGAGGGCTGTAGAAGCCCTAGTAACTGTTTTAGAAAGCAGGAGACCCTCAGATTATCTCTGCCTTACCTATCTGAAAGCAGGAAAGAAGATGGAGAAACCAGTGGCTCTGATGCTGTCTGTTTTGATGTCTTCTTCCCTTCTCAGTCACTGGGTCCACCTCCAGTCTTTATCATCCTTTTGGTGAAGAACTTGATTGGGAGTAAGATTGGTAGCCCAGTACAGATAACAGTCAGATATGCTATGTTTCACTGGAGGAGGCAACGTGCCTACTTCATCAGACACAGCTCATTTGTTTTTGAAAGACTTCCCGTCATCAGGGACAACTTGTAACAACTTGACCTGAAGCACCAGGAAGGGAGTGAGAATAAAATGAGTACTGAGAGATCCTGAGACAGATGTGAAAGTGTTCCAGACTACTCAGCTAGAAACAAAATAAAGGTGAAAAGAGAAAAATGATTGAAAAAATACTCACTTGAAGTTGTATTTGTGAAGAGTGAGGCTGAATGATCACTTTAACCAGGTTCCCAAATGGAACATTTGTAAATAAATAACACACATTTTAAAACAGCAGTAGATAACAGCTGGTGATCCAGTTCCACTACCAAGATTGTGAATTTTTTGATTGTACAAGAAGCTTGGGCTATGGTGTGTTTAAAAAGCTCCTAGCAGAGTTTCTGGGTAGCCAGCACTAAGGCATCCTGGCTAGAAGGTGAAGGCAGCGTGCAAACAACAGAAAAGAGAAAAGGAAGGCTCAGGAGAGAAATTGAGGCTGCAGTGGAAAGAGTTGTAAATAATATGCTAGTACTTTGATCTTTGCCTTATAGTCAGGTACGAGACACTGCAGGACTTGAAGTAGGGATTCATTGGAGCTTTTCATTAAAACTATTCAGATTCTGAGTTCCTGAAAGAACCTTGGCATTAAATGCCCCAGTTCAAATTCTGCCTGTGATGTGGTACACTATTCAGGTTTCATGTTCCATAACTTTTAATGTGAGAATAATTTATTTTGTTTTATTTATTATCTTTATTTAACGTGTATGAATGGATTGCCTGCATATATGTAAGTGCACCCATGTCATACAGTGCCCACAGAGATCAGAGAAGGGAGTTGGATTCCCTGAAACTGGAATTACAAATAGTTGTTAGCCACCATTTGGGTGCTGGGCACTGAACACAGGTCCTCTACAAGAGCAGCCAATGTTCTAAACTTCAGAGTCATCTCTCCAGCACCATAAGAATAATGTACAGCTCATAATTTTCTGATGAGCATTAAATAATTAAAACAGTTCTGACATGATCACTATAATTATGTTCCTACTCTTGCTCTAATCTGCCTAATATAGTGGTGAATAAAGCTATGATTTAGAAAAAAATTGAGTTCAGCAACATTTCTCAAATTTAGTAGGTGTGACATTTAAGGGGAAATTACACAAAAGTACAAGTTTGAAATTACTATGAAGCCCTTTTGTTACACTTATTTCTTATTTGTGTGGACACTATTCAAAGTCCTATCATTTATTTTTAAATATCTAATAATTCTTGCAAACCTTACTCAATGCCCTATAGATGCCTTATACATTGGAAATTGTTCCTACTGTCAAACTGCAACCTTGCACCCAATAATCATCCTTTCTCAAGTACCTTCACACATACACACACACACACACAGACACAGACGCACACACACACACACACACACACACACACACACACACACACACACACCACTTCTACCACCAGCAAACTACATTTATCTCTCCAAGACTCTGGAATGCACTAGTCTATTCTCTACTTTCTTGAGATCAGTCTTAGCCTGCTTCACAGGTCTGGGTTGACCAGTGTTTGGCAGGAGGTCCTCAGTAGCTTCATAGGGCTCTATGTCGATATGTTCTCACGATGATATTGTCCATCAACAGACTGAGTTGAAGAGGTAACAATGTGGTCTGAGTCTTTTCTCCAGGCTAATATAGTCATGTGGTAACCCTGCTCCTTAAACTTAGTTTAAGATCTGTAAATGTTTCCATCTGAATCTGCCTCTCCCTGGTGTGTATGGCATTAATGCAAGCTATAGAATCTGATGCATGCTTATACTATCTCAGCACAGCACATTCTCTTAGTTCAGGGATGTTCTAAAGAGACAGAATAATAGATTCTTATCTTGCTGAAATTATCACATATTCCATATACTTATTCAAGCTTTTAAAAATGATTTAAAGGGGCTGCAGAGATGGTTCAATGGTTAAGAGCACACTGGCTGCTCTTACAGAGGACCTGGGTTTGATTCCCACCACCCCCATGGTGGCTAACAGCCATCCATAACTCCAGTTCCAGGGGAATCCAAAGCTGTCTTCTGGCCTCCACAAGCATTGCATGAAATGGGTGTACTTACATACATGCAAGCAATACACACACACACACACACACACACACACACTTTTTTAAATGATTTTTTTTTATCTTTTTGAGACAGGGTCTCCCTGTAGCCCCAGCTGGCCTAGGCTGGCCTTGAACTCACAAAGATCGGCCTGCCTCTGCCTCCCAAGTGCTAGGATTAAAGGCATGCGCCACTATGCCCAGCTTTTATAATATTTTTTAAATGATTTAAAGACAACAGAGATATCCACTAGAGTGGTTATAATCTAAAAGGTAGGTAACAGTAAATGCTAATGAGGCTATAGAGGAAGAAGCACCCTCATATACTGCCAGGAAATTCATAAGGTACAATAATTGTGATACCTAATTCCAGTTGTTAACTTACTGAATAGAGATGCCTAGACAGTTGGTAAGACTTACTTCTAGATGTACCTTTGAGGGGATTTCCAGAGATTGGCACATCTGTCAGAAAACTGAGTGGTAAGACCCATCTGGAATGAGGGACAGTACCATCCACTATGCAGGAGGCCCTGGAGTAGAAAACAGAAGAAGAAGCTGGCTTTCACTTGTACCTAACTCTCTCTTACACCCTTCTCTCTAGAAGGTACATTTCTCTACTGCTGTTACCCATGAACATCAGATAGAGTTTGAATAGACACTCCAGCAGCAACTCAGGGGATTTCAGCCCATCTTCCTGAACTCAAGTTGTAACACCGGCCTCACTCATTCTGAGATACCTTACTTCTTGAGCTGCAGATAATGCTCCTAGCTCTCTGGTCTACTGAAAGTTATTGGGCTTTTTAGGCACAGCTAATAAATTTTCTCTCTCATTGAAATATATTCTATTGGTTCTGTCAGGAGAACTCTGACACCATTGCATTCGAAATCTGTTTGACATATTCTTTAACAGGTCTAGCATACCATACAACTAACTACCTTATGAACCATCTATTCCATTCCTAGAAGGACAAATCTTTTGTGAATTATTCAAGTTATGAAGGTTGCTTGTGTCTGCACTTTATTAAAAAGTCATTTGTACTATAAATAATATATTAACACCTGTATGAAAATTTCTTCAATACACCAATTCATAAAAAGAATGAACAGTCAAGTTTTCTGTTCAAATTTTTTGGGCCAAATTGTCATGTTTTAAATTGCATTAAATTTCTTCTACCTCTTTTCCCATTTAACTAAATATGGCATTAATGTTTATCTAACACAATTCTTCTTATACAAACTAAGTTATGATGTGGGAAATTTTTTCAAAAAGCTCTTGTAGAGAACAGTCACAAAATGTTGCAGAATTTACATTCATTGATGTAATTTGACCAATAGATTTAAGTTCCTTAAGAAAAATATTTTGGTTTTGATTATATTGGATACAGAGTTGACATATGATAAGGTTTCATGTAATAGTGCTGCCTCTATAAAACTATACGTAAAGAGGGATGCTAGGGTGATTCAGTGAAGGGACTTTCTGCCAAGCCTAAAAATCTGAATTCCATACTTAGGACTCATATGGTAGAAAGAGAAAATCAATTCCTACTAGTTGTTCTCAGACTACACACAGAGCTGTGACATACAAACACACATGTATACATAAAGAAATGGATTATTAAATAAAATGTAATAAAATTATATATGAATGTATATACCAGTGTTCAGTGAAGACTTTCTATATATTTACACCAAAGGATATCTGGGTATAGATGCTTGACTGAATAGGAATTAACATGTATGGTAGAATACATGAGGTCTGGTGGGGAAACAAGGGGCTATGGATGTTGGAGGGGTCTAAATTTGATTAAGAGCTGCTATACCAAATTACAAAATCTCAGTTTGAAAAAGGAAAAAGATCAGCTCCTTTATAGAAGGATTCATGGGTCAGTCTGCTAGTATAAAATCAAATTCCCTCTCCTCACCTAAGTTAGGCTGTGGTCTCTGCTATTTCCTTTCTGGAGGTCCCCAGTGAGATCAAGTCTCCTACTCTTGTTGGTAATACAGGCTGCCCCCTCAGCCCCTGGAACAGAGAAGTGTGCACCCTTGAAGAATTTCCTCTCTAGGGTCTCCTTCCAGGTGACCAGAAATCACTGCATAGCCCTGGCCAGAGCCTTTCACTAGATAAAATGAGTAGGAGACCTGGAATGGACGTCCAGATGAGGAAATGGGCCCTAGGTTAGACAGATGGAACCTGGTGAGGGCTGATCCCCAACAGGAGGCTGCATGCAAAGTCTTGAAGTGATTCCAAGATGGCACTGGCCTCCAGTCAGGAAAGAAAGGGCACCACAACTAAACCTTTAGGTGATTCTGAGGTGCTGGTCCCATTTGTTAAGGTTCAGAAAGCCCTGCCCCATCACCAGCAGGATCCCAAGGACTGCTCATGCTCCTGAGAAAAGGAAACCTAGCTGATAAGCACCTTGGTCTTTGAAGTCAAGAGAAGCAGACTTTTCTCCACTGTTTGGCCAACACAGCAGGCTTCCCCTTTGATCTCTAAAGAGGACAGGTTTTAACTGTCCTGCTCTCCCACTCCCCCCCCAACTTAAAAAGAAATACATCTTCCCGCCTTCTGCAGGAGGCAGAAGCCTCCCTTTTAAAAGACCCCAGCTCAAGACCCAGGCAGAGATTTTCCCTGCCCAGAAGGGAATCTGACCCATGTGTTCCTTTGCTAATAAACCCTATTTTGATGGAGTTTTAGCTGTGCCTCGGTGCCTCATCATCCATTCGCTCATTCTCCACCAACTTTTTGCCTATCACCATTTAAGTAAACAAGAATCAGGCAGGAAACCTGGCCACCACTAAACCTCAATGTGATTCTGTGGTCCTGGCCACATTTTAGGTAGAACAAGAATTTAGTGGGAATAACTAGGGAACAACTGTCTTAAGCTCTGAATGATTCTGTGTGAATGCGAGAGTGAAAGAAATGGTTCCACGGCTCTGCACAGCCATGGAATCTGACTGGGCCTAACCCTGCAGTTCTGCTGAAGTTGTGTAATCTAAACAGGCACTCACCTTCGGGTGACGGAGCATGGGAATTATACATGTGGCCCTAAGGTAAGAACTCTTACGTCACTGAGAGGTGGCCAGCCAGGAAGGCATCTGAATGAAGGAGAGACTAGCACTCTCCACCCCCTCTTGTGTACACATTACATATACATCCCCAGGTACATAAAAAATTTCAGATGGGTTCCTCCCAGTCCAAGTATCAGACCCAGACTGTCCTTCAGGTGATGCTGGACAACTTTACTAGGCTATACAGGACATTATGACATTAAGATAAACCCTCCAAATTAAAACTTTTCTGTGAAGTTGAGTGACTTGATGTCAGATCATGCTGGGGAAGAATCTCTGAGTGGGAATGGAAGCTACCTGAACCCTAAAACCCAGCCTCATACTTAGCAGAAGAGGAAGTAGAACTGCCCCATAGCTATGAGGAGGTTATGGAGGAAGTATTCTCAGATCCAGTTTTAAAAGATTAGTGCCTACATGCAAAGGACCATCCTAATCAAACTCCTTGATATTGTGTTTTGGGTGAACCTGCTTTTCATGGAATTATGTCATGTGTGTCTGTGATAGTCATTTTCTGTGTGTTTGAGATTTCATGTAATTATGTCATGTATGTCTACAAGTTTTCTCATGTTGAGAGCTCACGTAATTCTGTCATGTGTGCCTATGATCACTGTCTTCATATGCTGTTTCTGTAAAAAAAAATCTGGCCACTTCAGTTATTCTTTTCATTTGTTTATTGAGCACAAAATTATTGGTTTTATTTTTGTTTTATTTTGGCATACCTAATAAAAATTCACATGCAGACTTATAAATATGGATATTTTGATAGTATATTCAAAGGCCTTATAAATGTAGGTAACTTACAATGTCTCTAGATCCATTAAATGTTTCACAAAATTTTAAAAATCTACTCGTTTATACAAAACAGTATCTGAGCTGGTTGTTTAAGGACCTTATTTGTTACATACCTTTTGGTTTGGGTTTGTTTTCAGTGTTTGTTTTAAGATAAATCTTTGGTTTTCTCGCTTTGGAAGTGTTTTGGTTTTGACAGTCTCGGGTCTGGTTTGTGTTGCTTTCAGACTTCTAAAGGCCTGAAACTGGTTTGAGAAAGTTGAACTCCAGTTGGTTATCGGTTTGATTTAATACATTAACTCATCTTTGGAGCTGAAGATGAATTCTGGGACTGGTCTTCCTGTCTTGGCCTTTTGTCCTTGTCCTTTGTCCTCTGTTTCCTGAAGCAGGGTTCCTACACAGGCAGGAGTAGCTTGTTTGGGGGAGGGGCACTTTTCATCCCTCGAAACTCATCTGGCTTAGATATAGCTCTGTACATTTCTCCCTTGTTGCAACTCTTGCTTTTAACTCTCATATTTAAGTCTGCATTGAACTGCCTTTATACTAACTATTCCTAAAACTCCCACCAGCAACTGAAACCAGGCAATTGAAATCTTAGTTTGGCTTAAATGAAAGTCTCTGATACCTGGAAGAGCTCCTGGAGATGGCCATGTGGCAGCTGTGCTTTTGTTTCTCTGGCTAGAGGACACCTGGCTTAGACACAGTAGCACATGAGTTCTTCTGGGGTACCTTGTAAGAACTGATCCCCAAGATGGCCTGAGAAAATCTCCTGACTCCAGAACAGACTGAGACACAATGAGACTACTAAATTGTGTTGAGAATAACTACTTATAAACATTATTATGTTTATCTTGTAAAAATTACCATGTACTTTTACGCATACACTGAACAACCTTGAGACATCTCTGAAAATTAAATCACAACTGTTCTCTATAGTGGACCTTCTTAGATGATGGGCAGCAATATGATTTTATGTGTGTTTCCTTAAAAGCGCCCCCCCACACACACACCCTTTTCCTCATAGGAAGCAAAAGACCTGCCCTGAGCCTGAGCTTTATCTCTGAAAATTAAATCACAACTGTTCTCTATAGTGTACCTTCTTAGATGATGGGCAGCGATATGATTTTATGTGTGTTTCCTTAAAAGCGCCCCCCCCACACACCCTTTTCCTCATAGGAAGCAAAAGACCTGCCCTGAGCCTGAGCTGTTGCTGTCACAGACAGCACTAGCCCTGCAGACTTGGCTTGCAGGCTCCTCTGAACCTGTGTACTGTGTGCGTGTGCATTTATCTCTCGTTCTTTCTAAGTTCCTGCATGCTACTATAAGAAAGAGTTAAATGTAAACAACTGTAATTGAATCATACTCATGAAAACTTTTCTTATACTCTATGCTTTTGGTATTGTCAATCTTAAATAGTCTTTAATAATAGATTGATTATGTATTATCTTATTAAGACTAAATACTTCTTGTCATCCATTCTTTACCCCTTTTCATGGAATTATCTTTAATGAAAACTGTTTAAACATTAGCTTGTTTTAATTATAATGTAAC
>NW_008360322.1:1468409-1469647 GCF_000622305.1 Nannospalax galili
TACATGTTGTTTCATGCCAAATAGTGCAACGGGAAGAAATTGCTAAATGGTTGTCTGTTGTCTGCCTTGAAAGAAAATCCCACAGATAATAGTAAAGCATTTTAAGAGATACTCAGCACTACCAACACTTGTTGATAGAGAACAGTTTTGTTTACGATTAATTGTACAGATTTGAGTAGAGGACCAGTCCATAGGACCTTGAATGTAAATTTTTAGGAATTCCCTACCAAGTTCTTTTTTGAGAACATGTGCGTGCGTGCGTGAGTGCGTGTGTGTGTGTGTATGTGTGTGTGTGTATGTGTGTGTATGTGTAAAGTACATACACTTGTACTACATAAACCACGAATATTTTAAATGTTATTAGTTTGACTGTTGTAAATTTTATAGTTACATTTTTTTCTGATCAGAATTGCATCAAGGTATTGGTTTCATTTTTGAAACTATTTTGTCATGACAGTATGTCTACACACAGTATTTCTTCTATGGGACTGTTGTGACTATGTAGACTTATGTTTAACACTAAGGGAACAATTATTAAATAATAATAATAATTTACTAGATATCAAATTGACTTAAAAGTTGGTAATGACAATGGAAACTTTAAAGTTTGGACTAAATGCATTTTGGATTTTATATGGTCATGAGCCTATGGGGACCAAGGGGTGGAATGTGGTGGTTTGAATGAAAATGTCACCCATAGGCTCCAAGTGTTTGGACATTTTGTCCCCAGTTGGTGGTGGTGTTTCAGAGGGTGTGGTTATCATGGAGGAAGCACATCACTGGGGGTGGGCTTAGAGAGGTCTTAAGCCTTGCAAGATATCCAGTCTCTCTCTTACTTCCTGTGCCTGCTTGAAGATGTAGAACCTAGCTTCTGCTCCGCTGCCAGTCACTTTCTGCCATCATGACTCCCCTCCAAAATGGATTATAATTCCCCTGGAACCGTAGGCACAAATAAACTATTCCTTCTATAAGTTTCTTTGGTCAGTATGTCTATCACAAAAACAGAAAAGTAACTATACATAAGTAAGTTCTCAAGTAAACTAAAACTGATAAATTACAGCATTTCCTATTACTTAAGAATATAAATTAATTTTAAGAAATGATTACTTCTGTTTCAGGGTGCAGTGGAACCTAGCTTCTGCTCCGCTGCCAGTCACTTTCTGCCATCATGCCTCCCCTCCAAAATTGATTATAATTCCCCTGGAACCGTAGGCACAAATAAACTATTCCTTCTATAA
>NW_008360322.1:1469987-1519372 GCF_000622305.1 Nannospalax galili
ATATAAAATAAATATTTTAATGAAAGATTTATATGTAAAAATTAAAATGGCTGGATAGTTCCAAAATAGAAGGAATGTTGAGAAGTTTAAGCAAACTTATTAAAGGTCTGAACAGGTTTTTGGAAACAGAGTTATTAATTTTCAGTCCACTTCTGGTTTGTTCTGCACACCGAGTTACAGATTTGGATTAAATGGATGCAGATCAGTATTGGGTTACCTATGGCTACTGAAAGATGTCTTTTATGTTTCTCTGTGTTATGCAAAAGTTACTTTTGGCACTTTCTTTTGACTATAACAAGAATAACTTGACTCAAGAAAAACTAGGTTTTACCTCCTTGAAACAGATTATACAGTCTAAAAGAAAACAGCTTTGGTGAAACTTGGTCTGAATTGTGATCAGTTTAATTCCTGTCTATAGGTATGTGATATGATGCCTCCATTCCATCTGAAAACTGTAAATCAGGGTATGGGAAACTGGAAAAGAAAGGTGATTGTTTTTGTTTGTAATAGAATAGCCTTCATTTGAGTAAGACCTAAGAAATTCTTGTTTTAAAATCCCTTTCCTGGGCTGTTCCTAGTTAACTTGTTATGGTAAATCTCTTCCAGTCAATGTTTCTTCAAGAATGTTTGGGTTTTTATTCAAGCTTTATCTATATATTACATAGTAATTAAACATACCAGAGTAGTACAATTGACTTTCTTGGATGGTTAAAACCATACTTAAAGCCCATACTAATCTGGTCAAAGTGGAATGAAAGGGATAGTTTTGTTCCTTGTCCTCCAAGGTTGACTAAGTCCCAGGGAACTACGGAGGATCTCTTGAAATGCCCTGTAACTATAGTGAGTCACCTGTCCTCTTGTTCAGGGAGGCCATGGAGACCACACCAGATGGACTTGAACCAGTGTCCAGTCTGCAAAGAGGAGGGTCAACACAGAGGAAACATTTCTTCAAGGCTTCCATGCAAAACCAGGGCCTACCAAGGCTTCTGGCTTATCCTCATATAGATGGATCTGGAAAAAAAAAAAAAAAGACCTAAGGAGCCAGAGGCTTCTTCTAAGCCCATGTGACCCCTGAGGACCAGATCCTCAACTGACCTTAAAAGTAAAAGTAAATTTGCTCATTTACTTTACTATATGGTCTTAAGCACCCAAATGGAAAGAATCACCAAGAATCACCAAAGATTAATCAGTATATTCCCTTAAAAGTCCAAAGGATTATACTTCCCAGACATTGAACTTAAGTCCATATAAGATGTTATTTACATAATTATTTCTCACTGATGATTTTGTTCTTAACAAGAAAATGTTACTCAA
Source organism: Nannospalax galili (assembly GCF_000622305.1). Taxonomy (NCBI): domain Eukaryota; kingdom Metazoa; phylum Chordata; class Mammalia; order Rodentia; family Spalacidae; genus Nannospalax; species Nannospalax galili. The sequence goes on from NW_008360322.1 coordinate 1,471,302, forward strand.
ATGAGAAAGACATCCACTTGTTCTTATTTTAAACAGAATTTCTGACTTTATCAACTCCTCTGATTTTTTGTTTTGTCCCAAGTATCCAGTTCCAACTGCACTATTCAGCAATGAAGTTGGAAAGGAAGCGCAACTCTCACAACCACTACCTGAAAAGGGCAGAAATTACTGGACTGTAATGGAATAAAGAGATGCTACCTCAGTACACAGAAAAAAAGACCACATTCATCATGAAAAAAATAGACAAAAATATGTTCCATTTGTTTTTAAATAACCTTTCTTTTTCTCAATCCCAAATATTATATCCACGCATGCATTTGTTTACATATGTACACGTATAAATGATACACTAAAAGGCACTTATGACAGAAAAGAGTGGTTGAGAATTCTTGCTGCTTTCTCTTCCAGAGGACTCAGGTTTTATTCCCAGTACTCATGTCTGGTTAATCACAGCAGCCCGCAATGGCAGCTCCACAGATATCTGATGCCAATGATCTCCATCAGTATCTGCACTCATGTACACATATGCACCCCCAGACACACATAATTAAAGATAAAACAAATTTTTTAAAAAGAGAAAAAAGAATTAAGATTTAATAAGATTTATGATAAAATGAAATAATTTGTGTACTTTGTACTCCATTTGCCTTTTGGAGACCTGGTGCTCATCTTCTGAAACCTTGAAACTTAAATAAGTCATTTTAATGGACACTGTTGGGTCTTTCTGTACTTATTTGTAGAATTTCTCCCATCTTTACCACAAACTTGTTCTGAGATTAACAAGAGAGAAATTAACATACCCTCCCCTCCCCAATTACTTAAATCTGCAGCTTGGAAGTTAATAAAATGAGATTCCCCTGTTTTTTAAAAATGTTAACATCCTAATGTAAAGATACTGTTGTAAAACAAGAATATAATTCTTGGGCCTAAAACAATAAGAATTTCTTTAGGATGTGATTTACTTTTCGTACCATTCATAATTGACTTAGAAGACAAGATTTGTGGTTTTTTAAATTACATGTTTTATAATAGTGTTTATATTTCAGTCTTTTAGTTACTCAAAAAATGTTTCTAATGACAGTGAGGTTCATTTCAATAGCTGTGTACAAGTATTTTCTGTGTCACTTTTAATAAAATATTTTAGTACATTAAAAGTCCTTCGTATCTGACACAGAAATATGTATAGCTGTGTATGTGAGTTTTATGGATTATTCAGCTTTCAAAATTAAAGGCATGCAGGGTTCCCACATTCAAAGTACCTAGGAAGTACAACTGCCCAACACAGGGCCTTCTCAGTAGTCAGATGTGGCAGACAAAGAGACAATAACCACAGCTACATCTAGAGCCAGCCTGAGAAATGGGAGCAACAGGCCAGAGCATAATCATGCTTCCTTTTGAACCTACGTCGAGCTGACCAGCTTTAAAGACCCCACTTACAGTAGAGAAATGCAAGACAACCCCTTGTCAGAACCCTTGATGGGGAGTGAAAACTCAGAGAGATTGCACTGGGCTAAAGGGGGAATTCAATGAAATCTTTTCATGTTATCACATATTAGACCTTGCTAACTTTTTTGTTAGTTCTCTTAACTAATTACTCCCCAAACCAATTGATGTTTTCTTAAAAAGAATGGAAATGGATCTCCAAAGATTTCATTCTCTATAAAACAGCTTCATGACATGTGTATTATTTGCTTTTCTGTTGCTGCGATAGGAACACTGACCAAAGCAACTTTTAGAAGGAAATATGTATTTGAGTTTATGGTTCCAGGGGAATTACAGTCCATCATGGCGGAGAGGCATGGTGCCAGGTGGTGGCTGGAGGAGAGGAAGCTAAGCCATCACATCTTCAAGTAGGCACAGGAAGCAAGAGAGCTTTAAAGATCCAGCACAGCTTAAGATCTCTCTAAACCCGTCCCCAGTGATGTGCTTCCTCCAGTATAGCCATACTTTCTAAGACCTCCCAAAACAGTGCCACCAGCTGGGGACAAAATGTCCAAACACTTGGAGCCTATGGGGGACATTTTCCTTCAAACCATCACATTCACATTCCACTCCCTGGTCCCCATAGGCTCATGACCATATAAAATGCAAAATGCATTTAGTCTATACTTAAAAGTCCCCATAGTCTTTACAGGCTCAATACTACTTAAAAGTCCACAGTCGAAAGTCTCTCCTAAGACTCAGGGCAATCTCTTAGCTGTAAGCCCTTGTAAAATCAAAAGACAAATTACATACTCCCAACATACACTGGAGCTGAATACACATTTCTTTTCCAAAAGGGAGGACTACAGGCATAGTGAGGAAATAATTGACCAAAACAAGACCAAAAGCCAGCAGGGTAAACACCAAATCCAGTAGTTCCATGTCCGACTTCTGAGACTTTACTTCCATAGGGCTTAGATGGCTCAGCCTCTCCAGCTTTGCCGTGTGAAATATGCATCTCTCTCTTGGGCTTGTACCACTCCCTGTATACAGGTTGCCTTTGCAGATGTCTCACAGGTCTGGCATCACAAACATCTGCCACCTAGGCTTCACCTTCACAGCTACATGAAATGGGCTATCAGGGTCTTCTTTACGCAGGGATGCTGCTATGGCATGCTGCCTGGACTCATGCCTTTAAAGTCAGCACCAGGTGAACAACACTGATAAGTCTGGCTGCTAGTTGAGATGGACCCGTCTGCTTATCCATTTTAGAAGCTTTTCTCTTCCCTGCAGCACGTTTCTTTCACAAGTTGGAGGCTTAGCTAGGTATGGTCTTTCCCTGGAAGCACTCTCTCCATTGTTGAAGTGAAACTTTCAAGACCTCCCCTCAATCACTTTAATCTCCTTATGAAGGGGATCCTCTTCTTCAGCACATGCTGTGACTCCAACATTTCTCTTCCTAGTGCTCTTTTTCAATCCAAACTGTACATTCTGTATTTCTAGCTGCCCTATTTGCTCATTTTCACTTTAGATCTGTATAGTATTTACCATTAATAGCCATACCACCATTTCTGTGTTAGGATGTCTTGAAATTTCTTCTGCCAGAGAAATTAGTCCTTTGCTTTTCAGCTTAGCCTAAGGCAAGCTTTGTGGCTGTGGCCAGCCTCCAGCTAGACTCTTTGCCAAAATGTCTCAATTGCTGCTTAAGACCTTATTTCCCTCTAGAACTACCTTGTTCACAGCACTATTTTCTTCCACGTGCCTACTGGAATGATCTCTGAATATCTGCTTGCAACAATCATCCAGTTTTCTAACCCAAACTCCCAAAGTCTTCCATATTCTTCCAAAACCCCACATGGTCACGTTCTTAACAGTCAACACCCCACTCCTGATAACAATTACCATATTAGTTACTTTTATGTTGCAGTGATAGAAGCACTGACAATAGAAACTTATAGAAGGAAAAGCTGATTTGGGCTTACGGTTCCAGGGGAATTACAGTCTGTCATGTCCGAGAGGCATAGTAGCAGAAGGTGGCTGGGGGAGGAGCAGAAGCTAAGCTCTCACATCTTCAAGCAGACACAGGAAGCAAGGGAGAAACTCAAGATCCAGCAAGGTTTAGGAACTCTCTAAGATTACCCCCAATGATGTGCTTCCTCCAGCACAGCCACACTCCTAAGACCTCCCAAAACTGGGGACAAAAATGTCGAAATATTTGTGCCTATGGGGGACATTCCCATTCAAACCATCACAACATGTAAGGTATAATTCTGACCTCTTAGTCTCCTACAGACTTGGAAAGGCACCAAAAATATAAATATATAACAAATAATCAACAAATATTTTTAAAAGTATCTTGTAGGGCTAAAAAAAAAAAAAGAAAAAGATCATACTCATAAGCCACAAGTAGAGAGCGGCATGTTCCATTTCCTACCCTCACCTGTAATTTTTAAAAATATGCCATTTGTTTAGTCTTCCTACTTGAAAATCTAGTATTTATTTATTCCCCCTGACTAAAGTATTTTTCTACCATTTATATGAAATGTACTAGGATATAATCTTTTTGCAATAACTAGCACTGTTTTCTAATTTGTATCAGACATAAAATTTTGGTTTTTGCCAATGACATAGACCTTTTATACTACTGAGCACAAAATTCTTAATTCATTTCAAAAATAGAAGCTGACTTATTATATTAAAAAAGAGTAGAGTTCTATGAAATGACGCTAATTATTGTTGGCTATTTTATATGTCTATTATACAAGTCCTCAAAGAGATAATATCCTTTAAAATAGAGTTGTTAATGAGCCTAAACTTTGCCAGGTTTTATATTTGTGTATTACTAATTGTATTCTGGCTTCTCTCTTAAACAAAGACAACAAGACAGGCCCTAAACAGGGACATTACAGTCAGTGCCTCCTGATAATTAAAAGGGATTGGGGACATTAGTAAATCTATACACAAGTGTTTAATTTTCAAATTAGTTTCACACTTGGTTACACTTTTGCGAAGCTTTATAAATAATGTGTGTTAACATTCTGCAAAAGTATTTGCTCTTGATAGTTGAATTTCCGGAAAATCTTATTTTAAGATAATGAGCCTGTCATTTTAGGAAGTTGGTTATGCTAAGAGATCAGCTCTGCAGCCTAGAAAATCAGGCCAATCTCCCATGCAACTCTAGTCTACCTTCTGGGGAGAGAACAGGTATTTATAAACAAGTTCCTCACCAAAAGGGCAATAAAGGCTCTAGAAGTGGATCCAGTGACTGCGAAGGGAAGTAGGCAAGGAGAATAGCAACATCAGAGCTGTTGGTGATTGCTCATTTTCTTACCTGTTTCAAGTAGGTGAGGCAGCGTCACTCTGAGGGTCTCCTGCTGTCCAAAAGGGATATACTAATGAAGTCTCCAGGTCCTTTAAATAACTGTTTCTGGTGTTTAGGAAAAACTGAGATTCCAATGTTGATATGTTCTTCACATCAGTCAGGCTTCTTCTGGGACAAGCCTAGGATTGGGAGGAAATAAATCCTTCAGTATGCAAGATGGGCATTCCAAGTCTCTGGAAGTTCTGTGTTCATGCTGTGCCTTACCGATTCTAAGGCTAAAGAATAAAGGGAAGAGCTCATTATCATTGGGAATCTGGGAAAGAGGTATGCAGTTGTTTCTTGATTTATAAGAGAATCCTGTTTGGAAATATGTTATAAACACTATTAAATGTTTGTTTCACAGACTTGATAAAATGTCTTCCTCTTCTTTCTGGGTCAAAGTCATTTTCATCCTGGCCTTGGCATTTCCTCTTTGTTATGGTGAGTAAATTTTCTACCCTCGCCTCTCATAAAGCAGGTAATGCTGGAAGCATCCTGCAACTAACGATGCATGAACTTAAATTTTTTCTTTATTCTTGAGAATTTCATACATGTTTAAAACAAAGGATCATCACATGTATGCCCCCCCCATTTCTCTCCTCTTTCTGCTACTGTTTCCTCTAATACGTCTCTCTCACAATTTCTTGTCTTTTAAGAGCACTGGCTATACTTGCAGATCTTTTTAGGACTGAGCACTCAGTCTCTTATTCTTAGCATTTTTTCCAGTTAGTAATCTCTCCACTGACTGCTGCCAACTATGAAAAGAAGCTTCTCTGACTACAGTTGGGAGAAGCCCAGGTCTAGGGGTATAAACCTAAACATTCAGAAGGCAATTTGACAGCATGTCCATTTAGCAAAATAACAATAGCCTGGAGAATGGAGTTCTCCTCTGGCGTGTGACTTCCCAAGCCAGGGGCTTTGATCAGGATCACAGTACCAGGGTGAAACTGCTTCCCATGGAGCAGACCTTAAAAGAAATCAGAAAGTTGTTAGGTATCCCATAACAGTCATGTCACTATTTCACTGGTCGACATCTCTTGCCTAGCCGTTTCGTATTTCAACATGTAGATTCAAGCACCTTAATGAAGTATAGGTTTTTAAAGTACCTCATTATTTTCTGAGTTTGTTACTGGTTGTAATGTTTCACTATTCATGTTTAATTTTATTAATTTGGGACTCTCCTTTCTTTCCTTTACTTAATTTGTCCAAGTTTTTCTTTGTTTAATATTTCATATTTCATTTTTATTTTATGTCTATGAGTGTATTGTCTGCATGTGCACCCACATCATGCAATGCCCACAGAGGTCAGAAGAGAGCATTAGATCCCCTGGAACAGATGGTTGTTAGCCATCATATGGGTGCTGGAAATCAAACCCAGATCCTCTGCAAGAGCAGCCAGTGCTCTTAACTGCTGAGTCATCTCTCCACCTCTCATCCAAAATTTTTCGATCTTGAGTAATTTGTCAAGGGACCAGCTCTTAGATTCATTGATTCATTGTTATTATTTTGCTCATATTTCATAAATTTATGCCCAGATTTTTATTATTTCTTCCCATTGAATGTATTTGAGTTTGGTTTGTTCTTGTTTTCCAAATTCTTGAGGTACATCCTTTAGTTATTTATTTAGGATCTTTCTGATTTTTTAATGTTGATTCTTAGAGGTACTTAGATATAAATTTTCCTCTTAGGACTGTTTTTAATATATCCCAGAACTTTCCATTTTTGTTTATATCCAGAACTATTTTGTACATTTCTTGATTTATTCTTTGACCCATTATTCATTAAGTAATGGGTTATTTGATCTTCGTGACATTTGTGTAATTTCTAGAGATTTTTTTGCTATGAATTTCAAGCTTCATTGCTCTGTCATCAGATAAGATACATGGTATTATCATTTTCTTGTATCTTTTTAGGGTTTTTTTGCCCCAATATTTGTTCTATTTTAAAGGAACTCTGGTGGGTTGCTGAGTCAAATGTGTATTCTTTGCTATTTGTATAAAATGTTCTATATATTTCTATGCGGTTCATATCATGTATGATATAATTTAATTATGAGGCTTCTCTGGTATTGATTTTGTTCCAGATGACCAACTACTTGGAGAAATGGAGTACTGAAATAACTTGATTTCACTAATTTGAGGTCAGTCTGCATCTCCAAATCTAGTATAATGTTTTTATTAAATTCTGTGCACCAGAGTTTGGTGCATATACGTTTAAGAGAGCAAAGCTTCCTTGTGTACTGCTCCCTGGATCAGAGTGAAGTGTACTTCTGTATCTCTTGTGATTAGTGTTGATTTGAAATCTATTTGTCAGATATTAGGATAGTGATATCTGTTGTTTATTGATTCTATTTGTTTGGAATACTTTCTTTTCATCCTTTCACTATAAGGCTATGCCTTGAAAGTAAGAGGTGTCTTATCTAGACAACAAAAAGGTGGATTTTGTTTCTTAATCCACTCAATTAACCAGTGCCTTTTGTTTGTGGAATTGAAGGAAATAATATTCAAAATCAGTATTAAAAGATTTTATTCCTAAACCTATTTTGAACTTCAGTTATTATAGCTTCACTTGTTTCCTTTCTGCATTCTAGTGACTATACTTATGCTCTCTTCAGTCCCAAGTATTACCTCTGGTGTTCTCTGTAAAGCTGATTTTGTGGACACAAATTATTGTAACCTGTTTGTATCATTGAAAATTTCTCTTTCTCCCTCATGACTGCCTGTTTTTCTCGATAAAGCAGTCTGTGTTGGCATATGTGTTTTTAAAATAATTTGGAATTCATTGTCCTAAGCTCTTCTGGGTTTTACTTTCCCTTGATGAATCATCTGTTATTGGGATGGTATTTTCCTTATATATGACTTTTGGCTTTCTCTTGAAGTTTTCAACACTCTTTCTTTGTTCCTTAACTGTCAATCTGCTACATATATGTCTTGGTTCTGTTTTTATTATTTAGTAAATATAGGAGCATCTGAAAAAGTGAAATATATGGCATTTATTATTCTGCATATATTAGTTTATAAACTAAGTGTCCATTAGAATATACAGTTCTAAATCAGAAGCACTAGTTCATGCCTATAATCACAGCTATTGAAATGTTCAGGCAGTAATATTAGTAGTTCAAGCTCTTCCTCACTATTCAGTGATTTGGAAACCAACCTGGACAACATGATACTCTTTCTCAAAAAGAGACTGATATAGAGAGATACAGAAACAGAGATAGGGTAAATCACAAATTAAAGGGAACTTATCCACATCTATAGAAATTCTAAGATTATTTCAAAGTTCTTCAACTGTTCCAAAGGCAGGAAGTAAGTGATTTTTAGGGTGCCTTTCTATAATCATACCATCTACAAGGCAATCCATACACCTCAAGAAACATAAAGAAAAGTGAGGGAAGGCCAGAAGTTTGCAAGAGCCAGAGAACCAGGAGACCAACTGAAAGATAGTGCCTTCTATGCACAGGGAATCTCAACAATTTGGTTTCCATAAACAAAATCTCTAGTTGACATACTAATGTAGACAGAGGAAATTTCATAAGGTCCCAATTCTAAATGAAGAGCTAAAAATAATCAGTGGCTACTGAGAAACGATAATCAGTTTACTCCAGGAACAAACTCTCTGATGTTTATCCAATCCTAAGTCGTCAGCCATAAACACACGTACACTCAAGCACCAGGAACAGACACTTTGCATTATGTAAATTACACAAATATGTATATATGTATGTATGTCTAGCAATATTTTTCAAGGAAGCAGTCACAAAGTTGTGAGGGAGGGGACATGGGAGGAGTTAGAGGAGAAGAGGAGGGGTGTGGGTGATGGAAACAGTGTTCAGTATGATATTGTCAAAAAAATTTTAAATAAAATAAATAAGAAAATTCCTTTAAACACTTAAGAACATACATTCTTCTCAGCAGCCTTTCCAACATTCTTGAAAATAGATAATCTATTAGGACACAATGTAAATATTAACAAATATAGGAAAGTACAAATAATTTATTATATTCTGTAAGATCACGGTGGAATAAAGCTAGGAATTAACAGCAAAACAAACTGCAGAAAATACACAAACTCATGGAGATCAAAGATGCAGAATTGAATGCATCAGTGAAGAAACAAAGAAGATTTTTTAAAACACCTAGCATCTCATCAAAATGAGAACAGAAAATGCCTAACGTTATTAAGCCATTATAATGATAAGGTTGACTTTAGCAATTAGTGTCTACCACAGTTATCTGAACACTTACGAGTCTGTTGTTGATAGATGTTTTTATTTACTACCATGGTTCCTAAGTAGAAACAATTAAACACTTAAGATGAGTTATTTATACTAAAAAATTTAGAAGGACTTTGAATCCTTTTGCCAAGGAAAGTGCTGTTTGAGGAGAGTGTGGTGGTTAATAGTGATAGTCACTCTGAAGGGATCTAGAATCACGCAGGAGACAAACCTCAGGCCTTTGTGAGAAAGAGCATCTAGCTTGTGTTAAGTGAGGAGGGAAGAATCACTCTAAGGGTGGACAGCATCGTTCCTGGGGCTGGGGTCCTAGACTGAATAAAAAGAATGTGAGCTAAGCACCAGCATTATTTGTCTTTCTACTTCGTGACTGTGGATGCAGTCATTAGCTGCTTCAAGCTCCTGCTGCCAGGATTCCCTGCCATGACAGATGGCAATCTGGAAATGTGAGCCAAAATACACAATTCCTTTCTTTTCTTTTTTAAAATAAATTCATTCATTCCTTTTACTTGAAGACAATTCAATATATTCTTTACACAATTAACATTTTCTTTTTGCTGTGTATATTTTTATTGAGTTTTTGTATCTTTTGTATAATAGATCTTAATCAAATTTAGACCTCCTCCCCCATTAGTGCCCCCACAATCCCCCCACCAGATTTCATGCATTCTGGCATATATATTAAGGCCTATTTGAGTACATGCATTTGTACTCATATGTCCCTCGGTGAAAGTTCATCCACTGGACTCTAGTCAGCCTGCCTTCCCTTAAAGAAGATCTGCTTTCCCTCACCCTGAGGTAATAAGTTGCCAACAGTTCCTCAACTAAGGGTGGGGACTATTGCTCACTTCACTAGTTCTACACTGGGTTTTTGTCTGACTGAGTCAGCATGGGTCTTGTGCATGCTGTCACCATTACTGCAAGTTCACGAAGTTCTCAGAGGTCTGTAAACCTCTGTTTCCTTATATTCCTGAATCTGGGTTCTTACAATCTTTCCACCCCCTGTAATTTCCTCCTCTTTCCTTATTGCTCTAATGAGAGTTTCAAGCACTGTGTTGAAAAGGAGTGGGGATAGGAACCAGCCCTATCTGGTTTCTGATTTTAATAGGAATGGTTCAACATTTTCTCTATTTAGAATGATGGTGGTTTTGTTGTATATAGTTTTATGTTGAGGTATGTTCCTACCAGCCTAATTCTAAGACTTTTAACATGAATGCATGTTAGATAATATCAAGTGATTTTCTGCATCTATTACAATGATCATGTGATTTTTTATTTAAGTTCATTTTTTATGTTTATTAACTTGCATCTCTGGAATGAAGCCTACTTGACCACAGTGAATGATCTTTTTGATGTGTGTCTAGATGCAATTTACAAATATTTTATTGAGGAATTTTGCATCCATATTCATTAGGGATATGGGCCTATACCTTACTTTTTTATTGTGACTTTTCCTGATATGGGTATCAGAGTAATGTTGGCATCATAGAAGGAGTTTGGAAGTTCTCCTTCTGTTTCCTTCTTTTTTAATAATATAAGTATTTTGGTTGTAGATCTTCTTTGAAAGTCTGGTAGAACCAAGTTCTGAATGCTTCTTTGCCTAGGTTTTTTTAAGTGGGGAGGCTTTGTAGTACTGTTTCAATTTTCTTATTTGTTCTTTGTTTAAGCTGTTGATCTCATCTTGATTTGATGTTGATAGTGTCTGTGAATTTAGAAATTCATCCATTTCTTTTAGATTTAAAAGCTAATGGAGTATAACTTTCCAAAATATTCCCTCATAATGTTCTGAATCTTTTTGGATTGTGTTGTGGTCTCTGAATTTTGTTATTTGTTATTTGCTATTTTCTTTCTTTCTTTTTGCTAACTGGGCTAATGGCCTCTCTATCTTGTTTAGCTTTTCAAAGAACTAGCTCTTAGATTCATTGATTCTTGTATTATTTATTTTTATTTCATTAATTCTACTCTGATGTTTCTTATTTCTTCTCACATGCTGTGTTAGAGTTTGATTTGGATTGCCTTTACAGATTCTTAAGTTATGCCATTAAGTCATTTATTTGTGATAATTCTGATTTTTTTAATGTGTAGAAACTTCCTTCTTAGGACTGCTTTCAGTGTGTCCCAGAGGTTTTGTTGTGTTGTGTTATCATTTTCATTTAGTACTAAAAATACTTATATTTATTTCTTGATATCTTCTTTGACCCATTCATCATTTTGAAGTATGTTGTTTAATTTTTATGAGTTTGTGTAGACACTAGAGCTTCTTTTGCTCTTGATTTTAAGCTTTAGTGCATTGAAGTTTGAGGGGATGTGTGGAAATATTTCAGTTTTTTGTACTTGTTAATGATTGTTTTTATGTGTTCCAGTATGTGTTCTATTTTATACAAATATTTGTGGGCTGCTAAGCAGAATATGTATTCTTTGATGCTTGGGTGGAATATACTTTAAATGTCTGTTAGGTTCATTTGATGTATGACATCATTAAATTCAGATGCTTCTCTGTTCATTCTTTTTCCACTTAATCTATTAGAAAGAGTGGAGTATTGAAGTCACATACTAGGGTTAATCTGTGTCTTGAATGTAGTAATATTTTTATGCAATTGGGTGCACCAGAGTTTGGTGCATATATGTTCATGGTGGTAATGTTTTCTTGGTCAATTTTTCCTTTGATCAGAAGGGAGTAACCTCCATTATCTCTTCTGATTAAGTTTAATTTGAGGTGTATTTTTTTCAGTATGACAATTACAGTGTTTCCTTATTTCTTGGTGCCATTTGCTTGGAATATTTTCCATTCTTTCACCCTAAGATAGTGCTTCTACTTGAAGCTGACAGGAGTTTCATGTAGACAACAAAAAGATGGGTCTTATATCCATTAATCCATTTTAATACATTCAACTAGTCTGTGTCTTTTGATGGCAGAGTTGATAGCATTGATATTTGAAGTTATTGTTGAAAGATATGTGTTTCTGTCATTTTAATTTTTGTTTGTGTTTTTGGTCCTAGTTTATGTTTCTGTAATTATATTTCATTTGTTTTCTTTCTAAAGTCTCTTGGATATGGTTATTCTTTAGTCCTTTGTATCATTTTGGATAGTCTCTGTAGGACTGGTCTGGTGAACATAAATTATTTCAACCTATTTTGTATCATGGAAGATTTTTCTTTCCTCTTCAAATTGATAGACAATTTTGCAGGGTAAAGTGTTCTAGGTTGGCACTGATGGGGATTTCTTTATATGTAATTTGTTAATTTTCTATTGCAGATTTCAGTACACTCTCTTTGTTCTGTACATTTAGTATTTTCACAATATGCCATGGGGAGTCTCTGCTCCGGTCCTGCCTAATTGGTCTTCCATGTGTTTCTTGGTATCTGTATAGGTATGACTTTCCTTAATTTAGGGAAGCCTTCTTCAATAATCCTGCTGAAGATCTGGTAAATGTCATTGGCTTGAGTTTCCTCTCCTTCCTCTATGCCTATGATGCTTAGATTTGGTCTTTTCATGGTGTACCATATTTCCTGCATACTCTGTTCCTCTGTTTTTAAATGCTAATCATATTCTATGCTTAAGCAGTCCAGTGCTTCAACATTGTCCAGTCTTGATCATCCTTTTTCCATTTCATTCATTCTGCTTGTGAGTCTTTCTCCTGTCATTTCAAATTATACAAAGACATAGATAAAATTTAGTTTTAGTCATATCCAGTATGAAAGATTCTCATGGTTTCAAATACTATCACCAGATATAGAAATAGCAAAATTTCTGCCTCCTCTTTCTGATAGTCATATTTCTGATTATTTCCATGGTATATTTACCATAACTTCTACAATAGTGGTCAATATGTGACATGAGACATCTATAATGATTGTTATAAGGAGATTCCTCTAAGTCTCATCATCAAGAAAAATCGATGCATGTTCGGTAAATACTTTACTGTAAAACATGTATGAGAGAGCCTATTCAAAGGGATGATCCATTATCATCACTTAATTTTCCTCACATAAAATAAGGAGAAATTAATGAATATTTAAATCTTGCTAAGCATAATATCTTGAGTTTCTACACTATCTCACAATTGCCTTTTTCTGAAATTCAGGATTTGTCAATGGAGGAATCAATAAGCTGTCTCCATAGACAGACCTTGATTTAGAAAACAGTCTTCACACACAAAAATTGATATTGTCAAGGAACACCAGATCTGAAAGATACCAACACTTCCCATACTTCACATCTAACAGCCAAGGCACTGACCTCCAAAATGGGATGGGGGAAATATATTTTAACAAAACTTATTAACAACAAAATATCTTTAATCAACTGCTTAGTTTTTTAAAATTTGCTTTTCAAAGAGACTTGCTAACACATGTTGTTCCAGTTGACTTTGACTTCCAGAGCTCAAGCAATCCTCCTGCCTAAGTCTACTGACTAGCTGACATTACAGGCACCATTGTCCTCTGTTTCTCTTACATGTTCTAATGCATGCCTGTTCCCCCAGTTGTCTAAAATAGGAAATGGGTAAAAACAATTCATTGATGTAATTTTTAAAGATTTTGTAACATGATAGGTTCATTTCACTAGTTTGATGTTTCTAATCCCAATTTAAAATCTACTCACCATTATGAGGAATAAATGACAACGCTAGAATGAAAATGATTTTGATTCATAGTGAAAAGGGAAACATTTTATAAAGTCTTTGGTACCAATATTTAATAGTGTTTATAACATATTTCCAAATGAAAGTCTCTTCTATACCAAGGACCAACCACATAACTCTTCACGAGTTTCCTAATGACAATGACCTCTTCATATTATTCTTCTTTAATCTTAGAATCAGTAAAGTACTACATGAACACAGAAGGTCTCCTGGAAACTGGAAAGGCCCACCTTTCACATTTAACAATTTATTTCCTGCCAACCCTGCCTTATCCAGAACACTGACTGATTTGAAAGAATTATCAACATTGGAATCTCAGTTTTCTGAACAACTAAAAACACTTATTTCAAAAAGAAAGACCTAGAGAAGACCTGGCAGCAGTTTTAGACAGGAGAAGACCCTCAGAATGTCTCTGCCTTACCTGAAAACAGGTAAGAAAATGGAGAGACCAATAGCTCTTATAATGCTGTCTGTTTTGATGTCTTCTTTCCTTCTTTATCCCTGGGTCCACCTATGGAGTCTTTATCTTCCTTTTGGTGAGGAAGTTGATTAAGGATAAGATTGGTAGCCCAGCCCAGATAGCACTCAGGTATGCTGTGTCCCTCTGAAAGAGGCAATATGCCTACTTCATAAGATACAGCTAACTTGTTCTTGAAAGACTTTATCCCATCAGGGACAACTTATAACAACTTGACCTGATATATATCCAGAAGCCCCAGGAAGGGAATGAGAAGAAAATGAGTACAGAGAGATTCTGAGATAAAGAGATGTGAAAGCTTTCCAGACTACTGGACTGGAAATAAAAGAATAAAGGCCAGAAAGAGGGAAATAATTGAAAAAAAATGTAACTAGATTATATTCTTGCATCTCTGGTAGTGTGAAATCCCAGACACATTAGATTTAATGGGAAATATGTTGGTTACTAGTTTTTTGAGGTACTTATATATTCATGAAGTTGTATGTATTTGTGAAGAGTGGGGGCTGAATGATCACTTTAACCAATTTCCCAAATGGGACATTTTAAATAAATAGCACACATTTAAAAACAGCAATAAATATCAGCAGGTGACATTTTTCTAAATCCAGTTCCACTACCAAGATTGTGAATCCTTTGTTTGAACAAGAATCCTGGGCTATGGTGTGTTTCCAAAAGCTCCTAGCCAGAGTTTCTGGGGACCCAGCACTAGGGAATCCTGGCTAGAGGGTGAAAGCAGAAAGCAAATAGCAGAGATGAGCAAAGGAAGGCTCAGCTGCAAAACTGAGGCTGCAGTGGCAATAGTCCTAAATAATATGCTAAATAATACTTTGATCTTTGCCTTAGAGTTGATGATGAGACACTGAAGGACTTGAGGAACAAATTCATTGGAGTTTTTCATTAAAATTCTCAAGTCTGAGCTCTTGAAAGAACTTTGGCATTAAAACCTCCAGTTCAAATCCTACCTGCGACCAAAAGAAAATTTTTGAGTACAGCAATAATTTTCCAAATATAATAGACATGACATTTGAGGAGAAATTACACAAAAGCATAAATTCAAAATTACTATGAAGGCCTTTTGTTCCACACATCGGACTAGCCCTCCCCCTGTTTCTTTTGACTGAAAATACTATTGTAGTGCAGGCTGGTCTGGTATTCACAGACCTCTTGACTCAGCCTCTGGAGTACTGAGATTACTGCTTTACACCATTATGGCCCCCCCTTGCCATTTTTGAAATATATATATATATATCAGCATAAGTCACTAATAAAATAAACCACCATAAGTAACAATAGGTCACATGCTTTATGTTTACATGTACACATAAACACACAATTATTAATAATTGTTTCTTCTTTGTGTATGTCCTTTGTACATGACAATCTGTTACATATGCACATCTTAATAGGAGCACATACTGCGTGTTGTGCATATTGTGCCACACACTGCCTTGTGCTCCCTTCCTCCATCCTCTTCCTATTAGTTCTGTTTCCTATACAGTTTTATTTCTACTTTCTCTTTTCAATTTTATTCTTCAACAATAAATACATATAAACAAATTTTACAAAACAATTTCATGTGATATTTTGATGCATGTATGTATTGGATAATTCATGTTCATATGGTGTAAGTTTAAAATAAAGTTCCTTAGGTAGGTTCGGATTTCTTGCTCACTTTCTCATGTCTATGCAGGGATTTTTGTCTGATTTGAGCTTGCATTGAACTTGTGCATGCTTTCACCATTGCTGTGAATAAATGTGAGTAACTGACCAGTTGTCTGGACGAGCCTGTCTCCTTGTGGTCATCCACAGGCTCTGTTTCTTACAATCTTCCCCCTTCTTTTCTGCAATAATCCCTATGGCTTGACAGATAGAGGTTTGAAAAAAGTGTCATTCAGGAACAGGCACTCAATGGCCTCTTGATCCATGAACATTGGCCAATTGTGGGTCTCTGTGTTAATCAACATGTGCTAAATTAGGAAACTTCTCTAGTGAGAGTTGAGAAATGCATTCATCCTATGTGTACAGCTTGCACTGAACATGTGTCACTTAGGGCTAACAAGTCAGAGACACTCACTGTCTACATACGACCAGTTCTGGAACTCTGTAGTAGTCTCCATCTGCTGAAAAAGAAGTTTATGTCATGTGGGTGAAAGGCACACTTGTCTGTGTATATGAGGATGCATATTTAGAATACAGTAAGAAATTGTGTTGGTCTAGGGTTGTGTCAAAAGTAAGTTTTTCTCTAGGATCTATGACGTCTCCATCCATAGCTATTTGGTTACATTTGCAGAACCACAGATGAATCCCCTTCTATGGAGTGCATTTCAATTCCAATTAGACAGCTGTTAATTACAGGGGAATGGCAGTGTCTTAGAAGGATATGACTTTCTCATTGGGCCCAGTGTAGGGAACCACGTAGAAGGACATTTGTGGACACAAATGAGATTCTGTAGGTTGTTTATAAAAGAGAGTACATTAAATTGGGTTGGGGGTGAAGGGAGGCACAGATAGAGAAGGAGATCTAAATATTATCAAACTATATTGCCTGAAAATTGCAAGAATTCAATTAAAAATGCAATTTAAAAAATTAAAATCAATTGAACTAATATTTATATGTTTACAGGGATTTTATGATAAAAATGATGATAGTGCTTCTACCTTTTTAAAATAAGCATCAAATGATTCCTTTGATAGTCAACCTACTGTCCAATATTACTTCAGACCTTGTCACTCTTAGCTCTGATTTAAATACCTTTAATTGAATGTCCTGCCTACTCTATTTTTATTTGTAATTGATTCATGGCAATGGTATACATTTATAGTGTACAATATGATACACACACACATGCTAATAGACAGATCATGGAAATTGGCAAATCTATCACTCTAGACACTTATTTTGTTGACATTATTCAAAGTCCTGTTACCCATTTTTATATACCAAATAATTCTTTCCAACCATACTCACTGCCCTATAGAGTCCATATACATTAGAAACTGTTCCTACTATCAAACTGCAACCTTGCACCCAAGAATCATCCTTTCTCAAGTACCTGCACACATACACACCACATCTACCACTAAGAAACTATCTCTATCCCTCCAAAGCTCTAGAAACCATTTCTCTATTTCCTACTTTGCTTAGATCAACCTTAGTCTGTTTCACAGGTCTGGGTTGGCCAGTGTTTGGAGGAAGGTCTCCAGTAGCTTCATAGGGCACCATGTGGATGGGATCTCAAGATGATATTGCCCATCAACAAATTGAGGTGAAGAAGGTACAATGTGGTCTAAGTCTTTTCTCCAGAGAAATGTAGTCATGTGGTAACCCTCCTCCTTAAACTTAGTTTAAGATCTGTATTTCCACCTGGTTCTGCCTCTTCCTGGTGTATATGGCATTAATGTAATCTCTAGAAGGTGCCTGCTTACACTTTCTCAGCAGAGCACATTCTCTCCGTTCAGGGATGTTCTAAAGAGACAGAATGGTAGATGCTGTGTTCTTGGGTATCTGCTGACTATATTGCTGACATCACCACAATTTCATATATTTATTAAAGCTTTTAGAAGATGATTTAAAGACAAAAAAGACATCCATTGGTGGGTCATAACCTAAAAGGTAAGTAACAATAAGTGTTGGTGAGGATGTAGAGGAATAAGCACTCTCATATATCACTGGCAGAAATATCACAAGGTACACTAATTGTAATGCCTAATTATAGTTGTCAACTTCATGGATAGAGATGCCTAGCCAGTTAGTAAGCCTCACTTCTATATGTAGCCTGTAAATATTGAGTCACCAGCTAAACTAGGCAGTGAACTTCAGAGAATAAGAGATAAGAACTGAGACAATTATTTAAGGAATAACCTGCATATGTCTTGATAATTAAAAGGATTTTGAAATTAATTTTGAATTGAATTTTTTAAAAAGAGGGCAAGAGGCAAATAGAAGAATAATTACAGAAGAGGCACTCTTTAGGACATATTTCTGATATTTGAGATTGGTTAAGGGACTAACTAAAAGCAACTAAAATAAGTCTTGATACACTTGGATTGGTAAATATATGCCTAATGTTAATTAAGTCATATTTGGAGCTCTCCTTACAAGAATGATAAGTCACATACAGAGGAAGAAAATAGAGTAGGTATTAAAAAGATTAAAATCAACCAAGAAAATTTTGGCTTTGGACCAACAGTATCTTAATTCTCTATACTCTTGGATGTACATTATTGAAGTGTTAACAAAAATCACAGGTATCTTTTATTTGAAATCTTAACTTTTAGTTAGTTTTGTTGGTAACACATCATATTTTGTATGTGACAATATGTCTCAAGTTACATGTGTCTAGGAGCTAATCCTAGGTCTGATGAAGATGAGGCTGAGTAATCAGGAGTGCAGGTCTTTCAGAGAGAGGAAGAAATTTGGAGGATCATATTAATATATCAGACATTGTGTTTTATTTTGTCGTCTGTATCGGAAATAACATTTTTGTTTGCTCTTATAAAAGCATTATACCTAAAATTAAAACAATTAAGTCAAGAGATTTTGAAGTGTTCGAGGAAGGAAACAGATGTTCTAATTTAGATTAGAAGAGTTACTGAAATCTTTGGGCACATCCAATTATATTAATGGAGATGAAGGTAGAAGAGCAGTATAGTAACATAGCTGGTTGGACCCAGTTTGTCTTTTAATAAGGTAGGAGTTTCAGGTACGCAAACAGTTACATCAAAAACATGATTGGAAGAAAAACACAATATCATATTTGCCCATGCTCAATAAATCAAGATGGACATCATTTTGTTAATTAGGAATGTATCACCCAAAATTTCAGAGACTTTTCATTATAACAAGATTTAAGAAACATAAAATACAATTCTTAAACAATAGTTAGAGGGAGGGTTTCTCTTTGCTTGTTTTTGTTTTCATTTTTTTGCATATAAAAATTCACAATTTAATAGTGGCAGTTGTTTGCTTAATTGTCAGTTTAGAGTACTATGCAGAATACTATGCACACAGAAGGTCACAACTGTCCAAAATGTAGAGAATAAGGGATGGCGAGAGCATGTCTCTGGATAGGGCTCCTATATTATACCTCTTTGGCTCAGGGACCAATGCCGAAGATGGAGCAGAAAGTTGTAAGAACCAGGGCTGCTGCATGAACATAAGGAAACAGAGGCTTTCAGGTCAATGGGATCTTGCTCAGGTAAACTTGCAACAATGGTGACAGCATGCACAAGACCCATGCTGATTTAATCAGACAAAAATCCAGTGTAGAACTGGGGAAATGGGCAACCTTAGTCAAGGAACTATTGACAACCAATAACTGCTCATTGAGAAAGAGTTGATGTTCTTTAAGGGAGTGACACTAGATAGACTGACTAAACTCCAGTGGATGAACTTGCACCAAGGGATGTCTGGGTACAAATGCTGGACAGGATAGGCCTAAATATATGTGACAGAATGCATAAAATCTAGTGGGGGGCGCTATTTGGGGTGTAGATGGAGGAGGGGGTCTAAATTTGACTAAAATAATTATATGAAAAGCATAAAAACTAACTAAAAATATACATAAAAACATTAAAACTATTTATTTACACTTTATGTGCATGAGTATTTTGCATGCATGTGTGTAAATGTACCTGAATTGTGCAATGCCCAAGGAGGTCAGAAGAGGATATCAGATCCCCTGGAACTGAGTAACATATGGGAGTTAGCTGCCATCTGTAGTTGTTGAGAACAAAATCCCAGCCTTCTTCAAGAATAGCCAGCACTCTAATCCTAAGGCATCTCCCCAGCCCCCTTTGTAAAGTTTTGACAAAGTGTGTAGGAGAGTTTATCAGAGCAGGATCAAAGAAAGGGGTTGCTTTAATTCATTTCTCTTTTTACTGTTTGCGGTTGATGTAGAATTATTTACTTTGTGATAAATTGACTTTTAAAGGATATGGAGGGATTCTTTGAACAATTTGGGATCATTTGTAAGTTGTGACTGTGGGTCAGTTAGATGCAATTTGGGAAGTTTGGAACTTAAGATACATGGATCGGGCTAGTAACTGGGAACTGTGGGGCAGGCTAGAAAGAGTTTGGGACAATCAGAGCAATGGTGCATAGCTTGGTTTGAGGAGGGAAATGGAAAGGGGAAACAAGAAACCTGGAAGTTACCATCAGAGATGAGCAGTGCATTTAAAGTTTGGTCTGACTTTTGGATATTCTCACTCAAAAGGCAACTGTGCCAGCCAAAGGTCTGCAGGCCAGAGATGGCAAAACAGCCAGAGAAAGCAGTGGCATTTTAAAATATATTTCAGGGAAATGTGACTGTGTGAGTTAGTCACGTTTTCTTAGATCAACCTGGTTAGAGTTTTGTTAGGAACTGATATGAGTGCCACTTAGCCTGTAACCCATTTGGAGAGTTAGAGAAAAAGTTTCTTCTTTTTTTTCCCCCTCTGTACACTACTTTTATTATTTACATAACACAATATAGCATCAGTACTGAATAGCATGATTATGTGCAACATAAATAATGAACTATCTGTACACATCTGCAGATCTAACTCAGATCTAAGGTACATAAATTGAAAGCAAAACTGAATAGTTTAAGAATAAAGAAAAAACTAGGACTGAACACTGCAATAAATCAGTAGTGCTTCGTGTACATACTTAACTATTTACAGATGAAAACAGGCATTACAACAACACTAATCTATTCTCATTAATGTATAAGAAACACATTTCATAAATCACAAAAACTTTCCATTATAACACAGAAGCAATTATTACCAGACAAGCATCAGTGAAGTATACTGCCTTTTCTAGTTGTTAATTGTACAATGCTGTAGATAATGCAGCCCATGCAATACACCCAAGAACACTAGAGTCCTACACCCAAATACAATGATAAAGCAGCCCTCTGCAAGTGGTGCTGGATACCAAGACGTGTTGGTTATGATTTTCCATGCAGAAGAGTACAGTTACATTAAGAACTGAAGTCTTTAAAAAGCTTTAAACATTCTTTCTTGAACCAAAACATTCAACTAAAGATGCATATGAAAAATTAACTGTTCAGATACCTTTGCAACTTAAAATTCAGATGCATGTTATTTAACAGAGCTGCTGTGTATGAAAATCAAATGTAGAGTTTTAATTTCTTCTTGTAAACAAATCAATCCTAGCACAGTTCTGTGCTACATTTTTAGTAATGACAATAATGCAGACATCTTCCAGTGCAGGCCAGTACAGTAAGATGATCTCAGGACCCTGATGTTGACTTGGTGTCTTTACTTAGAACCAGCTGAGATGTTACCTTCTGCAGAATGGCATAATTGACAGCTTTGCAAAGACCAATTTATCAGGCTTACACATGGCACCAAACACTGGCTTCATAGAAAGGAAGATCTGATCTTTATAGCTTTCTTCCTGCTTCTAAAAAAGATGTCGAAATTAAGATGGTAGTAGACTGCCAGTCCTTTTCTGGTGTATTTTTTTTTCTTTTTTTTTCAATACATAATAACACTAGCCAAAGATTGTACCTTGATTACATTTCCAAAAGGCAGATATGCTGCAAATATGCAGATTTTATTCATTTTGTTTGGCACATGGAACACATTTTGTTAGTTAGAATTAAATCTGTGTGTTCAATTTACTGTGCAGATTTTCATCCAATTTTATTGAGGGGAGGGCATATACATTTTGTAGGGTTGTATCTATCCAATTCTGCCTGTAACAAACACCCAAACATCCTAAAATATCAATTATAAGACAGACAAATGTAAAGTAAACCTCTGGAGAACACTGAAGGAAACTGGCCATGCATCTGCTCTTTAATGTTTTCCTACGATAATATTAAAATAAAAACAAAATTTCAGTCTCTTCACATGTAGTCATTTATATTCTCTGGATTTTTTTCAGCCACACCTGGATTTTCTTTTCTGATTTTTGCTGCAGCTTCTACTTTGTGATCACACCGACAGTAGTGCTTGTCAGAGTAACAGTGAAGTCCACAAAACAAATTTCCACATCGGCAATCAAACCGTGCAAGGCCGCCTTTCTTCCTACACATAAAACTTCTGTTCTTCTTCAGTTTGGTCAACTCAGGAGCTTTTTCTTCATTCTGGGAAGCACTGGGCTGAGAAACTGATGGACTAAACAGAACACATTCCCTTTGTCCTAGAATTCCCATAAAAGCCACATCCTGTACTGCACAGCTTGGGCGGTGAAGTCCGGTTAGTCTCCAGCGCCATATTTTTCCGCCTGCGGGGCCGGGAACCTTAAGGGAAGCGGGCGCGCAATGCCCGGCCGGCCGTGGACCCGCCCAAGACCTCCGGGAAGGGCGAGCGGCCCGGCGGGTCGGAGTCGGGTTGGCGGCGGGCGGAGCTAACGCCGGCACCGCCGGGCCTCCTAGATTCGTGCAGAAGAGCGAAGGCGGCCGGGCCGGGGAACTCAGGTGGGAGGGCGGAGAGGGCGAAGGAGCCCAGGCCCCGGCAACCGCGGCTCTAGGCGCTCACCCGCCGGTACCTCAGGCCCCTTCAGCCCGAGTGAGGGGGCGCGCCGTCGGAACAACGAGGCTTGGGCTCCGGGCTTCCGCCTCCGCCAGGGAAGCTGCTCGACTCCCAGCAGGGAGAGGACGCCGGCGGCCCAGGTGCACGCTGCTCCGCGAGCCGGGCGACTGATGCTCTCACTCTCCGCGGCGCTCCGACTCGAGAAAAACTTTTAAGTACATCTTACTTGGAGGCAGGACAGTGGCTACAGTTGCTGGGAGTAGCCTTGCTGGAAGTCATTTGAATCATGCAAGAGGGGAAAGGCAATAAAAGTATTTGAGAGGGGAGAGAAAAAAAGGAACCATGGTATTCAAAGTGTCTGCAAGACTTTGTAAGTCTACTTTGCAATAATGATACGGGGAAAAGAAATATAGCCATGCATTATAATCAGTCCTGCCCTAAATATCTGCCTCTGCAAATATACTTGCATGAGGAATTTCCTTTTGGTGGTCTTAGCTTAGAAAGGAGCTGACAATCACATTGTGCTGACAATCACATAGGTTGAATACCCACCAATTCTGTTATAATGCAGGAAGACATAAATACTGTAAGGTACTCAACTCAGTTCTTGAGTTCTTTGAGAAGAAACACGACTAAAATCCGCTGGCATAAAACAATTTCCCAATTTCTCCACATAAATCTCCTGATGACTTCTCTGGCATGGCTGGTCCTGCGACTCTGGTTCGGTAACAGAAAGACCAAGCCTGCTTACTTAGCTTTCTGAGAAATGGGATTAGCCTATATTAAATCAAGAGGGGGGATATCATAACTCTCTCCCCATGGTGACCACACTCCTTCCTTTGCCCCAAGTCCCCTTCTGATATTCAAACCTGACACCTCCAGACTACCCTGGCAAGTCAGACCACACAAACTTAATCATGATCCCCTACTCCCAGACCAGCTATACCCCTCTGCTCAAGGGCCCACAACTACTTTGATTAGTTACATCCTCAGCATGTTGTCTCCATTTCCTTCCTGAACCTAGGCCCCCTCCTACTTTCCTGCCTGAGACCTCCAGACTAGTCTCCTAAGCCAGTCCTCACCCATTGCACCCATACTAGCTACATTCTCCTGCTCCATGGACCACACCTACTCTGCCTAGATGATTACACCCTACCCACACTGTCCCCACAGCCCTGCTTTGGCCCTAGGTGCCCTCTTGATCATACTGCCTAAGAACTCCTGACTAGTCTGCCTGAACCCAGGTGCTGGTTCCCATACTCTTGAATTGGGCCTAGGCCCATTCACCCTACTAGATAGTAGAAAGGAATAGGTTAAAGAAAGAAAACAAATGAAAGTATGGTGTACAGAAACACAAAATAAGACTCAGAATACAAACAAAATGAAATAAATTATACCTTTCAATGATAACTCTAAATATCAATGGCCTTGACTTCCCAGTCAAAAGACAAAGATTATTTGAATGGATTAAAAAACAAAATCTATTTATTCTCTGCAGGAAACTAACCTTAGCTCCAAGGTTTCATCTTAAGGTGAAATAATGGAAAAAACTATTCTAAGCAAATGACACTAAGAAACAACAGAAGTTGCCATAATCATGATTGGCAAAATAGAGTTCAATTTAAAATTAATCAGAAGAGATAAAGAATGTAACTACATTCTAATCAAGGAACCAATTGACCAATACAGCATAACAATCACAAATATGCCAGGCATAGTGGCACATACCTTTGATCCCAGCATTTGGGAGGCAGAGGCAGGCGGATCTCTGTGAGTTCAAGGTGAGCCTGGTCTACATAATGAGTTCCAGGCCAGCTGGGGCTACAGGGAGACCCTGTCTCAAAAAGACCAAAAAAAAAAAAAAATCCACAAATATATATGCACTATTTTCTCCAATAGACAGGTCATTTGACTGAGAAATAAACAGAGGAACATCTGAATTAAATGATATATCAAAAGGTCTTGCAGACATCTACAGAATATTCAACCCAAGGACCAAAAAAAAAAATACATTCTATGCAGCAGCTCCTGGAAGTTCCTCTAAAACAAAGTACAGACTGGCTCACAGAACAAACTTCAACTAATATCAAAAAATGGAAATAGGGGCTGGAGATATGGCTCAGTGGTTAAGAGCACTGACTGCTCTTGCAGAGGACTGGGCTTCGATTCCCAGCATCCATATGGCGGCTATGAACTGTCCTTAACTCCAGTTCCAGGAGAATCTGAAGCCCTCTTCTGACATCCGCAGCATTGCATGACACCAGTGCACCCACATACATGCAGACAATACATTCATACACATAAAATAAAAATAATAAATAAAATATTAAAAATGGAAATAATAATTCCATGTATTCTATCAGACCACAATGTGATAAAACTTAAAATCAACAGCATAAGAGGCTCTAGTAACCACAAAAACTCATGGAGATTAAGCAACACACTCCTGAAGGATGAATGAAGCAAATAATAAGAAAAAAAGTAGTCCTAAACTAAATAAAAATTAAAACAGCCGGGTGCGGTGGCACACAACTTTAATCCCAGCAGTTGGGAGGCAGAGGCAGGCAGATCTCTGTGAGTTCAAGGCCAGCCTGGTCTACATAGTGAGTTCCAGGACAGCTGAGGCTACAGGGAGACCCTGTCTCAAAAGAGACTGAAAAAAAAAGTTAAAACACATCAAAACCTCTGAGACACATTAAAAGCAGTCCTAAGAGGGAAATTTGTATCTCTAAGTGCCTACTTTAAACATCAAAAAGAACACACATAAATGACTGATACAACTCAAGAGTTTGGAAAAGCAAGAACAAATCAAATCCAAAACCAGTAGATGAGAATAAATAACAAAAATCAGAAAAGAAGTCAGTAAAATAGAAATAAAGAAAACAAAACAATCGCTAAATCTAAGAGCTGGCTCTTTGAAAAGGTAGACAAGATAGAGAAAATTGAACCAACTATTCCAAAGAAGAAAGAAAGAGAGAGAGAGAGAGAGAGAGAGAGAGAGAGAGAGATTTGAAAAGATAAACAAGATTGACAGATCCTTAGCCCAGTTAACCAAGAGAAAGAAAGAACATCTCCAAATCAACAAAATCAGAGATGAAAGGGGAAACCTCACAACAGACCACAAAAAGACCCAGAACGTTATAAGGGAACACTATAAAAATTTATAGCCTATAAAATTTGAAAATCTTAGAGAAACGTATGAATTTCTAAAGTCAATGGATGCACCAAAGTTTAACCTGGAAGAGATCAAAAGTGTAAGTAGACCTTTAATACTTAAGGAAATTGAAACAGTAAAACAAAGCCTCCTGACTAAAAAATTTCCAAGCCCAGAAGGATTCACAGCAGAATTTCACCAGACTGCCAAAAAAGATCTACAATCAATACTACTTAAATTATTCAAAAAAATAAAAACAGAGGGAGAATTCCCAAACTCCTTCTTTGAAGTTAGTGCTACTCTAATACCAAAACCAGGCAAAGACACAACAAAGAAAGAAAACCTTAGGCTGCTATCCTTAGTGAATATAGGTGCAAAACCTCAACAAAATACATGCAAACCATTCAAGGCTGCCCACTCTACCCACTCCTTTTCAATATTGTGCTTGAAACTCTTGTTAGAGCAATAAAACAGGAGCAGGAAATTAAAAGGGCAAAAGAAGAGGTCAAATTATCCTATTTACAGGTAATATGATACCTAAGAGATCCCAAATGTTCCACCAGAAAATGATCAAAACTTTCAGAAAAGTAGCAGGTTACAAAATCAATTTACAAAAATTAGTAACATTTCTATATAACAAAGCCCAAAAATTATAAAAAGACTTCATGGAAAACCTCTCATTCACAATAGCCTCAAAAAAAATCTAGGAATAAAGCCCTAGGTAATATTTGAGGCTATTATGAATGGGAGTGTTTCCTAATCAAATTAAAGATCTCTACAATGAAAATTTTAAATCTTTGAAGAAAAGAATTGAGGAAGACTCAAGGATCTGGAAAGACCTCCCATACTCATGGATTGGTAGAATTAATAGTTTAAATGATCATCCTACCAAAAGCAATTTATAGATTCAATGCAATGCCAATCAAAATTTTTGTGACATTCTTCACAGACTTAGGAAAAAAAATCCTAAAATTCCTATGGAATCACAAAATACCATGGATAAACAAAGCAACAATGACCACAAAGAGCAATGTTGGAGGGATTACCATACCAGTTCTAAGACTATTTTACAGAGCTATTGTCATAAAAACAGCATGGTAGTGGCACAAAACAGACATATAGATGAACGCAAGATAATAGACGACTCAAGCATGTGTGCATGCCGTTTGATTCACCTGATATTTGACAAAGGTGCTAAGAACAAACACTGGAAGAAAGACAGCATCTTCAACAGAGAGTGTTGGTAAAACTAGATCTCCAACTATAGAAGAAAATTAGGCCCTTATCTATCGCTCTGCACAAAAATCAGTTCCAACATTAAAGACCTTTACAATGAAATTTTTAAATCTTTAAAGAAAGAGGAAGAGGATGGTCTTGAGGAAGACACCAGAAGACTGAAGGACCTCCCATGCTCACGGACTGGAAAAATTAATATTTGAAAACGACCATCCTATCAAAAGCATTTAGATTCAATGCAATGCCCATCAAAATCCCCATGACATTCTTCCCAGAATTAGAAAAAAAAAAATCCTAAAATTCATATGGAAGCACAAAAGGCCCTGAATAGCCAAAACACCCCTGAGCACAAAGAGCAGTGCTGGGGGGATTAGTATACCAGATTTCACACTATATTATGGAGCTATGGTCATAAAAACAGCATGGTACTGGCACAAACATAGACCCATAGATCAATGGAACATAAAAAGGAAGACCCAAACAGGAGTACACAGAATGTCAGCCACCTGATATTTGACAAAGGGGCCAAGAACATTCACTGGAGGAAAGACAGCATGTTCAGCAAATGGTGCAGGCAAAACTGGATCTCCACCTGTAGAAGAATGAAACTCAACCCTTATCTTTCACCTTGCACAAAAGTCAACTCCAAATGGGTCAAAGACCTCAATGTGGAAACTGAAACTCTGAAACTGTTAGAATTAATAAATGAGAGTCATCTATGTTTTAATGTTAATGTTCTAATGCAAGGTCACTTTTCTAAAATTAGAATCAATTATTGTGCCTAAAACAATAAGAATTTCTTTCGGATATTTGTTTACCTTTAGTACTATTTCATATTTGACTTAGAAAACAAGATTTTATGACTTTTAAAAATTCTTTGTGTTCTAATATTTATGTCTCAGTCTTTTAGCTAATTAGGAAATTCTCCAAACAACATAAGATTCTTTAATTAAATGTGTTGATCTTTTAAATAACCATTTTGTAAGCAAATATTTTAGCCTGATTTTAGTGCATTAATCACCCAACGTATCTGGCACTCTCAGAAATATATATTGCTGTTTATGTAAGTTTTATGGACTATTCAAAGTTTTCAAAATTAAAGGAATGCAAAGTTACTACCTGCAAAGCCATCAGTAAGTGCTGTTGCTGAGCACAGGGCCCTCTCTGGAGCCAGATGTGGCAGAGGGAGAGACAATAACCACAGCTGCATCTAGAGCCAGCATGAGTAACAGGAGCAGGGAGTCAGAGCTTAGTTTTGCTTCCCTTTGGACTTGGGCTGAACTGAACAGCTTGAACTAACCCCAGTGAATGTGGGGAAATTCAAGGCACACTTTGTGCCAGTACCTTGATGAGGAAGGATAACTCAGAGAGATTAGACTGAGCTAAAAAGAGAATGCATCCCATTCATACAGCTGCACCTAACTTTGTTCTTTGGGGGAAAGAATTGATAAAAAAACAATATTATCTTTTCATGTTATCACATAGTATACCTTACTAACTTTTTCTTGGTTCTCTGAGTTAATTATTCCTGAGACCAACTGGTATTTGCATAAAAGAGATGGCAATGCAGATTCTGTTCACCCTTGTAAAACCGTTTCATTATGTGTGAGTTATAATTCTGACTTAAAGACTTTGAAAGGAACCAAAAATAAAAATATATCAACAATAATCGATGAAATTTTTAAAGATATCTTGCATGGATAAATCAAAAGTATATCTAAAGCCATATCTATCATGTGGACAGTCTTAGTCTATGAAACTCTGACATGTATCTATTTCCCTGACTAAGTATTTTCCTATCATTTATATGAAATACAATCTGTTTGCAATAATTAGCATTGTTCTCTAATTTCTAGAAGACATAAAAAAATTTTGTTGGCAGTTTTTTTGTTTGTTTGTTTTGTCTTTTGGAGACAGGGTCTCCCTATAGCCCCAGCTGTCCTGGAACTCACTATGTACACCAGGCTGGCCTTGAGCAGTTTTTAAAATGATGTTTTTCAAAATTTTATACATCTTGATCATATTTAGACCCCTCCCCTATCTGCACCTCCCCATAGTCCTCCCACTGGTTTTTGTGCATTCTGTCGTGTGTGTTAAGGCCCATTGTGCTATGTTTCTGCCCCAAATGTCCCTCGTTATGAGTCCATCCATAGAAACCTGGTCAACCTATTGAGAATCACTCCCTTAAAGAAAACCAACTCTTTCCCTCAGTAGTCATAGGTTGCAATAGTTTCTCAGCTAAGGATGGGACTTCTTACCCCATGGATATAGATAACAAAAATGTGATCCCAGCACTTGGGAGGCAGAGGCAGGCAGATCTCTGTAAGTTCAAGGCCAGCCTTGTCTACATAGTGAGTTCCAAGCCAGCTGGGGCTACAGGGAGACCCTGTCTCAAAAAGACTGGGAAAAAAAATGTGGTGCATTTACACAATGGAATTCTACTAAGCTTTAAAGAAAAATGAAATAAAAAATCATGAAATTTTCATGTAAATGGATGGAAGTAGAAGCTGTTATACTAAGTCAAGTAAGATAGACTCAGAAAAAAAAAAAGACATATTCTTTCTCATTTGTGAATCTTAGCTCTAAATCTTTAGATGTGAATATATGCCCTGATGTAACCGCAGGAGCCAGGAAAATTGAAAGGAACCAAGAGGAAAGGAGATGAAGTATCTTGAGAGTGCTAGTAAGAGGCAGATGTTATTAAGGAGAAATGGGTGGTGAGGAAGAGTAGAGAGGGTTATACAGGGGAAGTGAGAAGAGGGATAAATAACACTTAAACGGCGTATAAAACCAGAGGGAAATGTATTAGTTCAAAGTTCTACTGAAAAATACATACACAATATATATCTGAGTACATGTGCAGAGCTGAAGGCTGTATGACAAAAAGCACAGTGCCAGGAGAAATCTCCCTTCAAGTTGTTGGGCAAGGTAGTACAAAACACTGCGAAAATAACACAAGCTATTGCCACAGCCCTTGATTGCCTTCCAGAACTTGAAGTAAGACATTATTTCTGAAGACAAACCAGACTTTGGACACAGGACTTGGAGCAATTGACCTGGAACAGAACTGGAAGTGTCCTCCCTGAAGGTTAACGCTCATGGTAACAGAGAACACAAAGCAAGCTGCCAAGGAAGAAGACCAATGGTCCTACTCAGTGTAAAGCCTAATAAGTAACAAGAATGACTACAGCAAACTAGCGATATTGGTGTGGAAGTGGCACTTTTATTTTAAGTGTAATCAACAGCTGTCTAGTTAAAATTAAGGCCAACTCAATGGAAGGGAACTCATGTGTGGTACTGTAAACATGACCAAATACACATGGATGTAGAGGTCATAGATTCTAGAGAAAACCCTACTTTGCCACATCCCTAGACCAATATAATTTCTTACTATATTCTAAGTATGCATCCTAATGTTCTCAGACTAGTGTACCTCTCATCCCTCATCTAAGAAGCTTCATCTTGCAACAATTGGAGATTACAGAGTACCACAACTGATCATATATGGATAAGTGTCTGTGAAATGCTTAGTCCTAAGTGGCACATCTTCAATGAAACCTCTACACATAAGATGAATGCTTCTCTCAACTCTCACCAGAGAAGTTTCCTTATTCAGTTGATGTCAACTAACACAGAAACCCACAGTTGACCAGTGTGCAGAGAACAAGAAGCAGGAGAGGACTTGTCCCTGCATAGGACACCTATATCAAGCTTCTACCTCCAATGACTCAGAGATCATTGAGAAAAAGGGGGCATAAACATCTGAAGAGCCAGATAAGGTGGATGACCATAAGAAAATACCTTTTTCCAGACAGCTGGTCAATCATTCACATGAACTCACAGCAATAGTGACAATCATGCACAAGTCCTATGCAATCTCAAAGCAGACAAAATCCCTGCATAGACATGCAAAGTGGGTAAGAAACCCAACCCAACCTAAGGAACTTTTGGCACTGATGGCTGCTAGGAGGGTATATTAGTATATATTAGAGTACATTAAAATTGACAAGGGTCAGTAAAGGGAGGTATATATAAATGGGGGAGCTAAATACCATCAAATTCTATTGTATGAAAATCACAAATATTCAGTAAAACATGAAAAAAGAGATGGTGTCCACTTAAATAGTTATTAACGATCTGAACTTTTCTATGTTTTATGTTCGTGTACTCTTAATTTTATTATGAATGCTCTCTTAGCAAAGAATTAGGTTCCAAAAGTGGCCACAAAATCACTGCCTCCTTATATTTCAAAGACATTGGGCACTAGTAAATCTATACACAAGTAGTTAATTCTCAAATTAGTTTCATGCTTGTTTGTCATATTTTTGCAAACTTTGTAAGTAATTTATGTTAACATTCTGGAAAATATTTTATATTAATTGTTAATTATCTGGAAAGTCTTTTTGTGAGATCTTGGTCCGCTATTTTAAGCTAAGGTGGTTATGCTAAGAGATCAGATCTGTTGCCTAGAGTAATCAGTCCTATCTTCCCTATAGCTATGGTCTCTACATCCTGGGAAAGATACATAGATTTGTAACCAAATGTGCTTTCTTATCTCTCTCTCTTTCTCTGGTCTCCTACAGATAGACATGGAACTTATAAACAAAGGTTCTTCCCCAGGGGTGGTGAATGACCACAAAGAAACACAGTTTTCCAAGAGGCTGGGAACTTGTTCATATGAACTTACAGCAGTGGCGACAGCATTCACAAGACCCATGCAAACTCAAACCAAGCAAAAACCCAACATAGAAGTGAGAAAATGGATGAGAAGCTCCAAATAGCAACTGATCACTACTGGGTGAGGGAGAGCTGGTCTTCAGAGAATTTTGTTGATACAAGTGGAGATGGGGACCATTTTCAATCCTGCTGAGCATGTAGGCACTTGTCTCTAACTCCAGTGTGTGAGAAAGATTGTAAGTTTGAGACAAGCCTGTGCCTCAAAGTGAGACCCTGGCTCAAGTAAAGACAAAATGGAGTAACTTCTGCCAGTTCTTCCAACATACCTGAAGTCAAGGTTCTTGTGCATAGTACCTGATTCTATCCAAATGTGCTCTACCTTTGGTTCCCACTTGTATTCTGTTTATGATATTTGTTTCAAACACATACATGCTTCATTTCAATAACTGAGGTGTTAAAGACTGGAGAATTATAACCAGCATATGGGAAAGGAATGAGGATATTCTAAAGAGACACTTGTGCACCTCACTCTGGTTATCTGGAAAGTTGAAACAAGGTACTCTAGAAGACTGGAATTTCTCCCAGCAATCTCATGCTATGAAAAGAAGAGTTGAAACCTGCTGCAACCCAGGTGGAAGACTTACCTACTAGAAATAGATTTCACACAGTGCTGATAGTTTGTTAGACTACTTCACAAGAGAGACTTGAGCCAAGATAATATCAATTGGTGATAGTTGGGCCCATACCTTGTCTGTTTAATTATGCACTTCTTCCCTTCTGTGTCTACCTTATTGTTATTTTAGGACCCCCAAAGAAGGACAAAAGGGTTGACTGGATCTCATTGGCCTACTATGAACACAATGAATAAATCTCATTTTTCAGCTTTATTCTACGGCTTTCTTGATTGACTTGTTAAAGATGAGTGATCAAACTTGGTATATTGAGGCTATCAGGACCCAGCCTCTGACACTTAGTAAACCATTTAAACACTGAATGTCCAGTTAGAAATGTCTCTTGACTGTTGGAAGACAAACAGAAATCTATGACATGTACTATGCCAAGAATGTTATTTTTCCAACAATATTTTTACTTGTAATCACCAATAGTATTTTGGGCTATTTAATTATTTAATATTGCATATACCTCTTAAGAAAATAGAATGCTTTTTTAGTTTTAATGTATACTTTTTGATATTTTTGAATTTCAAACAATAAATATTAATCATGTTTAGACCCTGTCCCCCATGCACACACCACCATACCCACCCACCATATTTCATGCATTCTGTCATATATGCTAAGTCTATCGATCAAACTTTTGTACCCAGATGTTCCTCAGTGAAGGTTCAGCCACTGGTTGAACAGTAGTTGCCAATAGTTCCTTGACTAGGGTTGGGGCCTGCTGCCGTTTTCCCAGCTCTGTGCTGGGTTTTTGTCTGATGACTCTGCATGGGTCTTGTAGGTGTTATCACGCTGCATGATCACATGGGCAAGTTCCCTGAGGCCTGGTAGACTCTGTTTCCTTATGTTAATGCACCAACCCTAGCTCTTATAATTTTTCCACCCTCCCTTCTGTAATTGTTGTAGAATGTTAATTTTTAAAGAAATACTGTAAAAATGCATTGTATCAACTTTTAATTTTTTTAATAAATGACTTGTATATAAAAAGTCTTCACTGAACACTGGTATATATACAAATATGTATGTATAATTTGTATTACATTTTATTTTGGATGTGTTTAGTTTTTGTGGGCATGTATATGTGTCAGAGCTACTATGTGGATGTCAGAGGACAACTTGTACAAACAAGCAAATGAACAGCAAATCATTTCTCAGGATTTTTTTTCTTCCAATTGCACTGAAATAAGACATCCAACTTGTTCTTATTTTAAACAAGATTTCTGACTTTATCAATTCCTCTGAATTTTGTTTTGTTTTGTTTTGTTCTAAGTATCCAGTTCCAACTGCAGTATTCAGCAATGAAGTCATAAAGGAAACGCAACTCTCACAACCACTGCCTGAAAGGGACAGCTCTTACTGGACTATAATGGAATAAAGAAATGCTACCTCAGGACACAGAAAAAAGACCACGTTCATCATGAAAAAAAAAGAAAAAAATATGTTCCATTTCTTTTCAAATAACCTTTCTTTTTCTCAATTCCAAGTATTATACCCACACATGCATGTTTACATATGTACATGTATACATGATATGCTAAGAAGCACTTATGACAGAAAACAGCAGTTCAGAATGCTTGTTGCTCTCTCTTCCAGAGGACTCAAGTTTTATTCCCCACACCCATATACCTACCCCCAGACACACATACGTACACATAATTACAGATAAAATAAATCTTTCAAAAAGAAAAAAAAGAATTAAGATTTAATAAACATTCATGATAAAAAGAAACAACTTGTGTACTTTGTACCCATTTGTCTTTTGCAGACCTGGGGGTAGTGAGCTACACTTTAAACAGTACCCTGTCATCTGAAAGCTTGAAACCTCAATAAGTCATTTCAGTGGACACTGTTGGGTCTTTCTGTAGTTATTTGTAGAATTTCTTCTATTTTTACTACAAATTTGTTCTGAGATTCAGAAGAATACAAGAGAGAAATTAACATTCCCTCCCCAATTTTTTAGATCTACAAACTTGGATGTTAATAAAGTGTCATTCACCTGTTTTTTAAAAATATTAATGTTCTAATGTAAAGATACTATTATAAAACTAGAGTTTAATTCCTGGGCCTAAAACAGAATTTATTTAGTACATAATTTACTTTTCATATCATTTCATAATTGACTTAGAAGACAAGATTGTGTGTTTTTTTTAATTGCTTGTTTCCTACTGTTTATGTTTCAGTCCTTTAGCTACTTAAAAAACTGTTCTAATGACAGTGAGGTTCATTTTAATAGCTGTGTACAGCATTTTATATATCACTTTTAATCAAATACTTTAAATTGATTTTAGTACATTAAAAGTCCTATGTACCTGACAATTACAGAAATATGTATAGTTATATATGTGAGTTTTATGGATTATTCAAAGTTTTCAAAATTAAAGGCATTGAGGCTTAACCACATTCAAAGTACCTAGTAAGTGCAATTGCCAAGCACAGGGGCCTCTCAGTAGCCAGATGTGGCAGACAAACAGACACTAACAACAGCTGGATCTAGAGCCAGCCTGAAAATGGGAGCAACAGGGAGCAACAGGCCAGAGAACAATTATACTTCCCTTTGAACCTAGGCTGAGCTGAACGGCTCGAAAAACCCCACTTAGGGTAGGGAACTGCAAGGCAACCCCTTGTCAGTACCTTGATGGGTAGCGAAAACTCAGAGAGATTGCACTGGGCTAAAAGGAGAATTCAATGAAATCTTTTCATGTTATCACATATTAGGCCTTGCTAACTTTTCACTAGGTCTTTAAGCTAGTTACTCCTGAAACCAACTGATGTTTTCTTAAAATGGACAGTACGCGTCTTCAAACAAATACTTTAAAAAGTATCTTGTGTGAATTTTAAAAAAGAAACCCTTACTCATAAGCCGTATTATTATCCTCTGACTTCGAAAAGGAGAGAGCGGCATGTTCCACTCCCTACCTCCAACTGTAATTTTTTTCTTAATTTTATCTTAGTTTATTATTTTTGAGGGTTTCTGATAATGCTATATTCTGAACACACAAAGGGTACAAAATGAATTTTTTTCCATAATGTTTCAAAGGATGGTGCCAATCTATTGTCTGCAAAGCACCTTCACATACTGTTACATACTGTACAGTATAATCCTATTAAAGAACATGGAATCTGTTGCTGTAAGCCATTTTATCTCTTAATTAAAGACACCATATGTCCATAGTTTTGGCCTATACTGATACTGGGGGAGAAAGAGGGTCCCCTAGAGTGTTCTTAGTCTCATTCATAAAAGAATTGAAAAATAGACCCAAATGGCAGAAAGCAGATTTACAGAGACCTACCTGACTGTGGCTGGTCAGAAGTTCTGCAGAGTTCTGCATTACAAGATGGAATTCCAGGCAGGAAAAAATCGCTACCTCATTAACGGACCAGTTATTCTGCCCATCTATTTAGCATGACTTAAGGAACCTACCTTCCTAGGAGTGATTCTATCACCAGGTGATTGACCAGTGAGGTTGGAAAGTTGAGTCCTCCAACAGAGAGATTACTGATTTTATAGTCTTAACCAGTTACATTTACAGGGCTTTTTGTTACTCTAATATTGCCCCCTCTGAAAAGGTAACCCTAAAATCTTTTAGGGATTGATAAGAGCTCCCAAATACTTTTGACATTTTTGGCCTTTGGAACACAGTATGTTGCTAAAAGGCCCAAGGACATTTTGACTTTTACCCAAGAAACTGGCTACTTTTCTTTGGGATCTTTTTACCCTAACTGCCTAGCCAATTCCTACTTCTTATTCTTATCACACCATCCTCTGAAGAGGTTACCCAAATTGCCAATAGGAAATTGGGATGCAGATCGCTCTGGCTTCTTCCATACTGAGCAGGGATGTAGGGTGAGGCAACTGGAGTATCCTTTCAGTGGGTCAGTCTAAGAGATTCCCAAATTGCATAACTTTCATCTCTAAGGAGAGAAGAAAGTCCTTGAATCATGAATGGGAGATGTGAAGGAGAAGTAAAGGCAAGAGTAATTAGCATTACAAGTTCTAGACAGGGAACTAGAAAAAAACGTCAGAACAGGGCAATTTTCAAATGTTCATATCAGAGTCCATTGGAATTTCTTGACGAGAGCTTTTCCACAAGCATCCTTCTTTTGGGTTCCTCCTCATTTTTCATAAAGAACTATGGGAATAAAGGAGAAAAAAGTTTCCAGATATAAAAAGAAAAAACCACCTTAAGCACAGAAGGAACCCTATGGGGATGGAAGAAAGCCCTTCCAGACCACATTCTAAACTACATAAGGTAAAAAAGTATTTTTAACTGTCTTATGTTTTCTATAAGGTTTACCTGGGAACTTATAAAACACAGTGCATACATGGGTAATATTAATTTATTACATTATCTTATGTGTGTAATTTAGATTCCATGTTCTTTTAATAAGATTATACTGTACTGCAGTCTCTTCTATGTCAAATAACTGCCATCATCACGACTTCAGCTGTGCCTGCTTGCTAAGCATTGTCACAGTTGGGCTTGTTGACAGTTGTGTTCATTCATTAAAGGAGGGGTAAGTGGGGTCTTTGGACCCTCACCATCCAGGAATCTTCCTAGCTAACTGTATGTAATTTGGCCTTAATCACACATGATCTCCTGGATTTGGGGATGACTAAAGTATATAATCTGGGGAAGGCTAGGAAGAGAAGGACCTATGCTGGATAAAGGCTTTCCAGTGTGCATACCCTCAGGTCACTCACATACCTCAGCAACCCCTCAGTCATCTCTGTAAGTAAGTTCAGTAAATTCATTGGTTACCCAGGAAAACCTTAATCAAACATTGGTTTGACACTAGAACCTTAAAAGGGGAAAAACATTGCTTAGAATCTCCAAGAAAAGAATTCTCACAAAAGATGGAAATTGTATTTGTTAATATTATTATGTCTCATAATTATTAAAAAAAGAAATTGAGAATGTAAAAGATGTTAAAAGGACATGGGGATGCAGATATTTTCCAAAATAGACAGAAAAAAATGAGAAAGCCTAAGCAAGTGATGAAGGTCTGCATAGGTTTGTTATGATATATAAAGAATGAGGCCCAACTGCAATATATAAAAATCTTGTCATTTGTTCAGTCTTGCTATTTAAAACTCTAGTATTAATTTATTCCCCCTAACTAAATAAGTATTTTTCTACCATTTATATGACTTATACTTGGATATAATCTATTTGCAATAACTAGCACTATTCTCTAATTTGTATCAGACATAAAATTTTGGTTTTGCCAATAACAGAGACCTATTATCCTACTGAGCACAAAATTCTAATTTATTTCAAGAATAGAAGCTGAATTATTTTAATAAAAAGCAGTAGAGGTCTGTGAAGTAATGTTAATTGTAGTTGGCTATTTCATGTCTATTATATAAGTCCTCTAAGGGATAGTGTCTTTAAAATAAGAGTTTTTAATGATCCTAAACTTTGCCAGGTTTTTTATTTGTGCATTCCTAATTGTATTATGACTTCTCTCTTAAGCAAAGACAATTAGATAGGTCTTAAAAGGGGGCACCACAGTCAGTGTTGCCTGATAATTAAAAGGGATCACACATTAGTAAATCTATACACAAGTGCTTAATTTTTAAATTAGTTTCACACTGGTTGTGCTTTTGCAAAGCTTTATAAGTAATGTGAGTTAACATTTTGCAAAAGTATTTGCTCTTGATAGTTGAGTTTCTGGAAAGACTGATTTTGAGATAATGGGCCTGCTATTTTATGAAGTTGGTTGTGCTAAGACATCAATCAGTTCTGCAGCCTAGAAAATCAAGCCAATCTGCCTTGCAGCTCTCTACCTCCTGGAGAGGGAACAGGTATTTATAAACAAGTTCCTCACCAAAAGTGCAATAAAGATTCCAGAGGTGGACCCAGTGACTGAGAAGGGAAGAAGGGAAGCAAAACAGACATCAATATCATAACTTTGGGTGATCATTTTCTTACCTGTTTTCAGGTAGGTGAGGCAGAGTCACTCTGGTCTCTTGCTGTCCAAAAGAGCTATACTAATGAAGTCTCCATGTCATTTCTTTTGAAATAACTGTTTCTGGTGTTTAGGAAAAACTGAGATTCCAATGTTGATATTTGCTTCACATCAGTCAGGCTTCTGCTGGGATGAGCCTATATGCAAGATGGGCATTCCACGTCTCTGGAAGTTCTGTGCTCATGCTGTGCCTTACTGATTCTAAGGTTAAAGAATAAAAGAAAGAGCTCATTATCATTAGGAATCTGGGAAAGCAGTATGCAGTTGTTTCTTGATTTATAAGAGATTCCTATTTGGAAAAATGTTATAAATACTATTAAATGTTTGTTCCACAGACTTGATAAAATGTCTTCCTCTTCTTTCTTGGTCAAAGTCATTTTCATCCTGACCTTGGCATTTCCTCTTCATTGTGGTGAGTAAATTTTCTACCCTCACTGCTCATAAAGCAGGTAGCACTGGAAGTATCTACTGTAACTAAGAATGCATGAACTTAAATTTTTTTCTATATTCTTGAGAATTTCATACATGTATAAAACAAAATATGATCATATATAACTCCCATTTCTCTCCTTCTTCTCCTTCTTCCATCTAATATGTCTCTCTCCCAACTTCTTCTCTTTAAAAAAAACTAAAAAGTTTTTATGCAGCTGGAGAGATGGCTCAGGGTTTAAGAGCACTGGTTCTTCTGGAAGACCCTATTAGGACTGAACACTCAGTCTCTTAATCTCAACATTTTGTCTAGTTACAAATCTCTTCACTAACCCCTGCCAAGTATGAAAAGAAGCTTCTTTAACTAAGACTGGGAGAAGCCCAGGTCTATGGCTATAAACATAAACATTTGGAAGGCAATTTGACAGCCATGTTCATTTAGCAAAATAACAATAGCATGGAAATGGAGTTCTCATTTTGGCCTGTGACTTCCCAAGCCAGGGGCTTTGATCAGGATCACAATACCAGGGTGAAACGCCCTGCTGTGAAGCAGGCCTCAAAAGAAATCAAAAAGTTGTTAGATACCCCATAACAGTCATGTCACTATTTCACTGGTGGACATCTCTTGCCTAGCAGTTTGGTATTTCAACAGGTAGATTCAAGCACCTTAATGAAGTATAGATTTTTAAAGTATCTCATAATTTTCTGAATTTCTTTGTTATTGATTGCAATATTCAATTGTTCATGTGTAATTTTATTAATTTGGGACTCTTCTTTCTTTTAATTAATTTGTCCAAGTTTTTCTTTGTTTAACATTTTGTTTTTATTTTTATTTTTATTTTATTTCTACGAGTATATTTGCCTGCATGTGCACCCATGTCATGCAATGCCCATGGAAGTCAAAGAGAGCATCAGGTCTACTGGAACAGACTGTTATTAGCCATCATATGGGTGCTGGGAATCAAACCCAGATCATCTGTGAGAGCAGCCAGTGTTCTGAACTGCTAACCCATCTGTCCAACTTCTCATCCACAATTTTTCAATATTGAGTAATTTTTCAAAGGACTAGCTCTTAGATTCATTGTAATTTTTTAACTGATATTTCATTAATTTCTTCCCTGTTTTTTATTTCTTCCCATCAAATGTATTTGGGTTTGGTTTGTTCTTGCTTTTCCAAATACTTGAGGAACATCCTTAAGCTATGTGTTTGGGTTCTTTCTGGTTTTTTTAATTTTGATACATAGGGGTACTTAAATATAAATTTCCCTCTCAGGACTGCTTTTAATATATCCCACAAGTTTTGGTGTGTTGGATTTTCATTTTATTTATATCCACAAGTATTTTGTACTCTTTTTGATTGATTCTTTGACCCCTTCTTCATTAAGTAATAGATTCTTTGATCTTTATGACTTTGGTTAATTTCTAGAGATTCTTTTGCTATTAATTCCAAACTTTATTACACTGTGATCAGATAAGATACATGACATTATCAGGGTTTCTTGGTATCTTTTGAGGTTTGCTTTTTGTCCCAATATGTCTTCTAGCTTAAAGAAACTCTGATAGGCTGCTGAGTCAAATGTATATTCTTTGTTATTTGCAGAAAATATTCTGTAGATTTCTATCAGGTTCATATGGTGTGTGATATCATTTAATTACTATGTTTCGCTGGTTTATTGGTTTTGTTCCGGATGACCTAACAATTGGAGAAACCTAGTACTAAAAAAAACTTGATTTTACTAATCCAAGGTCACTCTGTAGCTTCAAGTCCAGTAGAATGTTTTTCTCAAACTGTGTGCACCAGAGTTTGATGCATACACCTTTAGGAGAGCAAAGCTTTCTTGTTTCTTACTCCCGGATCAGAATGAAGTGTCCTGCTTTATCTCTTGTGATTAATTTTGATTTTAAATTTGTTTGTCAGATTAGGATAATGATAGCCCTTTTTATTGATTCTATTTGTTTGGAATTCTTTTTTCCATCCTTGCACTATAAGGTTATGCCTTGAAATTAAGAGGTGTCTCATCTAGACACCAAAAAGACAGATTTTGTTTCTTAATCCACTCTATTAACCAGTGCCTTCTGTTTGTTGAATTGAAGCAACTAATATTTAATATTATTACTGGAAGCTTTTATTCCTAAACGTATTTTGAACTTCAGTTATTATAGCTTCATTTGTTTTCTTTCTGCATTCTAGTGACTATACTTAATGCTCTCTTCAGTCCCAAGTATTACCTCCGGTGTTCTCTGTAAAGCTGATTTGGTGGACACAAATTATTGTAACCTGTTTGTGTCACTGAAAATTTTTATTTCTCCCTCAACTATGATAGTTTTTCTGGATAAAGTATTCTGTGTTGGCATCTGTGGTCTTTAAGAACTTGGAATGCGTTGTTCCAAGCTCTTAGGAATTTTAGTTTCCCTTGGCAAATCAGCTATTATTGGGATGGTATTGTCCTTATATGTGACTTGTGGCTTTCTCTTGAAGTTTTCAATACTCTTTCTTTGCTCTATAAAAATAGTGATTTAACTACAATATTTTGAGGGGAATTTCTTTTCTGGTCCTGTGTATTCACTGTTCTTTGTGTATTTGTATAGGTATATATTTCCTTAGTTTATGGAACTTGTCTTCTATGATCACTTTAAAGAATAGTGTTTTAACTACAATATTTTGAGGGGAATTTCTTTTCTGGTCCTCTGTACACTGTTCTTTGTATATTTGTATGGGTATATATTTCCTTAGTTTATGGAACTTGTCTTCTATGATCACTTTAAAGATCTGATCTGCACGATTGAACTGGGATTCTGCTCTGTCTTCCATGTCCATAATTCAGAGATTTGGTCCTATCATGTTGTCTAAAACTTCCTTCATATTCCTTTCACGTGTTCTTTTAGTTTATTAGATTCTTTGGCTAAGTGGTCCGATTCTTCCCCTTTATCTTCAAGTCCTGATATTCTGTCTTCTCTTTGATCCACTTTACCGGTAAGGCTTTCCCCTGCGTTTTAAATTTGGTTCATTGAAGTTTTCAATTTCATCTTCATTTCAGCTTCTATATTTTGAGGTGCTTCTTTCTCTTGATTGAACTCAGTTTTCAAATCTATTTTTTTCTTTTTGAGACAGGTTTTTCTTGTAGTCTCAGCTGGCCAAAACTTGTTATGCAGACACAGTTGGCTTCACACTCACAGAGATCTGCTTGCCTCTGCCTCCCGAATCCTGGGAGTAAATGTAAACACCACTATACCAGTCAGTTTTCAAATCTTGAATTCTCTCCTTAATTTCATTCAGTCATTGGTCTCTTGTTTCTTTTGCAGCTAATTCTTAAGCTGGGTATGGTGGTGTGGTACACACCTTTAATCCCAGCACCAGGGAGGCAGAGGCAAGTGGATTTCTCTGAGATTGAGCCAGCCTGGTCTACATAGTAAGTTCCAGGTCAGGTGGGGCTACATGGAAATCCTGTCTCAAAAAGACTAAAAAACAAATAATTTTTAAAGAATTCTTGTCTTCTTTAAGTTAATGGTATTTGTTCATATCTCCTTTACTCTCCTTGAATTATTTGATCAGGTTCATAGTTCTTTTAAATTCTGTGTCCTGAAGATTGTCTCAGTAATTCACATTGAGGAACATTTCTAAAGGCCTGGAGGTCTAGATTTTTCATATTACTTGTATTTTTGTATTTTTGAGATGGAACCTGAGCATGTGGATTTATCTAATTGGTTTTATGTCTGAGATGAGATACTAATTCTCTATGTTGAGTGGACCTTCTGTTCTGTCTTTTGTTATGACCCAAATATAGTTGATTTCATATCAGGTATGAGGTGTGTTCAGGTCTGTCCTTCAGATATGCAGTGTTGATTATGGACTGGAGAAATTGGGATCATTCTGACTGGTAACCAGTATACTTCCAAGGTCTTAAGGATAGTGTGAGATTGCTTGGATAAAGTTCAATAAAGCCCTCTGATTGTTTCCAGCTGGGTGTCATTATGAAAAGGCAGCCTAGGACAATGAACTGGGCAGATTCACTGAGAAAACTCACAAGTTTAGATCACAGCAAGGCCTGGGCATAAAAGAGGGCATAGAGGGTAAAGTATCTGACTCATACTTACAAGAAAACTAAGTGAATACAGCTTCCAGCTTTCTCTGGGCCTTGATGGGACGATCTGGAGTGAAGGACCTGGGTCAAACTGAAAAAGACGACTGTAGATGGGACTTCTGACTGGGCCTGGGACTTAGTTCAGGTAGGTGGCAAGTGACGGAAATAACTTGCAGTGTTTTGGGAGACTCTGATGACACCGGCTCACAATTCACAGAGAAATAACTGATGTCTGGCACTGGATTTTTTGTTTAAAGACTGATGGTTTCTGGGAGATGTATT
This sequence comes from Nannospalax galili, assembly GCF_000622305.1. Taxonomy (NCBI): domain Eukaryota; kingdom Metazoa; phylum Chordata; class Mammalia; order Rodentia; family Spalacidae; genus Nannospalax; species Nannospalax galili. Next base: position 1,514,437 of record NW_008360322.1, read on the forward strand.
ATTCATTCATACGGTGTGCCTCCTTTTGAATTTATATTTTTATAACAAATGGGCATTGACATTTAAAATTATTTTATAAGACTTTGTGTAGTGTGTACCTGTAGGTGTATAATTGTATGGACAGTTTTCCATAGTGCACATGTGGAGGTCAGAAAACATCTTGTGGCAGTCAGCATGTTCCTTATACTACGTGGGTTATGATTGAGCCTAGGTTTTCGTGTTTGTAGTAAAGTGCCTTTACCAGCTGACTCACCTCTCTGGACTTAAACTTTTTTTTTTAATCTAGTTTTTAGGTACCATGTAACCTAGTAAATTTTAAATGGCATCTCCCTTTATTCTACATTTTAGTTTACCCACCCATCCTTCATCTTCACCTTTCCTGCATCCATCCCTACTGATGGCCATTGAAACCTGTTTAGCCTAAGTGTTCCCCTGACTCAGCTTCCCCATCACCAGTACTTTAGTATTCTTGCCCCTTACACTCTTCCCCCAACACCTCTTGTGACTCTTTTCTTGCTCTATGTCCTGTACGGACACTCTGAACACAGAAATCTGAACATTCAAAGCCAAGCTCATCATATGAATGAGAACATGTGGTATTTCATTTTCTAGGACTGTCTTACCTCACTCAGTATAGTATCTTCTGGTTCCATCCATTTTCCTGTAAATTCTATTTTTCTTTATTGATGAGTAGAGTTCCATTGTGTTTATAAGACTCGTTTACGCCCAAAGAAAAGTGACTCTCCTTTCCCAAGTAGTCAGAAACTGGCATTAATTCCTCATCTAGAGGTGGGGCCTTGGGAGCCTTTTCCCATGCATGGTGGAATTTTCAACTGTCTTGATCTTGTGCAGGATTTGTGCAGGGATTGGACTAAATATGTACATTGCTTTTGATAGAATGGACATTTTCAATATTTTAATAGTAATCCTGCCAATCAGTAAGAATGGGAAGTCTTTCCATCTTTTGGTAATGTCTTGATTTCTTTCTTCAGGTCATAAGTTTTATTATATGTCTTTTACTTCCCTGATTATATTTATTCTGCGATTTTTAAAGCTCTTGTGAATGGGCTCAGTTTCTGGATAGCCTTCTTGGTTTGTCTGCTATTATATAGGAAAGCCACCGATTTCTTTCTGTGTAATTTTTTATTCTGCTGCTTTTCTGAATGTATTTATAATCTTTAGGAGTTTTTTCAATGACATTTTAGGGTCATATCATCTGCAAATAAGGATACTTTGAAGTTTTCCTTTCTTATCTTCATCCTCTTTAGCTCCTCAATGACCTCTCTATTGGTGAGAGTATGATATTGAGGTCACCAGTTATTATAACGTGGGGTGGTGTTGGGTAGACTGTCCTCTGAGGGAACTAGAACTGAACCCCAAGAGACTCAGAGGGGGAAGGTCGAGGGACAGATGCTGAGGACACTGGGAATCGTTGAAGACCTGGGGAAACACTGCGCATGCTGGGAAGTGCTGGGCATCCAGGAAGATAGGAAAAAGTCTCCACCTTAGTGATGTGCCAGGTGGACAACGGGCATCGGGACTGGTGGCACAGATCTCAAGGTAGTAGAGAGGTGGGAGAGAACAAGCCCACAGGCGTGCATGCCTCTGTAAGTCAGCGTCTCCCGAATAGCATAAGCTTTGTGGGCAAGCCCAAATAAATATTCTTATTCCACAAACTGTAACTTAAGAAGGCCATTGTGGTGGTTTGGTCAGTCAGCATTAGAACCACATGAACCTGAGAATGGAGAAAGCTTTCGTGGGTCTCTAACGGGAGAATTTGGCACAAGAGGCGGTTTGAATGAGAACATTCCCCCATAGGATACCAGTGTTTGTTGGGTTCAATTTGTGGTTTTCAGTCCAACAGCGTTTCTTTTATAAAATTTGGTGTCCCTTTGTTGATTGCATAAATATTTAGAATTGAAATATCATATTTTTTGGAGTCTTTTCTTGAACAAATATAAAGTATCCTTCCTTATCTCATCTGACTAATTTTGGTTTGAAGTAAATTTTTTCAGATATTAGAATATCTGTACTTTGGTTTCCCGTTTTTTGGACTACGTTTTTCTATCCTTTAGTCTGTGGTTGTTTCTATTGTCAGTGGTGATGTCTGTTTCTTTGAGAGAGCAAAAAGATGAATCCTGTGTTCTAATCCAATCTGTTAGTTTCTGTCTCTTTATTAGGGAAATTCAGGCTGCAAATATTGGGAGTTATTATAGCGCACTGTGTTCTACTTCCTTTTAATTTGTTCTGGTTGGTGGTGTTTTCTTGGACCTCTTGATTAACTGCCCTGAAATCATTTATTTCCTGTGCTCTCTTGAGTGTTTAACCTCCTCTTAGTGGTCATAAATTACTTAAATCTGATTTTTATTATGGAACTTTTTTCCATTGATTATGAATTGTACTTTTCCTAGGTATAATATCTTGCACCAGAATCTGTGGTCTTTCTGAACTTGTAGAATATCAGCCCAGTCCCTTCTGGACTTCAAAGTATCCATTAAAAGTCAGGAATTATTCTGATGAGCATGCCTTTATTTGTGATTTGATCTTTCTCCATTGCTGCTCTCAGTATCCTTTTTATTCTCCACATTTACTGTTTTGATTAGTATGCAATGTCGAGACTTTCCTTTCTGGTCCTATTTTTGCTGTTGTTGTTCTGCATGCATTTTGCAATTTGATAGGCATCCCCTTCCTTAGATTGGGAAATTTTCTTCTATGATTTTTTTTAAAGGTTTTCTGTGGTGGTAACCTGGGTTTCTTCTCTTTCTGTACCTGTGATTCATAGGTTTGACTTCATAGTGTTCTAGAGCACCTACACGTTCCATTCATGGTGGTTTATTTCACACTTGACATTTTCTTTGACTGAATGATTCATTTTTCCTCTCACTTGTCTTCAAGCCTTTATAATCTTTCTTCCACCAGCCATTCTAGTGGTGAGGCTTTCCACAGAGGCTGGTTTTATAATTTTGCTTACTAAATTCTCATCTCAATTTTATTTCCATTTGGTTTTTCTTCAGAAATTCTGTTTATTAAATTCTCTTTTTCATGCCTTGAATTTTTTCCTTGTTTCATTCAACTGTTTATGTTTTCATGATCTTCATTCCAGAATTTAAAATATCTTGTCTGAGTTTTTCAAACGTATTTGTAGTTGCTACTTTGAAGACGTTGTCTCATAGATCAACTACATTTCTCTTCACATAGAACACATTGCTTAGGTTCCTTCTACGTACTATGGGTGCTTCCCACCATGGACTATGAATATTTCCTTTTTCCTCTTATTGAAAGAGGTTTTTTATATTTCTTTATTTGTATGTGTGTGGGGAGGGTGATCTCACACATTCTGCATGTGTGCTACATGGCATGCCTGTGGGAGGTCAGAGGAAGAATTGCTGGAATCGGCTCTCTTAAAATGGGTCCTATGCATTGAGCTCAGAACCCGAGGCTTGGTGCCAAGGGCCTTTCCTGCTAATCCATACCAGCATCCATAACTCTTTTTCTTCATTTTGATTTTTTGTTGTTGTTGTTTTTATGTTTGTTACAGAGATTGACATTGAAGATTCACTGAGTTTCAAACATAAGGTAAGTTAAATGCTGATTAATTTGGAAATTTAAAAAGGGAAAACTTTAACTTTTTTATATTATACATTTTGTTGCCAAATATCAACAGACAAAATATACAATATAACAAGCCTGAAAATAACTGAAAACAAAACAAAAATAATAGTGTTATTATTATTACAAAAAGGTCCAAAATTAGCTAATTATATGAAACTATAGCATTATAGGCAAAGTGGAATATCTAATTACTCAAAAATTCCATATAAACAAAAGCATCTTTGTAAATGAACATCTATTACATTTTAAATGTTTGGCATAGAATAGTTCTATCCTATCAGGGTAATAAGATAAGGTAATAATTTAATACAAAGAAGGGTGGGTTAAACATCAATTTTCATGTTATACTATATACTACTATGTACACTATATACTATATATATACTGTATACTATATATACTGTGTACTATATAAACTATATACTACTATACATATAAGGAATATTGTTCTAGACAACTTAAAAAGATAAAACTTAAAAATATTGGGGCTGGAGAGATGGCTCAGTGGTTAAGAGCACTGACTGCTCTTGCAGAGGACCCAGGTTCAATTCCCAGCATCCACATGGTGGTTATGAACCATCCTTAACTCCAGTTCCAGGGGAATCTGAAGCCCTCTTCTGATGTCCATGGCATTGCATGACATGGGTGCACTCACATACATGTAGGCAATACACTCATACACATAAAAATATGTGGTGGTTGATACTGTCAACTTGACAAGATCTAGAATCACTTAGGAGACAGCCACTGGACATGCCTAGATTAGGTTAATTGAGGTGGGAGTGCTCACCTTAACTGCAGAGTGGGGTCTTAGTCTAAATAAAAAGAAGAAAATGAGCTGAGCACCCCATTCATCTGTCTCTGCTTGCTAACCATGGAGACAGTGTGATCAGCAGTCTCATGTTCTTGTCCTTATACCTCCCCCATCATAATGGAATATGACCTCAAACCATGAGCCAAAATAAACCCTTCCTTCCTTAAAAAAATAAAATAAAATAATTTTAAACTTAAATGTATTGAAAATCAGATGCATCAGAATACATGAAATATAATCTATTTCTAAAAATTACTAACATTACCAACACTAAAATTTATCTGTCTTTATATGACATATACAAAGGTATATGTATGTGAACGTAATGTACAGGAATACAAGGAAAGTATTGAGAAGGACCACTGAATTAAAAAATAAATCATTCAGTTTCATGCTTTCTCACAGTATTAAGAAAGAAATGTGATTTGTGTATGAGAAGCAGGCATGAGAGTCCAATTATAAAATTTCAGCTATCTATTTGTATGGCTTTTTAAAATATTATTTAAAAAT
>NW_008360322.1:1520168-1522737 GCF_000622305.1 Nannospalax galili
ATAATTTTGTCACATTAAGTTTTTTTTAAATAGATCACTTTTTGACCGACTTTTTGCTGTCTCCTTATGTTTAACAGCCAGACTGTAGGACATATATAGAAAATGAATATGAGTGCACCAATGAATACGATCCCATCTGTGGAAGCAATGGACTTACCTATAGGAATGAATGCTTTTTCTGCAGAGCATTATTGTAAGAACATATGATTAAATAATAGCTCTTCCAAAGTAATGAAGAAATTGTCATGAAATGATAGAGAAAGCCCATGATTCTGAAAACTCATACATAACATACACAGACAATAATCACTTTCACAAGACAAGACACATGAAACCATTTTACCTTTCTGTGAATGTCTCATTTGTTTTTCTTCTTCCTTTTTCTGTGAGACAGGGTCTCCCTTTAGCTCCAGCTGGTCTGGACCTCACTATGTCGAGCAGGCTTTTCTCCTTTATCTCCCAGAGAACTGCCTGCCTCTGCCTCCCAAGTGCTGAAATTAGAGGACTGGACTGCCACACTTGGCTGAAATATTCATTTGTAACAGTAATTATTGGATTTGAGCTGTCAGTGGAACTCTTCTTGGTAGAGTACTTAATAGCTTAATTGCTATTGACTTCTAGTATCAGACAGGTCACTAATATAATGTTACCCAAAGCTCAGATGCTGAATGATAATCACCATAATGTAGCACAATTGGGCAAGAATCTTAAATATAGAACTCTGAAATCCATAGCAATTGGTTCTAGAAGTATGGAGGAATTTCTCCAGTAAGAAGCTTTCTCATACTGTCAACTTGGTAACAACCTCCAAACCTTCTTTACATGCCAGAAGAGTCTAGGGAACTTTTACCTAAAATCTTTCTGCTCTTTTGATCATATCATTCTTTTTTATTCATTCATTTTTTATTTTATGAGTATGAGTGTTTTTCCTGCATGCATGTAAGTGCACCATGTGTGAAGAATTCCAGAAAAGCCCAGGAGAGGTTCCCAGATCACCTAGAACTACAGTAACAAAGTGTTGTTAGCTGTCATATGGATGTCAGGAACTGAATCTGTCATGCTAGGTCCTCTGCATGAGCAGCCTGTTCTATTGACCACTGAGCTATCTATACAGCCCCAATCATATCCTTTTTTATTGTATACTGTGTGTGTCATAATGTTGTTCTGTGAATGCTAGTAAATTCACACGTATATTCTTTAACTGGTTCAACTGTCTTCCTATCTCACTCCACATTTTCTCTCACAATTGTTTACTTTAATAAAACTTTATATACACTTAATCCCAAATTTGGGCTCTGATAATGAGAATAACTAAGACAACTTTTAATCCCTTCAGAAAGTACACAGGACTCAGTACTAATTCATAACTGTGAAAGGAGAAAGAGGCAAGTATCCCCAGATGAGGAAAAGGACTCTTGCAAGGTGGGAAATTTATGACCTAAGCTGCTTACAGATATTAGCAGAGATTCTCCACCACCATCCACAGTCAGATCCTCCTCATTAAAATTTAGTTTGTACACATTGCCAGACAGGAGAAACCTCCCGTAGAGTTGTTGGTCAGAGTTGTCCAACATAACACTAGCTATTGTCACAGCACAAAACTGGGGAAATGAGCAAGAAGCCCCAACCTTATCCAAGGTCTCGTCCGAAAGCTGATCACTGACTGGTGAGGGAGAACTGGTCCTAAGGGAGTGGTGCTAGACAGGCTGAATAGGCTTCAGTGGATGAACTCACACCGAGGGTCATCTGGGGACAAAAACTTGACTCTTTAGGCCTTAACCTATATAACAGGAATGTACGAAATCCAGTGGGTAGCCTTTGGGGGGGGTACAGAGAGGGGAAGACATCTAAATATGATTGAGATGTATGAAATGCACAAAATTTCAAAAAATATATATATTTTAAGAGTATACAATGCTGAACAAGTTGAAAATGCTAATTAAATAATTAAATTTCTTTCTTCATACCTCTTTATTACAGAGAAGCTGAAGAAAGATTTTATTATGAAGATCATGGTCTGTGCTGAATTTTGCCTGGACTTCACATTTTTCTACCTCTAAATATAATCAAATTTCATGGTGGGGATTACAATCAATGGCAATTTTTCAGTAAGGTCTTCAGTTCCTAGAAAACTAATAAAGCTTTCTGTGATCATAAGGTGAAGTACAAGCTATTAAAAAATCTCTCCAACCTATAAACCTGTGATGAAGGGTTTTATTTCAAATATTTGATGGCAGTATAAAAAAATGTTAACTTTGTGTTTGATAATGTTAACCCAGTCTGATTTATAATCCATAGAAACTGAACCCAAAAATGTTAAATAGTTACATCTTTATTAAGAATTCTTTCTTTTGGGAGCAATTGGTTAAGGTTAATAGATATTTTGGTAATTTGATTAAAGAAGCATCTTCACAAATAATAAAGGAAGCAATGCTTCGGGTTTACCAAATTACAGACATGGAATGTTTTTTATCCTTAAGAATGTGAGCCGGGCGTGGTGGTGCACGCCTTTAATCCCAGCACACAGGAGGCAGAGACAGGTGGATCTCTGTGAGTTCAAGGCCAGCCT
>NW_008360322.1:1522787-1558132 GCF_000622305.1 Nannospalax galili
AACATCAGATGATCAGAAGATATCTGGAAAAGTGAATTTTAACAAACACTAACTGGTTAACTGTAGGATTTTAGGTTCACAAATGGTCGTCAACGTGAACTTGAATTCTCAGATAGGGTCATGTCTCTAGGTGCATGAGTTGTAAGATACTAAGGTAATAGAAAACTCTCTGAGCTTTTTGAGAAATCATTACATTTCCTTTCTTATAAATCAGTCAAGAGAGAAGGTGGTGCCAGGCAATTCTGCCTTCTTTGAGTAGAATAGCCATTTTTCAACCAAGCAAATGCTTTTCCATTTAACAAGAGCAGGCTTTGCTTGGACTGCCAATTCTGAGTTAAAAACTGACTTGTTGTGTTTAAGTATCTCTGAGGTGGGCTGTTCTCATAGTGCAGAGAGACAGACAGACTTCAGTCTTGATAGGATGATGATAATCTGAAGGCCTATCCCCTCACAGATCCCTACCTCACCAAGGCTATTACACCTTGTTCAACAGCCACGAAACTACAAAGAGCTTAAGAAATGAGCCAGTGGAGTCACCAAAACTAACAGGCACATCTCTGGGTTTGTTGGAAGACAAATGAGCCCTTGGAGATCATCTTACAATTTGTGATGCTGTGTGAATACAGGAATGTCCCATACGTGTTTATGTGCACCAAGCAGGTCCTGGGACAGCTTGTGTGGTCTCCAGGTCTGTCATCCCCTGTTCTGTCACCATCAAAGTAGACTTTCACCTAAAGCAGTAGATTCACTCCATTTAGTAGTCTATTGAAAGACTCTTGATGTAGGCAGGTGTCCTCTGCCCTAATTCCCCATCGATGCCCAACCCCCAGTTGTGTATCATATTGTCTGTTTTAGCATGTGGTGTTTTCAGCAACTTTCTATTATAAAATACAGTAGGGGCTAGAGAGATGGCTCAGTGAGTAAGAACACTGACTGCTCTTGCAGATGACCCAGGTTCAAATCCCAGCACACACATGGCAGCTAACAACTGTCTATAACTCCAGTTTCAGATAATTTGACACCCTCCTCTGACATCTGAGGGCATTCTACAACATGGTTACATTTACATACATGCAGGCAGTGTATTCATACACATTAAAATTTTTTTAAATATAGTACCAAAAAATTGACTTTACTGCCAGAAATGTAGACTAACTAATGGATGATAACTGTCAATCTGATATAGGTACATATATATATATATATGTTTTGATCCTGCTTTCTTATTTAGTCAATATAGGAGCATCTGAAAGAGTGAAATATATGGAAAGTGTTTATTATTCTACATATATTAATTTTTAAACTGTCCATTAAAATATGAAATTTAAGTCATAAATGCGAGAGAATACCTATAATCACAGCTATTGAAATATTCAGGTAGTAAGATTAATAGTTCAAGCTCTTCCTAGCTATTCAGTTAGTTGGAAACCAACCTAGGTAACATGATACCCTTTCTCAAGAAGACTCTGATAGAGATACAGAAACAGAGAGGGGGTAAATCAGAAATTAAATGGAACTAATCCACATCTGTAGGAATTCCTCTAAAATTATTACAAAGTTCTTCAACTGTTCCAAATGCAGGGAATAAGCGAACACTGAATCCCAAATTTGGGTTCTGATAATGAGAATGAGAGAACCAGGACACCAGCTGAGAGACAGTGACTTCTATGCACAGGAAATTTCAACAATATGGTTCCCTAAACAAAACTTTCCCAACAACACTAGTTGATATACTAATGTGGATGAAGGAAATTTCATAAGGTGCCAATTCTAGATGAAGAACTAAAAGAATCAGTGGCTACTGAGTAATCAGTTTATTCCAGGAACAAGCTCCCAGAAATTTGTCCAATCCTAAGTGGTCATCCATAAACACATATACATGTAAGCACCACAAATGGACACTTTATATGAATTCTATAAATATTTATATATGTATTTATGTCTAACAATATTTATTAAAGAAGGGGTCACAATGTTGAGAGGGAGGGGATATGGGTGGAGCTAGAGGAGAAGAGGAGTGGTATAGGTGATGGAAACACAGTGTTCAGTATGGAACTGTAAAAAAAAATTTAAATAAATAAATAAGGAAATTCCTCAAACACTCGAGAATACACATTTTTCTCAACAGCCTTTCCAACACTCTCTAAAATAGATAATATATTAGGACACAATGTAAGTATCAATAAAGATAGGAAAGTGCAAATAGTTTATTATATTTTATCTGATCACAATTTATTAAAGCTAGGAATTAACAACAAAAGAAAGAAACTGCAGAAAATACACAAACTCATGGACCTCAAAAGTGCAGAACTGAAGGATGAATGCATCATTGAAGAAACAAAGATTTTTAAAAATTCCTAGAGTAGAATGAAAATGAAAACAGAAGATACCTAAAGTTATTAATCCATTATAATGATAATGTTGACCTTAGCAATTAATGTCTACCACAGTTATCTGGACAGTTACGAGTCTGTTGTTGATAGATGTTTTCATTTACTACCGTAGTTCCTAAGTAGAAACAATTAAACATTTAAGATGAGTTATTTATACTAAAAAATTTAGAAGGACTTTGAATCCTTTTGCCAAGGAAAGTGCTGTTTGAGGAGAGTGTGGTGGTTAATAGTGATAGTCACTCTGAAGGGATCTAGAATCACGCAGGAGACAAACCTCAGGCCTTTGTGAGAAAGAGCATCTAGCTTGTGTTAAGTGAGGAGGGAAGAATCACTCTAAGGGTGGACAGCATCGTTCCTGGGGCTGGGGTCCTAGACTGAATAAAAAGAATGTGAGCTAAGCACCAGCATTATTTGTCTTTCTACTTCGTGACTGTGGATGTAGTCATTAGCTGCTTCAAGCTCCTGTTGCCAGGATTCCCTGCCATGACAGACGGCAATCTGGAAATGTGAGCCAAAATACACAATTCCTTTCTCTTTTTTAAAAATAAATTCATTCATTCCTTTTACTTGAAGACAATTCAATATTTTCTTTACACAAGTAGCATTTTCTTTTTCATGTATATTTTTATTGATTTTTGTGCCTTTCATATAGTAGATCTTAATCAAATTTTGACCTCCTCTCCTATTAGTGCCCCCTCCCAGATTTCATGCATTCTGTCATAAAAGTTAAAGCCTGAGTACAAACATTTGTACCCAGATGTCCCTCAGCGAAAGTTCATCCACTGGAGTCTAGTCAGCCTACCTAGAGCCGCCCCCTTAAAGATCTACTCTCCCTCACCCAGCAGTAATCAGTTGCCAATAGTTCCTCAGTTAAGGGTGAGGCCTACTTCCCATTTTCTCAGTTTTATGCTGTGTTTTTGTCTGATTGAGTCTGAATGGGTCTTGTACATGCTGTTACCACTGTTGCAAGATCATCTGAGCAAGTTCCCAGAGATCTGAAAGTCTGCTTCCTTATGCTTCCCATGCACCAACCTTGGCTCTTACAGTCTTCCCACCCCCCTCTTCTGCAATGGTCCCTGAGTAATGGGTGGATAAGGCTTAATATATGAATCTTACCCAGGGACATTCACTCTGTAGTCTCTTTTTCTTTAAAACTTGACCGGTTGTGGTCCTCTGTGTGCATCACACTCTGTTGTATGAGGAAGCTTTGCTGGTAAGAATTGAGGGATGTATTAGTATTCTCTCTACTCTCTGTTTTACCGTGTTCTAGGATCCTTAGGTGTATAGGTTCTACCGTATGTCACTTAGGGCTGGGTATCTCTCAAACATATATTCTCTGTGTGTGACCAGTTGTGGAACTCTGAAATAGACTCCATCTGTTGCAAAAAGAAGCTTCTTTGATTAATAGTGTTTGGTATAGTTTGTAAATATAAGGATCCATATTTAGTATACAGTAAGAAATTTCATTTGTTTAGAGATATGACAGAGATAGGACCTCTCCAGTTATGTATATTTGGCTGTATTTACAGTGACAACCATGAGTTCCCTCTGAGAAGGCTTTAAGTTCTATCAGATAACTGTTGATTAGCCCCTAGATAAAGGCTCCACTACAGCCCTTGGTTGTCTTCCAGAACTTGAATGTAAGTGCCTACTGCTGAAGATAGTACATACTTCAGACACAAGATTTGAAGCAATGGAGCTGGAACTGACCTGGAAGCCACCTCCCTGAAGGCTAGCTCTCACAGTTTTGGAGAACATTATGCAAGCTGTTAAGGGTGAGCATCAATTGATGCTCCAGCTTTAAGGCCTAATAACCACAATAATGACTGGCATAGCAAACTATATTGGGACTATAGCAGCACTTTTATCTTGGGAGTAATCAACTGCTACATAATTGGATTTAAAACCCACTCAATGAGAAGGAACTCATGTATGGTGCTATAAACATAGCTAAATACTCATGGCTACAGAGGCCATAGATTGTAGAAAAACCCCAAGGATGTCACATCCTTAGACAAATGTAATTACTGAGTATGTGTTAAATATGGATCACTATATTTATGGACAAGTATGACAGTCACATTGCATCAAAGAAACTTCTGTTGCAACAGATGACAACTATTACAGGTCACACACAGAGATTCTCTGTGAAATGCCCAATCCTAGATGACACATCTACAATGGAACTTCTACACCTAAAGCTTATGGAATATAGTAAAAAAAAGGGATAGAGGAAACAATAATGCATCTCTCAGCTCTCATCAAAGAAGCTCCCTCATGCAACAGAGGTCAATGAATAAAAAAGGACACAGATGGCCAAAACATAGAGAATAAGAATCTGCAGAGTATGGGTCCTTGGCCAGGTCTCCTATATTAAACTTCATCTACCCAGGGATCAGGAACCATTGTAGAAGAGAGGGCAGAAAGATTGTAAGAGCCAGAGGAAGAGGTGCATGACCATGCCAAAATAGAGTCTTACAGGCTCCTGAGACCCTGATCATACCAACCTACAGCAATGGAGTCAACATGCACAAGAGCCACGCAAACACTAGAAGACAAAAACCCAGCATATAACCGTGAAAATGGGAAGCAGGATCCAATCTTAGCTGAAGAACTATTGACAGCTGATTACTGCTGAGTGAGGAAGAGCTGATCTTTTTAAAGGGAGGGATTCTAGATAGGTTGACTAGATCTCAGTGGATAAACTTGCACTGAGGGACATCTGGGGACACTAACTTGACTTGATAGGCCTTAACATCAATGACAGAATGTATGAAATCCAGTGGGAGAACTATGGGGAACATGCCATTGAGGAAGGGGGTAGAAAGATGATTAAGATGTTCTGTTTTAAATACACATAATTCAATAAAAAAGGGGAAAAGTGCCACTACTATATAAATATAGTTGTTCTTCCAATAATTGTGGTTATCAGGCTATGAGGAAAATGGTGGTTTTCAACTGGAATGGGAACAGCAAAGGGCATGCAAGGAACTATGGGGGTGAAGGGGAAGAAGGAAATCAAAAGAGGGGCAATAATAGGAGACAGGTATTACCAAGGGGAAAATGGGAAAAACAGGCATACAATTCCTTTCTTAAGTTGAGTCTTTTCCAGGTATTTTATAGGAACAAAGTATTTTATTTTATAAAACAGAAGTTGATAAGCTTATCATGATTTGAAGTTATACAATGTATATATGTTTTAAAACACATTCCATGGTAAATATGTACTTTTTTCTCTATTATAATAAATTAAAAGGAGAGAGCAGTGGGATGTCCAGCTTCCATGGCATGTAGATTTGTGGTGTTAGGGAGTGGAGAGAGAATTAAAAATGGGTGATGGTGAGAAACGCAAGATGTTTGTTCAGACATGTGCCCAGTGCCAAACTGCGGAAAAGGAGGCAAGCATAAGACTAGACCAAATCTCCATGGTCTGTTTGGACAGAAGACGTGTCTGGCCACTGGATTCTCTTACATACATGACAACAAGAACAAAGGCATCACCTTGGGTGAAGATACACTGATGGAGGATTTGGAGAATCCCAGACAGTACATCCCTGGAACAAAATGATCCTCGCCAAGATTAAGAAGAAAGAGCAGACCAACCTTTTTTTCTTAAAAAGGGTACTAATGAGTAATAGCCACTGCCTTATTTGTTACAAAACAAGTATCTTATGACTTTTTATGTGAACCATAGTTTAATTGATACACTGGGATTCAGATCATAAATGGCTAGCAGAATATTTTTGTTGAACAGTTCCGATTTAAGTAAAATTGACTTGTAAAGTGAATCTTTAAAATGTCTTTTTTATTATTTGCATTCTAGTAACTGTAAAATTATTTTTCATTTATTTTTTGTAACTTTTTAAAAATTTTTTTAATTTTATGTGTATGCATGTATTGCCTGCATGTAAGTAAGTACACCTGTGTAATGCAATGCCCACGGAGGTCAGAAGAGGCTGTCAGATCCCCTAGGACTGGAGTTACAGACAGTTGTTAGTTGCCATGTGCATGCTGAGATTCAAACCCAGGTCTTCTACAAGAACAACCAGTGTTCTTAACCACTGAGCCATCTCTTCAGCCCCTCATTTATTTTTTTAAATTTCATGCATTAGTATTGTATTTACATCGTTCCTACGCCTCTCTGTGCCCCTCCGACTCCTCCCAACTTCCCATTGCTCCCATCAATTTTCTGACCTCTCATCATTATTGTTACATATATACATATGTGTGTGAGTCCATTTATTGGTACTAGTATATGCATGTGTTTAGGATTGACCACCCAGGAGTAGGTAAACTATTGGGGAGTTCATCTCAGGAGAAAACTTATTCTTCCCCTCTCAGCAGCCATTGAAATTGTATGCAGCTCTTCATCTAGAAGTAAGACTTTGTGAAATTTCTGCCATCCATGTTGCATGTTTAATTGGTCTTATCAATAGGAAGGAATTTGTGCCTGTAAACATAATCAAATATCTGTGGTTACAGTGGTCATAGACCCGAGAAGAGAAAATAATCTACTATAGCCATTTCCCTAAATCAATATAATGTGTAACTGTATTCTAAAAACTTAACCTTAAACCCATAGTTAGGTATAGTTCTCACCCCTCATCAAAGAAGTTCCTTTTTGCCACAGATAGAAATTATTACAGAGAGCCACAACTGGTCTAAAGGCAGAGAATGGGTGACTGTGGGGTTCCCAAGCCCAACTGATACATTATAAAGCAATCCTAAACCTAAGGCTCAGGAATGTCCCTCTCCTCTGATTAGCTCTGGAAACAGGGAAAGATTAAAGTAAATCTGCATAACAAGCTTCACATTTTAAACTTTTTGCACTTAACTGGTCCCTTCTTACATCTCAAATAAATGTAAATTTATTTTGTTTTCTGTTAAGAGTGAACTCTGTTTTAATGTAATAATGTTATGCTTATGCGTTGTTCTGTCAATTGGCCTTTAACCCACCTATGACTTATAGGCCATATTTTATCTCTTTCTTCTCAGGTTAACTGTATGGATCATTTTTTAAAGTACAGGCATCAAGATTTTAAAAATCAGGTTCTTTTTGTTTTGGTTTTCTTTCACAAACAGCTTGAGTAAATGCTATTATCTTTATAGGTTCTGAAAGCACTAGCAGGTTCTTAGTATAACCTACCTGCCTTAGTTTAACCTACCTATGACTTATAGGTAATATTTTATCTCTTTATTATTAGGCTAACTGTATGGATCATTTTTTAAAGTACAGGCATCAAGATTTTAAAAATCAGGTTCTTTTTGTTTTGGTTTTCTTTCACAAACAGCTTGAGTAAATGCTATTATCTTTATAGTTCTGAAAGCACTAGCAAGTTCTTAGTATAACCTGCCTGTCTGGCAGAAATGAATATAATATATGGAGATACTTGTGCTCTTTTTTGGCTATGAGACTATTGAAATACACTAGGGAAATGAGAATTTTTCCAGGAATCCCCTGGTCTTCTGTGCCCACAGTCTGGCTCTAAATGCAGCTTAGGTTATTGGCTCTCCCTTATCAACACCTGGCTGGTGAGAAAGCCTTGTGCCAAGCAATACCACTTTCTGGTCACTTTCCCTGTATAAAAATTGCATACATTTAACTGTGTAAGTTTTGTATACTATGTAAAATTCTGATACAGCCAGCTACACATATTCCTGTTAGGAGCAGCAGTTTTAATCAGAGAGCTCTCCCATGAGTTAGAAAATCTATCCAAGGAAATGTTAGGGTTAAGAGTTAAAAGAGTTGCAGGTAGGAAAGAAAAAGCAACCAACACACAATTTATCTTGACCTGTCAACGAGAGGTGATTCATGACCACTAGAAGTCTTCAGTTGCACAGAGGCCAAACATCAGGGGCTGAAGTGTACATAAACAGAGTCATTGAGGTTGGGTAAGGGAGCTAGGGTCCACATTCTTCCCCAATAAGGGTCTCAGGAGGGCTTGTGGGAGAAGATTTAAAGGTTTTTCATTCTTTCCCCCAAGAAGGGACTCGAAGGTCATTTGTAGAACTTTATGGCTGCGTTTATAGGGGTCCCATATGGGTTTTTTTTGCAAACCAAGAGCTTCTTTATGGTTTGGGACTAATGGAGTCTTCATTCCAGACCTTAGGAAGTGGAAGTTCATGATCTGTTGAAATAGGGGCATAAGAGAGTTCTCTGGTAGTGTGGACTGAGAATATAGTCTGAATTTATTCTTGGGTGGCAACTTGGACAGTCATGCAGGCTATTATAGTCAGGTGATTCTTTAAGAATCTTTAGAGACAGTTGATTAAGTATGCTGCCATGATTTAGAGCAATAGTGGGCTTATATCTCTTGGCCACAGGTAGGCACTGCAGTGTGGAATTAGGCCAAGATCTGAAGTCTTATGTCTAAGCAGTACATTTTATATCAAGAACAAAATCATTAGTGAGGAATGAATGTCTAAATAATATTTTATATGAACTTAAGCCTAGTGTCTGGGAAGCGTAATCTCTTGGACTCTTAAAGAAGCATACCAATTATTTAAATCTTTGGTTATACTTTTCTGTTATGTATTTAAGACCATGCAGTTGGCCCAGATTAACTTATTTTCTGTCAATGTCAGTTGAGGATCTGGTTCTCCGGCATCACTTTGGCTTTGGGAAGAGCTTCTTGTTCCAGCTATGTGAGAATAAGTCAGAGTCCTTATTTGACTGTAGCTCTGCTTGACAGCATTGAAGAAACTTTTTCCTATGTTGACTCTCCTCTTTGTAGACTGGACACTGGCTAGAGTTCATCTAGTGGAGTCTCCATGGCCTCACTGAACAAGAGGACAGGAGACACATCACAGTTATAGAACAATTTGAAGTGCCCCACAGTCTGCTGGGATTTGGTTGACTGTGACGGACCAGCCCAGACCGGAGCACTCAGTCTGATGGGAACAAGGAATCGGAGAGTGGGCAAGGATTCGGTGAGTGACAAACAGACACAACACGAGAGATGGTTGATGATCTGAATGTAATTTTCTAAAGTGGAGCATCAGATTTTATACAAGTTACAGGACAAGATTGTGCAGGCATCAGGTTGATTTCATGGTTAATCATTTTCTTAGGAATACAATTCAAAATCAAAGCAATACAGTACAGTGTAGAGTGTTCTTACCTAATCTCGGTGAGTGACAAACAGACACAACACGAGAGATGTTTGATGATCTGAATGTAATTTTCTAAAGTGGAGCATCAGATTTTATACAAGTTACAGGACAAGATTGTGCAAGCATCAGGTTGATTTCATGGTTAATCATTTTCTTAGGAATACAATTCAAAATCAAAGCAATACAGTACAGTGTAGAGTGTTCTTACCTAATTAATCAGGTGCTTAGACTATTTGTCCTTTTCCCTTAGTGGTTTGGCAACATCAGCTACTTATAAATTTCATGGTTGGTAATTTTATGGTTCCGTTTTCTCAATTTCATTTTACTTCTGAGGTTTTTCAGTGGCCGAGGCCAATGACTAGGTCAGTGAAGTTATAATAACTCCATATAACTTCAAAGGCTTGTTTCTCTAATCCCTATTTTCCTATTCTTTCTATCCATGTTTCTTATACTGCCTGTAATTATTCAAGTATACTTTGCTGCTGACTTGTAGTAAAGGCACCAAGGTGGTCTGGATCTAGCTAACCTATCCATAAACTATAGTGAATACCATGAAACCTTCCTTCCTAGAATATTTACCCATCTATTATTTCCTTTATAAACTCCTGTAAGAGGAAGTGGTTCGTCAGTGGGCTCGGGGATTCTGAATATGCTCTCCTTTCTCTTAAGGGGATGCCATAGCCTACCTCTCCCTAACTCGTAGGCAATTCCTAAGTCTGTCTTAACTAAAGGCAGTAATCTTCTTTTAGTATCCCTTTAATCTCCTTGAGTCAACTCTAGGAAATGAAGCAGGGAGATTATTCACAAATAATTCTTCTTGCTGTAACTTATCTAGAATTTTCCAAGGTTGCCTATTCTTAGCTACTTTACTTATTGTTTGAAATAAGAAAAGAGCATTTGGAGGAAGTCTAATAACAGGAAGCTGAGTTCCCAGGAAATCATCCGTATCTAGTCTCTCTTCAGGTGGACCTAATGACCTGAGTAGGTACAAAGCAGTTCCTCTATGAGGAAAGAGCAGGAATAAAGACAGCAATGAAGACAAGAACTAAAGCAGAACAGCCAAGAACACAGCATGCTTTTTAACACAGCCATTCTCCAGGAGGCATTCTTCCTTTGAAGTTTTCTCAGCCTCTACCCACGGAGAGTACCTCACGCTGGCTCCACTGGAGGTGGCGTGACAGTTGACTGTGGATGGCAAGGGACAAAAAAAAATTCTTTAAGTTCCTTCAACCAGATTAGTATAGGCCTCCAAGTATGATTGTTAAACATTCAAAATGTTCAGTAACACTGATCTGGTGCTTTTAATTACTCTTAATATGTAGAAAAAGCTTGAACAAAACCCAAACATTCCTAAATAAACCTTGACTGGTCATACATTTTGCTCCCTAAGCCAGCCTTTATAATTGCTAACAAGAACTAATTTAAGCAGAGATTTCACTGAACTTTGACCTTAGATATTTTTTAATTATTTTGATTTTATTTTATGTCTTGTTTTTCATTTTTCAGTGAACTCAGGTACATAAAGGACTGCCCAGAGAATGTGTCAAGACTGGAATCTTTAACACTGTAGATTCCTGGGAGGAATTGAGCTTTTATGTCCTAAGTCGGAGAAAGAAGGAATTTAACATCACAGGTCAAGTAGGCAGGTTCAGGAAGGGATTTAAAACCATCTTCTCGGGTGTGTCTCAAAGGAAGGGCTATTCTACTGCAAATGAATGAAGCCTTCTTTCTTCCCCAGTCCCCCATACCCTGATTTATAGTCTTTCAGAAGGAAGGGGGAACATATCACATATCTATAGATAGGAAATCAAGTGATCAGGATTCAAACCATGGTCACCAACACTGTTTCCTTTTTTGACTGCAGCCATCTGCTACAGGGAGGCAAAACCTAGCTCATCTGGAGCCAAGTCGTCTTGTTATGGGCAAAAGAAAGTACCCTGTGTCTTAATGACAGCCTAAAGCACATTTCATAAGTTTCCTACTTTTTGTTCTTAAGACAGAAGGAAAAAAAAAAAATCCCTAAAGTAATTTGCATAATACATAGAAACATAAGGGACATTTTCCAGCAGCTACAGGTAACCCCAATATTCTTCTGCCTCCACCCAATCTAAGGATTTAATTGGGTGTGCACTATAAGCCAGAGGAGCAGACTGAAAGTTTTTTTGGTTTCAATAGCAATTATTGTAATAACAACTCTGTATTGCTGCAGTACCTGGCAACCAGGGACACAGTGATTACTTTTAGCAGTCCAACCTATTTTTCAGTCCCTCTCTTTACTGAATGCTATCCCTGTTGAAATGAACAGTCAAGTTATCTTTTGTCCCAGCTACAAAGGTCACAGTAGCAAGAAGTTTACTTATCTAAGTCTTATCTAAGTCCATTAGCTAAAAGAAGAAAACTAACAATAATTTTAAATTTTCTCACATAAGAAGAAACTGCATAACTGTAAGAGCTTTCTATGAGGATCATCACATTCAATGATCAGCCTACAGGGACAAAACATGTATGCACCATTCCTGAAAAAATTCTTAGCAAAATCGTGTCTTATCTACCAAAAAAAAAAAACATTTTATTTCTGTTTTCTATTTTCATTTGCTTCTAATGTCTCTCAGTTTGGTGTGCTAGGCATGTATCTGTCTGCAGCCTAAACATTTAAAGCATCCTTTCATTATTTAACTTGGATTTCCTTTTTCAATACCACAAGTCATAAAAACATTAACAAACTCACCATCTGTTATAAGAATTTATTTCTTGGGGTACCGAGTAATCAGTGTTTATCCTTTTTTCTAAAGCTGCAGCATCAGGGCTTGAGAGATGGCTTAGCCGTTAAGAACACCAGCTGTTCTTACAGAAGACCAGGGTTTGAATCCCAGTACCCACACGGCAGCTAACAACTGTCCATCATTCCAATTCCAGAGGATCTGACACCCTCTTCTGACCTCCATAGGTGTTACATGACACAGGTGCACTTACATACATGCAGGTAATACACATATAAACATAAAATAAAAATATTTTTAAAATAAATAAAGTTTTAGTATCAAACCAACTTACAATAAAGTTCACTAATGAATTTACTGAAGTTATAGAGCTAAGCATGGGCAAGGGGTTACTGACAGGTACATTGGTGAAGGGAGAGTACTTGTACTGAAGCATCTCATGGGTTGAGCCCCTTCTTCCTAGCCTTCCCCAGAATATAATTAGGGCAGGTGTTGCCAGAGTTCTCTCTGGGTCTTTTGCGCTATCAGGCAAACTATATAACATTTTTATGTGCATTTATTATTATTGTGGGGGGTGGTAACTTACAAAGGAATGAGCACCCAGTGCCTAGCCCCACACTCCGGGGCTCTGTGCCCCAGCTCAGAGCCCATCATATATGATGACTCTTGCCACACGCCCATAGTCACCGTTAGCTTTTGCCCATGCCTCAGTGGCCAGCGGTCTCACCTCAGGTCCATAAGTGCCAGGCCATTCTGTCCTTGAATATTCCCAGCTGCTACGTGTTCCCCATGCCCATCATCCAGCGTTACTCGCCTCCTGGCTTCTGTCCCAAGATGGCTCACAGCAGCCCCTCAGTAGTCCATCCTCTGCGGCAGGCCCCGCCCCTTGGAGGAATTAGTCACCTGGGAGACAGCAGAATTACATGCAACTCGCTAGGAAGAGTGGCTGGATACTTGGGTAAGGGTCCAATTACCCTCTATGTAGAAACACGATAGTCCACAAGCTGATTGTGATGATCTTTGATTATCTTTAGCAAGAAGGCACAGCTGAGGCATAACAACAGCAGCTGTTTGACTCAGCAGAGAGTGCTGTGAAGCATTTTTTTTATTAAAAGAATATGGAATCCAAATAAGATAATGTAATAAATTAATATTACCTGTATACATATTGGGACTTAGTAGGTGCCCAGGTGAACTTAATAGAAAACACAATTTACAGAGCAGTTTATTAAAACTGTGCTTTAGGTTTTGAATGAGTGTAGTCAGTAGAGAGCAAAACATTATCAAACTGATGTTTATAACAAATTTCATAAGGATGACATGAAAGTAAGGGTAAAGAGGCAAGGTGGACATCCCAAAGACAGAGGGGAGCTAAAATGTAGAGGGAGCCAGGTGAGAACTAAAAATGTGAAGAAAGCCTGGTTCCTCGGGAAATGGGAAAACTGAGAACAAACTTTCAATGAGTGATGGCTTGGGCTCATGGCCAAGCTTGACAGCAGGCTGCTTTGTGCCTCGGGGAAACAGAGGGGTCTAGAGACTTCAGGGTAGAGGATGGTCAGCTTGTGTGCAGGAATTCCTGCTCACCTCCATCCATCCAGGTACTCCCTTGCTGCCCCAGCATAGGCGTAGAGAACTCCTGGCTGGAAATGCTGACCAGAGCAGGTCAGGAAAGTGCCTTGACAGGGCCTGAATACAACCCCAGTTGAGCATCATGTTAAAAATAGGTTTGTTTGAAAAAATATGTTTCATTGAGATCATATACAAATGTTAAATATGTCTGTGATTACATACAAGTAACCAAGTAGCAGACCTTGTCTATCGTTAGAGACATATGGGTAGAAAAAGCATGAAGTTTTCTTTACAAATTAATAAATATATTTTTCAAAGCTGTAAAAATTTGAAATGCTTACCTTTAGAAATAAGTAAATGTCATTAAAAAGATCCAAATAAGTCCCCTTTAGAAACAGGCAAATACCATGTAAAATTGTCAGTTTTACAAACCAGTAAATGTACATAAAATCAAAACCCAAAATAATCTCCTTAGAAACCAGTGTAAAAACCTAAAGCTGTCTCCTTTAAAAGCCAGTTAATATATTATTAAAAAGCTAGCAAAAATCCAAAAATTTTCACTGTGGAGATCTGCTATTACCTCGTCAGTCCGTCATAAAAATGTATTGACCTTATTACATGGGAATGAAGACTGTGTTGGAGTACTTGGGCTTTTTATTTTTATAGTCAATGACACAAGCAAGCTTTTGATCAAGAATACCAACAAATCACTAAATAAAATATGGAGGTCAGTGAAGATATGAAAGAGGAATTAAATAAAGCGATAGAAATACTGAAGAAAAACCAATCTGAAATTTAAGAAAGGTCTGTGGGAAATCTCACCAATAGAATGGATCAAGAAGATGACATAACAAATAAAATATAAGATGTAAACAAACATTCCCAAAAAGTAGTTACACCTTTGAATTAAGGTGATTAACTGAGTAGAACTTTAATTATGTAGAGTCTGGGATGTTACAACTTCAAAGCCAAATTTTCCTGAGCCACCTTTAGCCCTTTTAATGGACTATTATTGCCCTTGTCTGTGCCTGATGTAACAGTTTTGTGAAATCATTTGGAATGTACAAACAAAGCATCAGTTTTGCTTTGGGATGTATTGACAGACCATTAGCTTCTTTTAACCTCAAAGCTAAGAGTGTCATCAGATAGCATCTGAGGCTATAAAAAGGTATCTTGATTTATAACTCCAAGGGAAAAAAACAAAAACAAAAACACATGACTAATACCTATAGTTCAGGGATTTTCCAGGATAATATGTTCCCTTTAGATATGTAGGCCCCACTAGGAAAGCATAGGCAGGAACGTGAGGTCAAGTCAGACAGAAGAGGCTAGGCTAGTCCCTTTATTGGGCTATAGAATGAGGTAAGAAAACATTTCAAATAAAGTACCATTTTCATGTTTTAACATTTGCTGCAGGCTTTTGTGAATCACGGATGGGGACGGACTCAGTGGAAGCTGAAATAAAAACCTGTGCAGCAGACTGTGCAGTACCAAAATGTTAGAGACAGAAGTTTTAAGCAGAGGATTAAATGCTAGGATTAAGAGTTGGAAGAGTTGCAAGTAGGAAAGAAAAAGCAAACACCCTCATACAATCCATATTGACTTTTATTAGTCAATGAGGGGTGACTAGTGAAAAGTAGGCGTCTGCAGTAGCCACAGGGGCCAAAAAATAGAAGAACTAAAGTACTTTTGTGTATGTAAAGAGTTATGGGAATTGAGTAGGGGATTAGGGCCTGCATTCTTCCCTGATAAGGGTCTTGGGAGGGGTTCTGGGAGAAGATTTAAGGTCTGCTTTCTTTCCCCCATAAGGGGCTCAGAAAGTTTGAGAGAACTTTATGGTTGTAGAACTTTATGCTTGGGGTTTATGGGGGTCCCAGATGGGTTTGTTTACAAAACAAGAGTTGCTTTATGGTTTGGGGTTATTGGAGGTTTTCCTTCCCTAGTCCCAGATGCATGGGGAAATAAATGTTTTAAAATCACTTTAAAATAGTTGCTTACAAAGTAGTTATTTAAAAGACTTCTACTGGGGACTGGAGAGATGGCTCAGCAGTTAAGAGCACTGGCTGCTCTTCTAGTAGATCTAGGTTCAGTTCTGTTCCCAGAATCTAAATAATGGCTAACAACCATCCCTACTTCAAGTTCCAGAGGACCCAATTCACTTCTGGCCTCTACCGTTTTGCATACACATGGTGTACACATGGCAAAACACTCATACAAATTAAATAAATAAATAAGATTTCAACACAAACTGATACTAAATTGAACTTGATTTTGTTAAGACAATTTCCTAAGATGACAAAAGTCTGAAATGTGAATGTTGTGGGAAACTGAGGCATAGGACCTGCCTTGCATAGAGAAGGTACCCAAGAGAGTCAAATGGAAGAAAATGGGAAAATTTATTCTCACAGGCAGACTGGAGTAGAGTTTCCTACACAAAAATTCCTTCACAGATTCTACACCCACTGGGGAGTACATTTACATTTCAGCCTATGTGACTACAGGTCAGGGGACTAGGTATGGGGAGTGAGGGGAGCGGGTGGAGATCTTAGCATACATGATTGAAGATGGAGACTGGAATTCCTTAGTGAAAACTGTATTTTACAGTAAAGAATCGGGGGTTAGGTATACACAGGAAATATTTGCTATTTAATTAGAGGAGGAAGAATTCATCATGCCTCAGGCTATAAGGCTACCTCATCTATTTCTCAAGATAACTTTCTTCATTTTAGTTTTGATTCATTTTTCAACATAAATTTTAGTAAGCAATTATAAAACCTTACTTCTGGTTTGGCCAGAAGTCAAACCATCTGTAGTTTTTGCCCTCTAGTATCAATTTACAAATTGGACTAGACAGTTTAGAATGCAAGGACCAAACACTAAACCTAAGAGTACCATAATGATAGGTCCTATCGAAGGCAAGCACCAGGCTGTCCAACTCCAATAGTTTCCCCAAGTTGATCAGGAATTTTTTTTTCTCAGTTGTTTCAAGAGGGGATTTTGTTCTGGTGACATGCGAAAGGTGTGTAGCTCATACAATGCTCCCCCTCCCCCCCCCATAATCCTTTTATGGTAATAGACAAGGCAGTGAGGCTCTGACCTGGTGACAGACTTTTTCCAAATGCCCTACAAAAGCTAGGGTTATATTTGATGCATGAAGTATGGAGCCTGTTGTAATAGAAACAAGGTTGACAACAATATGGCAGACACAAAGGGCTTTCCATTGCTCTAGGACTCTTGACAGCACAGAAGTCTATAAGAAAAAAATATTTTAGGGAGTATACCCATTATACCTAAATATGGTATAGCTGGGGATACTTTTTTCTAGTTGATTACAATAGCATAGGGACTGTTGCAGCCAGCCCTACACTGAACAGCAAAGTTAGCTATACCATTTAACTTATAAGTACAGGGTGGCATTTTGACCATATCCCTAGGTATCCCCATAGAGTTTCTCATGAGTCCACCATGCCTTGGCCTTTTCAGGCCTGGTGGGATATGCCTCCACCCAGTCAGAGTAAGTACACATAGTGATTAGCAGATACTTATAACCCTTGTTAGGGGGCAGTTCAATTAAGTCAATTTATAGATTTTTCAAATGGGCATTGTTCCAGTAGTTTGTGGTTAAACCTAATATCTTAGAAGTGTAATTCATTAGACTCTTAAGGAAACATACCAATTACTTTAACCTCTGGTTACACTTTCCTATTTGGTCTTCAAGTCCATGTAAATGTCCAAAATTAATCTTTATTTAATTCTCAAGGTCAGTGAAGGTCATCAGGGATCACTTGGGCTTTAGAAGATCCTCTAATTCCTTTATGCTTCCTTTCATCAGTAATATCTATGTGAGGATAAATCAAGGGCTTGACTGTGGCTTCACTTGGATGCACTGAGGAAAATTTTCCTCTATGTTTACCCTCTACTTTGTGTGAACACTAATTCCAGTAGATCTGATGGGATCTTCATGGTCTCCCTGACAAAAGGATAGTGACTCACCATGGCTGCGGTACATTTTGAAAGATGCGCCATAGTCTTCTGAGACCTAGTTGATCTTGGACGGCAAGTTGCAAAATTTCCTTTAAGTCCCTTTGACCACATTAATATAGGCTTCCAAGTATTGTTATTGAACACCCAAAAGGCCATTTACACCAGTCTGGTACTTTTAACTACTGTGTAATAAATAGGTAAAATTTGAGCAAAACCAAACACTCCTAAATATGCCTTGATTAGACATATATTTTATTCTTTAAGCCAATCTTTATCATTGATAACAAGAATAGATCCGTGGTGACATTAATTTGAGATGTGACAAAAATTTGACCTTAGAAATCTTGATTATTTATCTGTATATCATGTCTAAGTCTCATCTTTTCATACCTGAAGGAACTTATTCAGACTTTCATAACTTGCATAAACATTTTCATTTTCTTTCCATTCTGGAAACATCCAGTTATACTAATCCTCATACATAAATCCTTCTTTATTAAAATATTTTGGGGGCAGTCAGTGGTTAAGAGAACTGACTGCTCTTGCAGAGGACCTGGGTTCAGGTCCCAGCACCCACATGACAGCTAAAAACCATCTAAAACTCCAGTTCCAGGGGATCCAACTCCCTCTTCTAACCTTGCACAACATGGGTACACTTACATTCAGGGAATACACGCATACACACACAAAATAAAAATAATAAAAAATTTTTTAAAATATTTTCATTTACATATCCTTCTAATATCTTCTCTTCACCTACTGGTTTTCTTAGTATCATGAGACATAATAACATTAACAAATAAATTTACCATATGTTCTCAGAAATTTCTTCCAGTAGGGGTACTAGCAATGTTTACCCCTTTTCTAAGTAAGGTTCTAGTGACAAACCAATATTTGATTACATTAAAGTTCACCATCAGGAACCAATAAGTTTATTAAGTTTACTTACAGAGCATGAGTGAGGGGTTACTGACAAGTGCATAGGTGACCTAAGAGCAGCTGCAATGGAAAGTCTTTACCCAGCATGGATAATGACTTTCCCACAGCCTTATGGGATGAGGTCCAGCTCCCTAGATTTCCTTAGTCTATATATTTTAGTTCCACCCCAAGACCAAAAGACCAGGTATGATTACAAAAAACGGCTGGGAGGAATTTCTGGATATTTAGGTGAAGCTCCAATGACCCTGCTTATCTTTCCTTTTATGAAAGAGCATCCATGGTCAATAAGCCCAATTGTGATAACCTTCTGCAAGTAAACACATCTGAAGTCATGAAAACATCAGTTCTATGACTCAGAAGATAGTCCATCATCATCTTATTACTGGAAAATTATATACAAGGGATAATATAATGTTATGTCAATGTGTACCTGTGTACACATATGGTTTAAAAGCTGATGGACGTTTACTACCTTCCTTAGCATGGAGGGGCCTGCTTCAGGGACTTGGTTTGTGGTAAACTGGGGCTATTTTTCCTGAACAGGTGCCAACAAGGTAGTGAGAAGATAGTGGACCGGCGGCACCTAGGGCAGCAGTAGATAAAGGTACCCATTTTGTCAAGGGTCCTGGGTAGATGTTCACTCCCAGGGTCCTTCCCTGAGGCATAAAGCCTTATTCCCCAGGTTCTCTCTGTCACCCAATAGTGGTGACCTGCAGTATTCCAGGCTATGATCTTGATGGTCAGGGGATTACAACGGCCTGAGAAACAAGTTTGGTGTGTTTTCTCACTATTTATGCATATGTAGGGGTCTGTATGCCCTCATGAAGAGTCTGTCTTACATTGCCAAGCCACGCAGTGGTGTTTGTCATTCCCCTGACAGGAAGACTTGCCATTGACAGGACAGGCATAAAGTTGGAGGGTTTGAATTCCTTTTTCAAATTCTAGGTTACCATAGCCCACTATTTTACAGCACCCATATCTGTCATAGGGGAACCATAAGGTTAAAGCCATAAGATTGCAGAGATCTGTTTGGAAGGTAGATTGACCATCAGTGGTCACATTGGAAAGGACTTTCCCATCCCCAGTCTTCCTGAATTGTCATTCTCAGGCCTGGGGGCAATGGGGACTATAAGCAATTCCCTTGTGGAGAAAAAGAAACCAAAGCAAAGCTATAACAATCAGGGAGTTCATGTCAATCTTATCTTTAAGAGGTTGGAGGCCCAAATGACAGTCCATTTTCCATCTTCTGTAGTCTCCTTTAACTGGGTGTGATGGCTCCATGAGGAGATCCCAGCCACTTTCACTGCTGTAGGATCACAGGATATGGGCCCTTCCAAGTTGGTTCCAGGGTCTGAGCTGGGACTCTCCTGACCCATACCAAGCCATCAGGCTGGAACTTGTGGACCAGTTCTTAGTTGGACTGGAAACAAGCTCCCTAGACTATCTGGTAGACGGCCCTCTGGGTCAGTTGCAGGACTTGAGAAGGGAATTAGTTATTTCTATTTTATGTATATGTCTTAACTTGGGGAGGATAGGTAGTGGTCTCCTGAACAGTTTTAATAAGGGGTGAATCCTCTATATGGAGTACATCTAGCCCTGAGTAGGGAAAAGGGAAGGAGGTTGGCCCAGTTTTCACCTGTTTTTAAAACCAATTTGGTCGGGGTCTCCTTTAAGGTCACGTTTATTTGACCGGTCCTGAACTCTGTGGCCTTTAGGCAGTGTAATTTCCAATTACTATTTAATACCTTTGCCAAATTTGGGGAAATTTTGGCTGTAAAGTCTGGCCACTGTCAAACCCCAAGGTGAGGGGAGAGCCAAACCTAGGAATTAATTTTTGGAGCAGTTTCTTTGTCACTATGGAGGTGCCTCAGTCCAGGTGGGATAGGCTTCCACCAATACAGAAAATGTGTCCACAAAACCCAAAAGATAATTGTACCAGAAGACAGTTTTAAATTTAGTAAACTCCAGTTCCCAGTGTTCCCTGGGTATGTCACCATGAGCACAGATTCCTTCCAGGGCTTTCTTCCCTCCTTTAGGATTAACTTGGGCACAGGTGGAACATCTGGATACAATATCCTTTGAATGTGGTATAACCAGGGGATGTAATACCTGGGAAAAAAGGAGTTCAACAGTTTTGTAACCTCTTGGTGGAGTTGGGTCACCAGCTGCCTTCCCAGAGCCGCAGGAGGATGGGTCTTCCATCTGCAACATCCCCCATCCCTCTTTCTTGTTCTGTGCCCCCTGTTGTCCTCAAGTCTCTTCTTCTAGCATCATAACCAAGACTTAGAGGGACCCCACTGGTTTTAGGGCCACGTCCCTGGTGGCTAAGTCAGCTGCCCTGTTACCCTGTGCTTTGGGGGAATCCCCCTTCTGATGTCCTTTGCACTGCACAGTGGCCATCCTTTTGGGTAGCTATATGGTTTCTATCAGGGCCAGGATCTCCCTTTCGGTTTTATCTCCTTCCCAACCAAAGTGAGGAGTCCTCTTTCTCAGTACAGTGTCCCCGCAACACTATGGTGAATGCATAGTAACTGCCTGTATACACATTGATGACCTTGTCCCTTCCTCATTGGAGTGCCTGGGTTAGGGCTGTGAGATTGGCTCATTGGGCAGAAGAAGTTCCTCAGCTAAGGGACTGGGCCCAGGTAGTCTGGTTTTTCCTGACAACTGCAGCCCCAGCAAACCTGAGGCTGTTCAAGATGAAGTTGCTTCCATCTGTGTACAGTACCTCATCTGCCCCTGACAGGCAGATGTCAATCGAGTCCAACCTGATTGAATAAGGTCTGTCAATTCAACACAGTCAGTCATGTAGAGGCTTCCCTGGATTGTCATCTGGCAAAAGGCTTGCTGGGTTGAGGGCCAAAGTGCCACTAAACCTTATGCAAGGTTGATCTAGAAAGAGTGCCTGGTAATGAGTCACCCAGGCATTTGACATCTATCTCTCTGGAGTTCCTCTCAGGAAGGCCTCAACTGAGTGAGTAGTCAAGAGAAAGTCTTGCCCTAAGGTCAACTTATCAGCTTCCTTACTAGTAGGGCAATGGCAGCTACTGCCTGTACACAGGCTGGCCATCCAGTTTATACAGGATCTAGTCATTTAGATGGGGAAGACACAGGCTGTTTCCATGGCCCCAAGGTTTGAGTTAGAACTCCCTTGGCAATGCCCTGAGTCTCATCCATGAACAAGTGGGATGACTTGTTAATATCTGGGGGAGCCAGGGCTGGTGTAAATACAAGGTCCCTCTCAACCACTTTCTATTCATTCTCAGTTCATTCTAGCGGTTGGTTTCCTCTAAGGCTAGCATACAGAGCTTTTGCTATTTCAGCAAACCCTGAAATCCACAGATGACAATAGCCAACTGCCCCCAGGAATTTCCTTATTTGCCTTTTATTTTCTGCGGTGGGAATCTGAAGAATCACAGAGATGTGACCCTGAGTCAGAGTGTGCTTTCCTCCTTCCAGGTTTTACCCCAGGTAGGTGACACAAGGCATGCAGAGCTGAGCCTTCTTTGCTGATACCCAATACCCCAAGGTCTGAAGGGTCTCCAAGAGTCCCTCAGTGACCTTCCTGTATTCCTCTTCTAGCTTCAGCTCAGGGAAATGGGGAGGTCATCCATATATTGAAGTAGGGTACTTTCTGGACATTTGCAACATAACTCCAGGAGGTCTGCATTCAAAGCTTGTCCCATGTCCACTATTCAAGTGGTGGTCCATGGATAAGAGGCAGTCTTGCTAGTTGCCCCCTGGATTGATAACTTTTGGGGTTTCATAGGTCCCAAAGGCTCCTTCAATACTGAAGAAGTCACTCCTGAATGTACACAGAATCTAACAGGTTTGCCCCCAACTTTTACTGTCACCATGGGCTCCTGGGATTCACTGAGAAGGAACCCTGGCCCTGTCAATCCTCCCCAAGTTGGAGGATGGGGTGCCCCCTCTCTTTTCTTTTTTTTTTTTTCTCATTGGGGACATTTGTTCTACCAGTGTCCCTTCTCCTTACAATAGGCACACTGATCTTTTCCTTTCTTGTTGGTCCCAGCAGCCTCCCCTAGGCTTTCTACCATCTGTACCTCTGAAAGTGACTACCACCCCTCTGGTCAAATTTTTTTCTGTTTATCTTCTACAGTAAACTGTCATGGTTATTGTAAACTTTCTGGGAAATCTCTAACAACTGTGACCTATTCATTCCCTCAAACCCTTTGAGTTTCTTCAACTTCCGTTTAATGTTTGGGGTCAACTGTGTGACAATGGCAATAATTATGGCCCAATGGTTTTCTGAGCCATCTGGACCTATTCAGGCAAAGACTCAGTAAGCCTCCCTGAGGCCATTCAGGAACCCAGCAGGCAATTCTTGAGGTTCCTGAATCACCTTGCTCACCTTGTAAAGATTGGTAGGCCTCCTAGCAGGTGTCTTTATTCTTCCCAAAATGAACATCTAGGGTCCCCCTCACTGGGCTGCCACACATTGAAGGTTGATCATTCAAGCTCACAGAATCTCCAAAAATTCTCAGGTGAGAAGTGGATTCTTCAGTCATTCTCATCAGCAAAACCCTCTCTAAAATACCTAAGCATGCACTTCAGGGGAGTCTAAGGATAGCTTGCTCACCCTCCCATATTCTTACAGATGACAAATCGACAGAAGCAACAAATGAGACCAGCACAAATACAGACAACAAGACAGTTAGACAGTGGCCACCAAACACTCACACACCAGTTTTAAACTTTGATTACAGATGTCTGGTGACATGTTACACAGTTCCCTGGACACTAGCAGCTGCAGCCAGTCTCTCTTAAGTGTGCTCCTGAGGGCACCTCAGACCAACTTACCACCAGAGGTTTTCAGAACCAGACAACTTTCTATGGTTTTCAAAAGAATCTTTGGTTTGGGGGTATTGGAGATGACTGGAGCTCTAGGGCAGTGGGAATCAGAGTTCCTGGGACCCTGGAACATCTCAGGTGGTGCATCTCCTAGGAGTCTGCCCCAAATTCACTCCCTTCTGTTCCCCTTGCCTGAGACCAAGGCACCCCCAGGTCTAGGAACTAATCCTCTGGGATCTTGGTGGGACCTCCAAAAATGTTGCAAGTTATTTCACCAGAGATGACCACTCAGACACAAAGCATTGCCAAAAGAAAGTCTTTATAACCTGCCAGTAACTACACTGGGCAATCAATACCAAGTGCAATCCCAAGTCATTCTTAGGGTACAGAAAAACCATATCCAGGGTTGAAAAACTTGAGTTCTCAAGCTTAGGGGGTACAAAGCCCCCCTAACAATTTCTACTCTGCATGAGAAAGTGAAGAGGAAAATACAGAAGCCATAAATCTGTCATTAGCAGGAGCAACCAGGTACACACCAACCTGTTCTCAAACTCACATCTTGGGTGCAGCTTTTTCCATTCCCACATTTTGAGTTAACAGCCTCTAGCTTTAACTACTGAGTTTAGCTGGAGCTTGCTTGTAGCATGGTCAGTCTTGAGGTACCCCACCACAGTCTAGCTACTGCAGATGCCTGCTGGTAGCAGCTTATTTTGTGGGGGATGGGTCCTGATTGGGATCTGTGCTTTTACAAGGTTCAGTCCTGGAGGACTGCAAATTCATATGAACTTCCCATGCCTAGCCATCTCAAAGTGTCATCCCTCTTTGGTGGCTGCCTAATGTGGCAGCATACAGCTGTGAAAAGTTCCTAAGATCCCTTTAGCAACTGATAAATATTTTATGCAATACAATGTACACATTAAATTTAGTTACCTTTAACAACCACTACCTATATCATACGAAAGAACATCAAAAACAAAAATAATCCCCATTAAAACCCATTAAATAAATTATGAAAGAACAGTGCCAAAATTTTTAAAAAATCACATCAGGAAGGTGTGGTATTCCCTCCTTAGTCTAATATAAAAATGCATTGACATTAACATATGGCAAAATAGCCTATGTGTGAGTCTCTGGACTTCTATTTTCTATGATCCCATTAAGAATACAATAAGGTAAAAACCAAAAATGAAAAAAAATTGCAAGAGGATTGGGACATATGATTAAAGTGACTATTGTGTAAAGATTTGCCAGGGAATCATGATCCCCTAGTACTCAGTCATATAGTTACTATTTTTGTTTATGCCATATGGTTGTAGTAACCAGGATAGCTTCAAGTTCACTTGGTCACCACCATTTTGAAGATGTCATTAATGAAAACAGCAACCAACTCATGTAGCTGTCCCCATATTGATGATGCTGTCAACCAAAGTGGTGACCAGATGATGAGGTTGCCTAGATCTTCATAAGGTCACAAACCAAAATCCTAACAAAGCCACATGGTTACTTTTTGCATGTAGTTAAGTGTTGATAGTAGAAAATAGGTTGTCCTCCCTCTATGCTCCCATTCTGTGCCACGTCTAATCTCCCAGAGGGACATGCAGAGGGTGGGAGTCTGCCTATGGGAGGAGAAGATGTACCTTCTGTTGTTTTTAATTCATCAGACCTTAGAGAAGTCATCAGTAAGTAGTACATGGTCATGTTGTAGAAAGGGGACTTTCTGGCAAAGGTGAGACCTCTACCCTCAACTCAAAGGCATTGGGAGGTAGCGATAATAAAGGCTCCTTTTAGATCACCATGGAAAATTGGGGTATTCTTGGTGGGCCATGGTTTGGGGTAGAAACCTTGACCAGGAGAATCTTACTCTGACCCTGTCTACCAGCACAGAATCAAAGCAATGGGGGTTGAATTAGTGTTATTCTTGGCTAGGAATTGATGTATGGAAACTGATCCAGGTGTCCCAGTTCCTCCATTATCACCTGATATACTGCTTTAATCTTAGCCCCAGCTCAAGTTTCTTATGATGGCCATTCAACACCAAAAGTTGGCCAGTCTATTTTACAGTCTTTAATTTTCCTGCCATGATCTTAGTTAGCACCATAATATTCTGAAGGGCTCTTCCTGGGATCCTTGACTGTATAATCTAAGAGAAGGGTTTTGAAGGAAGGTGACCCTCCCATTGTGTACCTCCCATTGTCAGTGTCACACAGAACAAAGAAAAGACCTTCCAACTAGGCATTGTCTCTTAACAGAATCTGTGTCACTCAAATCTGGCTGATGCACTAGTGGGGAATTAGATCCCACTTGGCATACAGTGAACATGCATATGGTCCAGAATCCAAATTTGACTCACAGGGAGGGACTAGATCCCCCAGACTCAGACACCACCTTATAGCCTTATGTGGGGATGACTGAAATGCAGGTTAAGGCACAGTTTGACTCTGTACCTTGGTAGCTGTTCAGTCACATATACAAAAACACAGTTGGGGCACTATTACACCAGACTCCAGATGGAACCTCACAGTGAGGTTTCCTGACTGAGGCAGTAGGAAACATCAAGGACGTGGTCAATCCCCCCTTCCACCTAAGAAGGTGGGCCTGACTATTGTCCACCCTTGTCCAGGCAATTTGTCTGCCATCTTTCTCTAGTCTACCTACAAGATGCTATCTGAAGACTAGGAAAAACAATTGAGTGGCACACCTTCCAAGCTTCAACTGGCTGCCCACCCAGATTCAGCCAAGTGTTGGGACAGGAGTGGCTCAAGGGGCCAGTCTCTTTTGGAGTGCTTTAACGGTGTCCAGTCCAATGCACCTGTTATTTGAAACTGAGGCATAGGGCCCACCATACACAGAGACAGTACCCAAGAGAGGCACGGAGAAATGGGGAAAGTTTAATCACACCAACAGACTGGAGCAGAGTTTCCTCCTAAAAATACTTGAGCCCCAAGTTGAATTCTTCAGTTTTTATACCCACTGTGGGATCAGCTTACATATCAGCTTACTTGACTGCAGATCAGGGGGCTAGGCATAGGGGTGAGGTAGGAGTAAGGGTTAGGTTGAGATGGAGACTGCCAGAGCAAAATTACTTAGTGGTAAGTGTGTTTTAAAGAAGCAGAAGCAGTCTTGAGAATACACAAGAAATGTTTGTTTAATCAGAGGAGGAGGCATTCATCATGCCTCAGGCGACAAGGGTGAGGCAGCTGAATTATAGTTTGAATTATTTTTTCAGCATAAATTTTAGTAAGCATTTATAAACCATCTACAAAGTGAATACTATGTTCTAAAATAAAAATTCACTCATAAAACAATATCAGACACAAAAGAGTGAAATTAAATGCATAGGTATATTTCTTTTCCTCTTCAAAAAGAAAACCAATTTTTATACAAAACATAAAATCTTATGTTTTATTAATCTTATGTCTTTCTAAGATTAGAACAAATCCATGATTCAGCATGCAGAAGACATCTTGTAGTTAGCGCATTTAAAGAAACCATGATAGTCAGGGAGCGCTCTATTTATGAACTGCTTTAATTAAGAATAACTTTAAAGCAAAAACTGACAGAGAATCTCTGCCTTGGCTTGTGAGGTTTTGTGATATGGGGGCAGATGAGAGCAGTCTGAGTTCTATGGAAGTAAAGAAACTAAAAAATGCAATTGCTTGC
Source organism: Nannospalax galili (assembly GCF_000622305.1). Lineage (NCBI taxonomy): Eukaryota > Metazoa > Chordata > Mammalia > Rodentia > Spalacidae > Nannospalax > Nannospalax galili. The sequence goes on from NW_008360322.1 coordinate 1,549,978, forward strand.
CCTTCCTTATGAGAAAGGCTGGAAAAATCTGATGTAGTATAAAGAAAATCAATCCCTATTGCATTGACTTATGTTAGTTCCCTCTCTGCTGGCTGGCCTTTGGAGTGCTGAAATGCATTGTGTAGGCTGCTGACAGATAATACCCACCAACTCTCCTATTCATCCATGGACCCTGCATGCTTCACTACCAGCATGCCAGGAAAGATGTGGCAGTTGATGAAACAGTAGCAGGGACTACTATATGAAAAACAATTTCTGATTGGATTTAAGGCCCATTCCACTAGAGGGAATTCACATTTGGTATTATAAAATTAGAATGAAAACCTATGGCTGGGAACTCATAGGCCGCAGCGGGGAAGCAACTGCTCTTGTTCTATTAAATAGATGTGATGTACCTGTCAAATTTCTTTCTAAATATTTATGCTTTTTATCCATAGTACTGGTGCTCTCCACCTGAGTTGTGGAGAACTTCTTACATTTAGTAGTGGTTACTAATGGGGAGATTCATAACTAGTTAAATTGTTGAAAACAAATGACTTTGGGGGTGGCATGATGGACCAATGCTTGAAGAAAAGTCATGGATATATCACCACATCCAAGGCTTACGGAGCATTTTGGAAGAGAAGGCAGAAAGGATATAAAAACTGGGTAGGAAAGGGGTAGAATGTTCTAGCATAACCTTTTCCTCTGGGGCATAAAACTGTTTCCAATGGCCATGTTAGAGATTTACTTGGTCAGGTAGCTCTCACAGCTAATGAGAACAAACCATGATGGGTCTACGGTAATGACAAGGAAGATTTGAACACTCTCTAGTGGACGTAGAGAAGGGTCACAAGACCCTCACTTGGGATTCCAGTTTTTACTCCTTCCTAAATATCTCCAGAATCTAGGGAGTTTGTACAGTGCAGAGGAAGTGGAAAGTTAACTGAAAGGGGGACAGTACATCTTATCAGAGATAATGTGTGGGGGTCTTAAAAAGAAAGAGAGGCCTCTCATTATAACCTAGATATGAGCTTCATTAAAGAGAGCTTAAAGTAAGAGTAAGAGAGATGTAGTTCAAGGACAAGATTACAGCAGGGGTGGCAGGGGCAGAGTAAAGCGGAAAACTGAAATTGTTAAGAAAGAAAACTAAGCTCAATTGAGAAAAAAAAAGCACTTAGAGAAAATAGTCTCTGCTTATCAGCCCCTGCTGGCCCAAGTAAACAAATCCTAGCTTACCTTTGTGTGCTGGGTAGCTTCAGCTGTCAACTTGACACACCTGAGATGTGGGAACCTGAATTTAGGAATTTCCTCCATCTAACTGGCACTTTCTTGAATGTTGAGTGATGTGGGAGGGCCCAGCACATTGAGGGTAGTGCCATCCCTGAACTAGTGGTCCCAGGCTGTATAAGAAAGCAGGTTGAAGATTGGCCAGAAGAAGAAGCTAATAAGTAGCATTCTTCCACGGTCTGTGCTTCATTCAGCTCCTGCCTCCAGGTTCCTGCCCTGCTTATGTTCCTGCCTTGACTTCCCTCACTGATGGACTGTCACTTGGAACAATAGAATGAAATAAACCCTTTCTTCTCCACCTTGCTTTTGGTCACTGTTTCATCACAGCCATGAAAAACCAAACCAGGTTGCTAGGAAACCAGTCCTCTTGTTTGCTTCAGAAAACAGTTGTACAAACTGCTTTTAGTTATATAAAAATGCTTCCTCCTTAGAATCCCAATTTGTGGGCCCCCACTTTTTTTAGGACATGTAGGTTGGAGACCCTTTTCATGGCCCTCATCACATAGACTGGAAGGTGCCATTACCCCAACTCCCACCAATGCCAGAATGGTTCTGAAGTGACATTAAATTGTCGATATGCACTGGATAAGGACTGTTGTCTATGACTCAGGCTTTGGGGATTATTCACCTAGCCTGTTGCTGGCAGGATCCAGAATAAATAAAGTTGTGACTTCCCACTTTGTCTCCTGGTGTTTGATTTGAAAGTGTTTTTTCCCATTACATTTACTTCCTTGGCCCAGAACAACCCTCCATTGTACAACTCCTAGCTATTTGTCTAGGGATCATGGCCCAAACCTTCAGACCATGAAGACCTGGGGTGGGACTCTTCCAAGGAAGAGGGAACTGATTGTCTCCTGGCAATTTTCATAATTGCCTCAGGTAGAAAAGCCTCATAATTTTTGCCTAGAGGTTAGTGTGAAATTGAGTAATGTCTGCTGTGTGTGTGTACATGTGACTCCATGGCTATCAAACTGTAGTTTCTGATTGGGCCCCAAACTTGGGGTTCTGTGATTAACACATAAGGCTGTAAAGCAGTGTCTGGCTCTGGAGGACCCATTCCCTTGCTCCAAGTCAGATACAAATTCAGGATATGATATGAATCTGCCATGTGCCAAGTGGAATCTAAGTCCCCATGAGGGGTTTAGCCAGGTGGAGTGAAGCAAGGTCAGCACAGGGCAGTGTCTGGTCTAAAGGTCATTGACTTTGTTCTGTAACACTGCCACAGAGACCAGGAGATCAAGGAAAGATCCCATTTGAAACCCACTGTCCTAGACTTTATGATCAAACATTTCAGGAAGGGATATTCAGGAAATTACAGTACTAAGATGACACCTGGAAATTGAGAACCCTCTGTAAACAGAGTGGCCAAGTTTTTATATTGAAAGCTCCCCCAGAAGGAGCTTTAGCTATCATTAAAATTAGATGTAACTAAGGTAATACTGGAGACCCAGGACTTGTAGACAATTTCCCACGTATAGATTCCTGGATTACATCGTACTGTCTCAGCCCCCCTGGATAAGAATCTGTGCTGGTAGACAGGACATTTGCTGGCTAGGACTCCATCAAAAAAAGACCTAAGGCTCCATCAAGACTCCACCAGTCCTCCAGAGAGACCCAGATGTGGCCCTTTGCCACTGCCACGTTATGCTCCTCCACCTAGAGCAGAAGCCCCATATTTTTCAGAAATCTGCTACCATACATGTCTCCTCCAGGCCTAAAGATTATGATTCTTCACCTAAATCAGAGGCCCGACCTTTACTAGAGAGTGCACCACTATCAGTGAGGCCCGAGGAGCCTGAACAAGGGCGGGGGCATGGGGGAATGCCTCCATTCAACCCAGAGGTAGCTATCTACCTGCTCTTGAGAGGCACCCCCAAGAGACCAGAGGGCCCCAGCATGCAATACAGGATGGAAGCATAGAGGACAGGCCACCTATTTTCTACTACCTGCCCTTCTCCACCACAGACTTGCCTAATTGGAAACACCACAGCCCTTATACTCTGACAAATCACAGATTACCTAATAGAATCTGTTTGTCAAACTTATTTTTCCATCTGAAATGACAGCTTCCTCCTAAATCTCCTTAATACAGACGAAGGATGACAAATGATGACTGAGGCTCAGAAGTGGTTAATGACTCAGGTCACTCCATAAGGACAGAATGAAGAAAGATGAGCCAGAAATGTCCAACAAGAATAAAACCTCCCACTGCAACTCCAGTTTAAAAGATGACAGGGCCTGTGTAGGGAGGTGCCAACAGGTCCTCCAACATGTCCAAGACAGCTAAAATTCTTCAGAAACCACATGGAAGCCCATTTGATTTTTATAAGAGGCTATGTGAAGTCTTCTGCCTGTATAATCCTTTTGACCCTGAGGCCACCCAGAAACCAGCAAACGTTAAATGCAGCTTTTATGGGCCAGATGCAAGGAGCTATCTGATGAAATTTATAGAAACTAGAAGGTTTTGCAAGGATGAACAGTACCCAGCTGCTGGAGGTTGCCAGCAATGTATTCATGAACCAGAAACAAACTGCCAGAGGGAAGAAGACAGAGGACCAAACAAAAGGTAGCCATCCTTGCGGCAGCACTGATCCTGCTAGCTGTCCCCAGGCCTAGACTGAGCCAGAGGGAAAATAAGCCCAAGCCTCACAGTCTCTATAGAAGGATCTACGTTCCTACTGCAAGGAAATAGAACTTTGGAAAAATGAATGTCCCAATAAAAAGGGGAGAGACCAGAGACCAAAACAAGACTGCACTCCACATCAGGCTGAGCACCCCCACCAGAATCTTCAGTGGGAAGGCTGGAATTGATTTGGAGATAGAACAAGCTTGATAAGACTCAGTCCCCATGAGCCTAGGGTCAAAATGGAAGTTGGGAGCCCCTTAATGGCAGACAGTGATGCTAAATATTTGGTCGTGACCAGATCCGTGGGCACCCTGTCAAGAAAGGCAACAATGATCATGGGAACCACTGGGATCCTGACGAGGCAATCTTTCTGTGAGTCTCACAGTTGCATCATGGGAGGATACCAGGTGAAACAAATTTCTATATCACCCAGAGTGTCCTGCTGGAAAGATACTTTTTGTCTAAACTAGGGACAGAGATCACCTTCTCTTTTTATGGGACCTACCACCTCAATCTGAGGAAACCCACAGAAACCACTTCTCTGATCCCATCACTTACAATTCCCCAAGAGAAATAATGGAGAATTTAATCCCAACTCCTCGTGACATGCTGGCCCAGTGAAGTAACATGTAACACGATTACATTTAACCATTAAGAAAGGTAAAGCATATGGTGGTTTTTGAAACCTCCTTTATGAAGTTTTTCATTTTTATTGATTCAAGAATTTCCTAAAATATATTTTGATCATATTCAGATCTGTTCCCTGTCTATACACCTATCTTAATATCTTACTTATTATTTAATTTTTCTTTTAAGGTCTATCAAGTCTAATCTATTTATTGGGTATGGATTTATCCTTTAGAGTCTGATCACCTTATGAAATTTTGACAAGTGTAGGGGAGTTTTTCTGAGGAAGAGCAAGAAGAGGAGTTCCTTTATGTGTTGTTTATGCCTGAAATCTGTCCACCCTGTGTCAGGGTGCCAAGGGAGGGATTACAGCTTTGTGTTGCAGGTATGTGACCCCTGGGGCAGGGAGAGGAAGAGAAAATGTATGACTCCCACTTGGGAGCCAATGGGAAAGGAGAGATACAAAATCTTTAGCTCTTGGGAAAGGGGAGACAACAAAAGGCAAAGGGGCATCCCTGCCATGAGGAGGATGTGTGACTGTCACAATGGTGGGATTTGATTTTGATGTAGAATTTTATAATTTGTGATACATGGACTTTTGAAGACTATTGGGGGGTTGTTTGGACAAATATTATAAATTGTGACTGTAAGTCTGTTACAGGCAATTTGGGAATTTTGCAACTTTTCTTAGTAAGTATATATGGTTGGGGATAGAGTCTGGGAATGTGTAGCAGGCTAGGAAGAGTATGGGCCAATCAGAGCAGAGCACAGATCCCGAGGTTAGCCGAAAAACAGAAATGGGAAAGCAAAAAGGCAGAAGTTACTGTCAGAGATAAGCACTGCCTTTAAAGTCTGTTCTGCCTTTTTTGATTTTTGTCAGCCAAAAGGCAACTGTGCCAGCCAAAACTCTGCTTGCCAGAGATGGCAAAAGCAACCAGAGAGAGCAGTGGACTTTTACAATGTATTTTCGGGGAAAGTGACTGTGGACATTAGCACTATTGCCTTTCATCTGCCCAGTTAAGAGCCTTAGCTGAAAATGGGAAAGTCATCTAACCCTTAGCCCATTTGGAGAATTAGAGAAAAATTTTCAGTGCATTTGACTGGGAAACAGGACCTGGCTACTGTTAGGAAGAGCTGCTAACTCAGCTTTCTGAGAAATCGAATTGTCCAATATTAAATCAAGAGGGGGCTAAAGTAGAGAGCAATCAGCTGGCAGGATCTGGCATGAAGGCAGGGCAGGTCTACCAAGTGCAAAGCATCGGAGTCTGGCCCTGGAGACAATGAGAGTTAAGTCTTGGAAATGAAGAAATAAGGCTTTGAGAGACACCCGGAGGCAGAGATGGTGGCTTGTGGTGGTACATAAACTATCATTTAAAATATGATTAAAATGTTAAAAATCTGCTTTGGTAAAATGTTCAAAAAATATAAACTGATTTTTTACTATGAAAACATAAAAGGTAAGATTAAGTCTTTAATTTAGGATTTCTTAATGTATAAAATATTTTTAAATGACTTCTGGGATTAGAGTCATATGAATTACATATGTACTTTGCCAATCTCAAGATAAGTCAATTTTGCTGTTGTGATAATTGGTAATAAATAACACATTTTATTGTAATAATGTTATAAATTAGATATTTGAATATCTAAGTATGTTGCTGGGAAATCAGCATTCTCTTTTATGGGTCTGTAGTCTCCTTGACAGAAACATTTGGAGTTGGACTCCAAGGAAACTCAAGGACAATATTGCTGCAGTTTGAGTAAAAGGCAACAGATCAGGTGGGTTCAGCTGAGAGGGATAGGAGACAGTCAAATGTTGAGATTGGGATGTGCCCTGCACAGTTACTCCATGTTGTATAAAGAAAGTAATTTTTCTGACTGTGCCTTTCTTCAGAGACTCCATTTTAAAGCAGTTTTTTTTTCCACTTTGAGAATGAAGGATGCTGACTGAACAAACTACACCATCTGTCCAGTACTACCTGTGTAGCACAAACTGAAAAATGATTTATTCCTGGGAGTAGAAAGGGTGATGACATGTAAGTTTATAAGGGTGAATTGAGAACGTAGAGGCACATAAGTGCATTAAAATCATAGAGAAGAATCCAAGTCTAAAAGTTATTAGCTACAACAGAGGAAAGAAATGGTGAAATTCCCTCACTTGGACTATATAAAGACCTAGACACCCGTCAGTGCTGTGGTAGCCCCCAACTGACCAGTCAACTAACACCCAATGTGTGAGTCAAGGATCAACAGGCAGAAACTCCTGCCTGTCCATGCAGCTTCAGCTCAGCTCAGTTGCAACTGTAGATGCGGCCTTCTCGACTAACATCTGTCTAGCCTCCCGTTCATTCATCTGGAACTGCTCTTTGCAAGCCTCCCAATGTGGGTGCTGGGAAAGAACTTGCATTATCTTGAAGAGCAGAAAGTGCTTTAAATTGTAGGCATTTTTCAGACCTCGAATTTTGTTCACTTTTTGTTTTATGTATATGCTAACAATAACTAGCATCAAACGAAATTTCATTGATAGTCATTTTGACTGGGGTGAGATGGAATATAAAAATAGTTTTACTGACCTCCCTCTGCTTCCCTGGGCCTGCAAGACCGGCAGGTCTCTCTCTGACCCTCAGGCCTCTCTCTCCAGGTTAAGTCCATCACGCCCTCCACACCTTGAATCCCCCAGCCTCATTCACGTTCCTATCTCCCCCACCAGTCTCTCCTCCTAGCCTGGGTCCTGTCCCATTCCTTGTATTGGTGGTCCAGACACCTGGGGAACCACCACTGCTTCTTGATCCTTTGCATCCAGACCAACTCAGTGCCTTTTGGGTCCTGCTCTCAGATCCTTCTAGTTCCCTGGGCCTGTACCACCTGCCAGCCTCTTTCCTGGATGCAGGGGCTGACCTTTCCTCTTCCTGAACCTTTGCATCCAGACCAACCCAGCTCCTCAGTGCAGTCCCCAGGAGCACTTGGGGCCACTTCCTGTCCCAATCTTCCTTTGCATCTCTGGGTGGCATGGCCACCAGCTTCCCTGGACCAGCATCTTTCCTGGGCCTGGCTCCCAGGCCAGTCCAACCCCCAAATTCCTGAGGCCAAATCTATCCTGGAGGGATCCAGACTTTAGGAGAAAGCCTGAGAGCATCTAACTTGGGGCTCTGGGGGAAATCCTGAAGACAAAAGCAATCTGGTCACTCCAATATAAAATCAAAACAAATATAAAATAAAAGAGAGAACCAGAAGCTTAGAGGAACCAGCTTTTCATGCCCCAAAAGTAAACCACAAAGAGACATAAAGTTTACAAAAAGAAGCAGACCTAAACTTGTAGGCTTCAGTCCCACACAAGAATCAGAAACTACAAAAGAAATTCACATGTCAAAATCACAGAGAAAAAAATAACAACATGAAAAACCAAAATAACATATCCTCACCAAATACTAATAGTCCTGTGGAGGAGTACACTGAGAACTCCCTAGAGATAATGCAGGACATGGAACTCAAAAGAACTATTATAACATGATAAAAGTATTCAGTGAATTTAAAGAACACACAAAGAAATCAAAGAACTGAAAGAAGATAGGGAAAAACTTCTGAATGAATTCAGAAAAGAGTTAGAAATATTGCAGAATGCTCAGGCTGAAA
>NW_008360322.1:1559023-1559700 GCF_000622305.1 Nannospalax galili
GGAAGGGACTAAGAAACAAAACCCATCTTTTTGTTGTCTGCACAAAACTCATTTCACATTCAAGGACAGACACTATCTCAAAGTGAAAGGATAGAAAAAAACATACCAAGCAAATGCTACTAAGAAAAAAGCAGGTGTAGCAATTCTAATATCTGACAAAATAGACTTTAAACTAAAAATAATCAGAAGAGATAAAGAGGGCCACTTAATTCTGATCAAGGAACAATAAATCAAGAATATATTATAATCATGAACATATATTCACCAAACTCTCATGCACCCAACTTCATAAAACAATACTACAGGACTTTAAGACCCAGATTAATTCTAGCTCATTAATACTAGGGGACTTCAATACTACACTGTCTCCATTAGATATGTCAACAGGTCAAAGAGTAAACAGAGAGACATCGGAATTAAACAATACCATATATCAAATGGACTTAACAGCATCTACCTATATTCCACCCAAGCACCAAAGGACATACTTTCTACTCAGCACCCCATGGAACCTTCTCCAAAATTGACCATATACTGGGGCACAAAACAAACCTCAACAAATACAAAAAGATTGAAATAATTCCATGCATTCTATCAGACTACAATGCAACAAAGCTTACAACAACACTGGAAGAAGCCCTAATCACCACATGAACACATGGAGATTAAACAACACA
>NW_008360322.1:1560709-1562241 GCF_000622305.1 Nannospalax galili
TCAATAGATGCAGAGAAGGCCTTTGACAAAATTCAACATGCATTTAGGCTCAGAGTCCTAGAGAGAATTGGACTGCAGTGAACACACCTCAACATAATTAAAGTCATATAAAACAAACCCACAGCCAACATCATTCTAAATGGAGAAAAACTGGAAGCATTTCCATTGAAATCAGGAACCAGAAAAGACTGTCCCTATCTCCACTTCTCTTTAACATGATGCTTGAAAGTCTTGCAAGGGCAATAAGACAAGAGCAGGAAATTAAAGGAGTAATAATTGGCAAAGAAGAGATCAAATTATCCCTTTTTGCAGATGATATGATATTATATCTAAGAGACACCAAAAATTCCACCAGAAAACTCTTAGAAATTACTAATATGTTCAGTAAAGTGGCAGGTTATGAAATTAACCTACAAAAGTATGTAGCCTTTCTATATACCAATAACAAGCAATCAGAGAAAGATCACATGGAAACACTCCCCTTCACAATAGCTACAAAAAAAATAATAAAATATCTTGGAATAAACATGACCAAAGACATAAAGAGCTCTACAATGAAAATTTTAAATCTTTAGAGCAAGAGATTGAGAGGAACATCAGAAGATGGAAGGACCTCCCATGCTCATGGATTGGAAGAATTAATATTGTGAAAATGACCATCCTGCCAAAAGTCATTTATAGATTCAATGCAATACCAATCAAAATCCCCATGACATTTTTCACAGAATTGGAAAAAAACATTGTAAGATTCATATGGAAGAACAAAAGACCTCAGAGAGTCAAAGCAACCCTGAGCACTAAGAACAATGCCGGGGGGATTACTATACCAGATTTGAAGCTGCATTGAAGTGCTATAGTCATAAAAACATGGTACTGGCACAAAAATAGACCCATAGATCAATGGAACAAAATTTAAGACCAAAATATGAGTAAATGCAATTTCAGCCACCTGATTTTTGACAAGGGGACCAAGAATATTCACTAGAGGAAAGACAGCATGTTCAGCAAATGGTGCTGGCAACACTGGATCTCCACCTCTAGAAGAATGAAATGAAACCCCTATCTTTCACCCTGCGCAAAAGTCAATTCCAAATGGATCAAAGACCTTAATGTAAAGCTTAAAACTCTGAAACTGTTAGAAGAAAACATTGGGAAAAACCTACAAGATGATATAGGCATAGGAAAGGATTTTCTAGACCAGACATCAATTGCTTGAGAAACAAGGTCAAGAATCAACAAATGGGACCTCATTAAACTTAAAAGCTTCTGTACATCAAAGGAGACAACCAGGGAAGTGAAGAGAAAACCCACAGAGTGGGAGAAAATCTTCACCAGCAACACATCTGAGAGAGGTTTAATATCCAGAATATATAATGAACTCAAAAAACAGAGAATCAAGACAAGAAGTAACCCAATTAAAATATGGGCTAAGGAGATGAACAGAAAGTTCTCAAAAGAAGTAAAGATGGCTATGAAACATCTTAAATTTGCAGGTAAATGGATGGAACTAGAATCTGTTATACTAAGTGAAG
>NW_008360322.1:1564518-1565337 GCF_000622305.1 Nannospalax galili
CTTTTTTCACAATAGCTAAGAGATGGAAGCAACTTAAGTGTCCCTCAATTAATGAGTGGATAATGAAAATGTGTTTCATTTATACAATGGAGTTTTACTCAGCAGTAAAGAAAGATGAAATCATGAAATTTGCAGGTAAATGGATAGAACTAGAAACTGTTATACTAAGTGAAGTAACACAGACTCAGAAATAAAATTGACATATGTTTTCCCTCATATGTGGATGCTAGAACCAAACCCTGATAAATGAGTATGTATCCAGACATAACTACAGGAACCAGGATAATGGAAAGGATCCTGGGAGGTAAAGTTAAAAAAAGAACCTGAAAGAGAAGAACAGTATGAAACAGGCCTTAATAAAGGAGATATGGATAAAAATTGGGTTAGTTTAAGGGAGGGCGGAGGGAAGGGTATACAAGGAACCTAGGAGATAAAGGGAAAGAAGGAACTCAAGAGAGGTAGGACCGTAGGAGAAGGGTATTAGTAAGGGAGAAAGGGGGGAAATTGGGGCACCTTAAGTGGGGAAACCATGATGGAAGGGTGAGACAATGTGAAAGATAAATAATACCTAGCTAGTTTTGAAAACCAGAGGGAACCATATTACTCCAAAAACCTACTGACAAATTATACATAGCAGATCAAGAAATATATGTCTAGGTAAGGTTAATCTGAGAACAATTGGTCTTTGCCTAAGATTTATCTACATGACACATAGTAATTAAAAGTACCAGACTGGTGGAACTAGCCTTCTTGGATGTTTAACAGACATACTTTGAGGCCTATACTAATTTGGTCAGAGGGACATAAAGGACACTTTTT
>NW_008360322.1:1565652-1571694 GCF_000622305.1 Nannospalax galili
AAGAAAAGTATAACCAAAGATTAATGGAGCCAATATAATTTTTAAGAGTCCGTATGCATAGCTAAAGGCTACATAACAAGCAGCAATGCCATAGAGGAGATACCTTTTTGAGTTTTTAGCCTGGGTGGCCAAAGGGACTCCCAGATAGTAACCCAGCATAGAACTGGGAAAATGAACAGCAGACCCCAATCTTATCTAAAGGATATTGACAACTGATTGCTGCTAAAAGAGGAACAGCTGACCCTCCTAAAAGACCTCTAGATAGGCTGACTAGATTAACCAGAAGGACAACTAATGGGGAATGGCTAGGGGTGCCAACAGCAGAGCAGACAGTAGCAGGGATAGCAGAGTAGAAGGGCTCTAGTGGAGGGAGGAAGGCTATGGGAGGGTGCCATCTGGGAAGTGGGTGTATAGTTGAATTAGGTGGTTTGGGATGTTCTGTATGATAAACACACCAAAAAAATCAACAAAATTTTTAAAATGTACTATATTTGAGGAGGAAGCATGCAAATTTTCATCATGCTAATGAGTTGAGGTAATAAACAATACCATTGAAATCTAACCGATGACTTTATAGACATACACAGGCACCAAGGATCCAAGTGCAACCAATTATGACTAGTAATAATGAGATACATACAGAGGAGAGATGCATGCACCAACATCTCAGTGTTAGTAGCAAAAACAATGAGTCTTTCTGCAAGGAACAATATATTCTAAAATTAAATGGAGATCTTTTTTAAAGGTTAAAAACTCATTCAATTTTATGTCTTACAGGGCTTATACTGAGTTCAATATTGTATAACTGTATTAATTCAACTGTGAACCTAGAAACTTGCACCCACTTGTGAAAGAGATGTACTCTTGCTCTGGAGTGTGTTACTGAATATGTTAAAGCTGTACTGAAATGCTTCTAATCATGTAGTTATTAAAAAAATTTTAATAATTATTAAAAAAATAATTCTTAGCATAAAAATTTGCTCCTTAATAATTAGTAGGTGTAAAATGTATTACTATTGAAATCTACCTGACAGCTTTATATCCATGTTCAGATGCCAAGGAGCTCAGAAAGTAACCGACTGTGACTAGTAATAATCAGATATGTAGAGATTAGAAATGCATGTGCAACATCATAATGTCAATTGCATTAGAAATGAATTTTTCTGTATGAAATTTTGTATTTTAATAATAAAATGGAGATCTTTTTTAAAGGTTAAAACTTCATTGAATTTTATGTCTTATAGGGTTTATACTGAGTACAATATTGTATAACTGTAATAATTCAACTGTAAACCTAAAAATGTACAGCCAATTTTGAAAGAGATGCATCCTAGCCCAGAAAATTGTTATTGAATATGTCAATGCTGTTGTAATGAAATGCTTCTTCTAAGTATGTGGTTATTAAATAATTTTTAGAAGTGATGCCAAATACACACTGGAATATAGGCATTAGTAAATAGTGCTGGGAAAACTGGAACTGTATCTCCATGTAGAAAATTCATACTAGATTCTTATTTCTCATCCTGAATAAAATAAACTCCAAATGAATCAAGTACCTCAACATAAAAACTGAAATTCGGAACTGCTCAAGGATTAAGTAAGGAGTAACCTTCAAGATACAGACATATGTAAGGATTTTCTGAATAAGACCCCATTACTTAGAAAATAACACCAACAACTGACAAATGAGACTCCATGAAAATAAAATGCTTCTGTACAGAAAAGGAAACTGTTGATCAAGTACAGAGACAGCTTGCAGAGTGGTAAAAAATCTTTCCAGATATACTTCTGATAGAAGATTAATACCTAGAATACACAAAAAACTGAAAAACTAAACATCAAGATAAAAATTCAATCAAAACATAAGGGACACAATGAAAATAAACAGATTTCTCAAAAGAATAAATGCAAATAGTTAATAAAAAATAGTTTTACCTTAATTTCTCTGATGGGTAAATATGTTTAACATTTTTAAAGTACTTATTGACCATTTCTTTTTCTTCTTTTGAGAACTGTCTATTAATTTCATTAACCTATTTGCGGATTGGCAGATGTGTATGTGTTTACTTTTCTAAGTTCCTTACATATTCTAGATAGTAACCCCATACAAATAATACCTGGCAAAGATTTTGTCCCAACTCAGTGTCTTCCACTCTGCTGATAGTCTTGTTCACTGTGCAGAAAATTTTAATTTCATGTAGTTCCACTTGTTGATTCCTAGAGATATTTCTTGTGCTACTGAAGTCCTGTTCAGAAAGTTCTTTTCTATACCCATATCTTGAAGGGTATTCCTCTAGCAGTTTCAGCATTTCAGGGTTATTTTTATAATTCATTGATAATTTCATACATGTACACATGAATTTTGGTCATTTTCACCACCCATTACCCTTTCTCACCTCATCCCTCTCCCACTAAACACTTCTTCCCGGCCAGCCCCCTCCAATTTTGACGTCTTTTATTTTGTGACCATTGAACAGGAGCATGAAAGTTTGCAGTCTCCTCTCCACAGGAGTACTAACTAGTTATATGACCTTGGGGAAGGAGGGACTCCTTTTGATGCACTTGTACAGCTCATAAATGGGTTTCCAAAAATGTAAAACACTCAGAGGTTAGCATCATGTCATCTATATCATCATGGCATCTATGTAATTATTTTTTTTTCTGTCTTTTTGAGACAGGGTCTCCCTGTAGCCCCAGCTAGCCTGGAACTCATTATGTAGACCAGGCTGAGCTGGTCACAGAGCTCACAGAGATCCACTTGCTTCTGCCTCCAGAGTGCTGGAATTAAAGGCATGCCCACACCCATCCATAATGAAATCTTTTTTATGGGCAAGATAACAAAGGAAGATTCCAGGCCACTATCCCATGACAAATAGCAGGGCTCTGAAGATAACCTTGGGTAAGTTTTGCATTGACCTACTTGGAAAAAGCAATTTTTTTGTTGTTTACTTTTTTAACGTTTTATTTATTATTTTTATTTGATGTGTTTGCGTGTATTGCCTGCGTGTAGGTAAGTGTACCCATGTCATGCAATGCCCGCAGAAGACAGAAGAGGCTGTCGGATCCCCTGGAACTGGAGTTATGGGCAGTTGTTAGTTGCTGTGCGGGTGCTGGGATTCAAACCCAGGTCTTCTGCAAGAACAGTCAGTGTTCTTAAGCACTGAGCCATCTCTCCAGCCCCTTGTTTGTTTTGTAACATGAATTTTCCCCTTTTCCTTTCATTTAAAACCGTCAAGTAGTTCTACTATAATGTTATTTAATAGTTAGTTTTATTGCTATGCATATAGCAGAGGACAAAGTTTTCCCTCCATTGATTAAGTTTAATCCTTTCCACGTGTATCACTTGAGCATGGATGGGGACCATCACCTTATTTAGTTCCATTTAATCCACAGTCATTCTCCCTGAGATGCTCCACATCCTTATCCTGGGGCACTACTATGGGGCCTCTGTGCAGCACCTCTGCCCTAAAGAGCTCAGTGGGACTGGCTAATGATGCATAATTTGGCCTACAACCAAAGGAGGGGGCCGGACATCTAAAGCCTTGGACTACATCTTTACCTGCCTTCTTTCAACTATGCCTGCATCCCCTTCCTTTGGGTTACACCTGCACATGCCCCCATTTTTTACTACACCTGCATTCACCTATTTTGAGCTATGCACTGCAGCCATATCTGATGTCCTTCCATTGGCCACACCTGGCTGCTTGAGAGGGCCCTTGGCTGGAAGAACAATCTCTATCCCTGGAGAGGAAATATATACAGCATACTCAGAGGACAAAGTTGTCCCTCCATTGATTAAGTTTAATCCTTTCCACGTGTATCACTTGATCACTATACCCATCAGCTGATGTTTATTGACTCCGATAATTCCAGAAACCACAAGGAACTGAGGCACACCTGGTCCGAGCATTCACCCACGTCCAAATATTTTGCACATTAAAGGAAGATGAATAAATGCACAATTCAGCATGAGGATTCTAGGTCACACTGCATTGCCCTCACCTTCATGCACCCCTGGCTACCTCATCAGGGAAGCATCTATTGTGATTTCTACTTCATCGGTTCCTTCTTCAACAGCATCTAGCACAGTGGGGCTCATCAAAACCACTAAAGCTCGATCCCAGTCCTGTGGCAGTTGCTAAAATGAACCTCCTGCTCAACTCTCTACTGAACACAGTCCTAACTTGCCTGGAGAACTGAGCATTATACACAACCTCCCTCTTTCTCTGTCACTTTTACCTCACTTTTTCCTTACTATGTGATGCTCTCCCCGAGTTTCAACTTTTGGAGCTTCAGGAAGGGCTCTTTAACATACATCTGTGTTGTGCTCTCTTTGCCTTTAGGTTCCCCCCACACACAATCAAAAGAAATGGCAATTCAGCACTTCTGTTTTATCCTTCCTTCTTTTTTTTCAATTTGTCTTCTAAATCAGAGGCTAACATGGAGCGTGTCAGCCAAATACCTCCTTTCCACTGCAATTCCTCCTATACAAAAGCACATGCCCTGCGCACAGTCATCTTGACCTCAGTTGAATGTCTTATACAGAACAGCAGCCAGGCAACCACCATGGCACTTAGCTGACACTTTCATCCCTTATATTTTACTCTGATAGAGTAAACCATTCTCAAGGTATCTCTGTACTTATATAATGGACGCCACTCATCAAGCAGGCTTGCCACGTCATACTATACAGAAGACAAGAGCCACCCTAGGATTTCCCCTAAGGGTGTTTCATTCTCAGTTTAGCCTTGGTTACATGCCCTATAACCCATTTCAGAAAGCATGCAGCCATCACTACAACAAGAAGGCATATTCATAAGCCCCAGCACCCACCGCAGGGACTATACAATCACTCCTCCAGACTTCCCCTTTGGTTCTGTCCATCTCTGTTCAAGTGCCAGTTATAGTGTGTGAGTCTTTTCCTGGGGAGGTAGAAACATGAAGTCACCCAACAGGGAACCAAAAGCGGGCCAAAGAAACAATTCCATCCAAGTCTAACTTGATAAACCAATGAATTTACTGGGGTTACCTGCAGAAGTAGGCGTGTGAGTTTACTTACAGGAGCATGGAAGAGTTAAATGGAGGTACATCACTGAAAAGCCCACCCAAGCCTAGGTGCTATAATTTTCAGGAGATATTTAAATCAAATTTCTGAATTTTGTACAGCCAGTCTTTGGAAAGTATAAATATATATGGCAGAAGATGTCACACATATTCAAGACACCTTATTATCTTCATAACATTTTCACATCTCATGAGCAGCTGCAGCTAATATCACTGCTGTCAAGGTTCCTGACTCCTCCCTTTCTGCCTCTCAGTGGTTTTCAGCACCTGCCAGATCCCAGAGCTCCATCTTCTGTGCCTTCACATTGATTCCAACTCCAGGGAGCAGGTTCTGAAATGAAACTATACATTGCTTAGAGGATAAATAAACCAGGAGGGGAGATGTTGCAACTGGGAGAGATGGCTAACATATAATCCTTTGGCAGAGAAATAAACTTTAAAAGTAATGATGAGAATGAAGAAAGAAAGCCTGTAGAAGAATAGTAATAGAGCTGGAAATTTCTAACAGGTAAGAAATTTGGAAACAAATTTCTAAAATGTTCTTTAATCTCGTAAATGTGTTTTTAAATAATTCATTTTGTGCTTAGACATTCCAATTTTAAAGTATGAGATTATTAAAAACTATAATTTTCATGCTTTCAAGCTTAACTGTACCAATTGTCTTCTTGCTTGTGTGATCTGAGAAACAAATCCATAGCTTTAGAATGCACTAGGAAACTCTACACAATGCAGACTTAAATACTTTTGTTTATCTTTTAGTAAATAAACTTTAAAACCTAGTACACTTACATTTAATGAAAGAGTAAACCTCTTTCTCTGACACATTTGGCGTGATGTTTTTTAAAAATTGAAGACCATAACATTCTTAAAATGGCAAACTTAGTCATTAACTTTCAAATAGAATTAAACTAATCCAGACACTGTGTGTTGCCTTGATTTTAAAAGAAACTTTGAGAAATGAAATGTATTTGTTTTCTA